>NW_020838014.1:1148265-1210462 GCF_003676395.1 Aethalodelphis obliquidens | reverse complement strand
CACACACACACACACACACACACACACACACACACACACACACACACTCTCCCCAACGCCGCCGAGCACACAGAAGCCCAGAACAGGGAGTGGAGTGGGAGAGCTGAGAAGTAACAGAGATGATTCCTATGCTCCCATGAGCACCCCTCCCCCCATGCTATGTGAGTGAACTTGGTGAGGGAAAAAAAGAGGCTGTTCTTCCTAGGGTCCTCCTGGTCTGACAGGGGATAAATCCTCACCTCTAAGCACACATCTAATGCCCCAGAGGCCATGCAGGAATGCATACAGTAGATATTGGGCCAGCATGCGTTGGAGGGCAGCGTCAACCCAGGACATTAGCCTGAAGGTAGGGGGGCAGGAGAAAGAAAGAGGGGGCATTGCTTCAGAGGAGACAGCCGGGGACACAAGTGGGCCAGGGGAACGAGGAGGAGGCTTAGGCAGGATCAGCTGGGTAGCCCTGCTGCTTCTGCCTCTCCCATAATGAAACGTTTGCCACAGACTAATTTCTCCTCAAAGGAAACTCATTCTTAGACCCTTCATCTGTGTATTATTTCAGAGCAGTTTAGTTTTCCCTGATCCAGGGACAGGAGGAAATACTGCAGAACAGCAACCCAGATGTGATATTTATTCTTTGGTGGGATAGCATGCTCCCTTCAGCCCACATCCCCATCCCTACCCTCTCCCATCCCAGGAGATCAGAACAGCAAATGCTTATTTCATGCCAATTGCTCTTCATGGACTCATGTGTTCCTTGTAACACCATTGTGAACATACCGTTATTAACTCTACTTTAGCAAAGAGAAAACAGACACACTGAGGTTAAATAATTTTCTTAAAGGCACTCATCTAATAAGTGGTGTGACCTGGTTCAAACCCTAGTGACCGTTTTCCAAGGCCACAGTCCGAACCACTGTGCATCACTGCCTCTTGGATAAGCCACAGTCTACTTCTTCTGTATAGAGGTCACAGCAAAGCCCTCTCTGGAAGCCTGGGGCCTTGGCAGTTCCAGAAGCCCTTGTCAGGGGCTGAGGGAAGCCAGTACTTGGTTTGAGGCACATTGAGTGACAGGTACAAGAGTGGAGGGGGACCTGGAGAAAGTGGACTCAGAACTACCAGCAGCCGTGAGGCACCGACAATGGGACATCAGCCTAGAGGAGCCTTGGGAGCCACTCCCTCTAGCTCTCACTTCTCAGACAAGGACTCCCAGTCCAGGGCACAGGTGACCTACCCAAGGCTGCCAAACATAGGGACAAGGAAAGACTCCAGGCAGTGTGGCTCCAAGAGAGGCTGCTATGATCCTCTTTGACTCTTGGTCTCATTCCCACTGCTCTCTCTGCCCCTCTTGGTACTCCCACTCCCTAGGCAGTAGCTCTGCCAACATGGGACAGCTGTCCTTCCTACCCTCCAGTCTCCACTTTGACTGCTCCAGGTGAGGAGGCTGGCTGAGATCTGAGATGCCAGGCAGGCTAGGAGTTTGAGGGAGAGACAAGCTGCAGGCAGATCAACCTACTGAGAGACGTGGTAGGACCTCAGCCCACGAGGCCCTGGAACTTGCGGATCAGAGAGAGAATCACATGCTAAGTGGGATACCTTGGGTTCCTTTGTCTATGTTGACTTAAATTTCAGGCCTGTGGTTTTCACAAGACTCAGGTGTGCAGCAATGCCCAAGGCCCTGAGGGCTGAGCACCAGGTTATGGTCCAGCCACTTAATAGCTATGTGGTTTGTGAACA
This sequence comes from Aethalodelphis obliquidens, assembly GCF_003676395.1. Lineage (NCBI taxonomy): Eukaryota > Metazoa > Chordata > Mammalia > Artiodactyla > Delphinidae > Aethalodelphis > Aethalodelphis obliquidens. The sequence continues at coordinate 1,208,731 of NW_020838014.1, read as the reverse complement.
AGTCCTATTCCTTTATCTGAAGACTAGGATTATAATAACCCTTTCCTCAAAGAAAAATAGGCGCTGACACTGATTTTGGAAAATCACAAGTCCCCTCCTTTTCATCCTTCTCCATGTCAGTCTCCCTCTCGCCTTCCTTATTCCCACTGACCTGTCAACTAAAAGGCAGTCAGGGGCTTCCCTGGTGGCGCAGTGGTTGAGAGTCCGCCTGCCGATGCAGGGGACACAGGTTCGTGCCCCAGTCTGGAAAGATCCCACATGTCGCGGAGCGGCTGGGCCCGTGAGCGATGGCTGCTGAGCCTGCGCATCCGGAGCCTGTGCTCCGCAACGGGAGAGGCCGCCAGTGAGAGGCCCGCGTACAGCAACACAAAAAAAAAAAAAAAAAAAAAAAAAAAAAAAAAAAAAGGCAGTCAGGTTGTGATCCTTCATACCCAAGTATAAGGCACATTCTCAGCCCACTGCCCCCTCTCCCTGCCCCGCATTGTTGTAAAGACTTAAAAGACAAAGCATATAGAAATGCTTTGACAATTGCCAAATGTTTTGCAAGCGTTAAACATGTCCAAGTTTGTGCAAAGACTTTTCTATAGTGTCAGGAAATCAGTGAGTTCTCAAGTCTTTTTCTTCTCTGCCAGAGGAGGGGGAAGGAGATTGTAGACCTCCTGATATGGACTGAATTGTACCCCCCTAAAATTCATAGGTTAAAAGTTTCCACAGAGTAGCTTAAGTATCCAGCTGGCTTCCCCTAGATGACTGATCCAAGAGAGTAAGGTGACCTCGCATTGTAAGGTATACTCCCTGATTTCTGCAATACTGCTATGAACTGTGTCCCCATAAAATTTACATATTGAAGCCATAATCCTCAACATGATGGTATTTGGAGGTGGAGCCTTTGGGAGGTAATTCAATCCTGAGGGTGGAGCCCTCATGAAAGAGATTAGGGCCCTGAAATGAAGAGGCACAAGAGAGATGATACATTTCTCCATCACATGAGCATACAGCAAGAAGGCATCCATCTTCAAACCAGGAAGAGCGTCCGCACCAGAAATTAATTGGCTGGCGCCTTTATCGTGGCCTACCCAGCCTCCAAAACTGTGAGAAATAAATTTCTGCTGTTTAAGCCACACAGTCTATGGTATTTTTGTTATAGCAGCCCAAACTAAGACAAACATGATATTGGTTACACAGATCAGCCATATTCTGTGTGAAAGAGGAGTATGCAGGAGCCTGAATAAGGAAGATTTTCATTAGGTGCCAACTCAAAGGCTAGCTCCCACAAGTGCCAAGGTAATTTAATAGAAAAACAATAGTCTATGCAACAAATGGTACTGGAATAATGGGATATCCATATAGAAGAAAATGAACCTCAACTCCTCACACCATATTTAACTTGAAATAGATCATAGAGCTAAAACTCTTATGTTTAGGATAGGAAAACAAAGGAGAAAATCTGTGCAGCCTTGCATAAGGCAAACATTTCTTAGATAAGACCCCAAGATCACAAGCCATAAAAGAAAATATTGATCATTGGACTTCATCAAATGTAGAGCACTCTTTGAAACAGAGTTAAGAAAATGTAAAGACAAGCCACAGATTGTGAGAAAATATATGCAAAACATATCAGATAAAGGATTTATATCTGAAATACATAAAGAACTTTTACAGCTCAATAACATAAAGCAAATAACCTGATAAAAATGAACAAAAGATTTGAATAGACATTGCACTGAAGAAGGTATATGAATTTTTAAAAACATGAACACATGAAAAGATGTTCAGCCTCGTAAGTTATTAGAGAAGTGAAATTTAAAAATACAATGAGATACAGCTGGACCTCTACTAGAATAACTAAAATTTAAAACACTAGCAATATCAAAGGTTGGTGAGTATGTGGAGGTGACTGGAACTTTCATAGACTACTGATGAGAGTGTAAAATGGTTCGACCACTTGGGAAAAACAGTTTAGCAGTCTCTTATAAAATTAAAAAATCATTTTTCATGTAACCCAGCAATTCCATGTCTAGATACTTACCTGACAGAAGTGAAATCATATGTCCACACAGACTTGTTCAAATGTTCGTAACAGCTTCATTCAAAATAGCCAAAAACTGGGGGAAAGTCCAAATGTCCACGGACAAGGGAAAGGATAAACAAATTGCAGTGTAACCAGATAATGCAAAATTGCTCCGCGAGAAAAAGGAGTAAACTACTGATCCTTCCAACAATACGGATGATTCTCGACAACATTATGCTAAGACACATTTTGTGTCTGAAAGAAGTCAGACACATAAGAGTTCATACTGTATGATTCCATGTACATGAAATTCTAGAAAATACGAAAATATAATATGTGGTGACAGAAAGCAGTCCAGGGGTTGCCTGGAGCCCAGGCGTGGGGATGGGGGCGAGGGTGGGGGCGGGATGAGGTGTGGCAGAGAAGGTAGCCTGGAACAGGGCACAAAGGAACTTTGGAGGAGATGGAAATTTTCTGTATCTTGATCATGGTAGGGGGGTACAAAGGTGTCAGACTGCATCAAAATGTCCACTTTAAATGGGTATATTACTGTATATAAACTACCTCAGTAAAGTTGATTTTTTTTTAAAATAAATCCATTTATTTTTGGCGTTGGTCTTCGTTGCTGTGCGCAGGCTTTCTCTAGTTGCGATGAGCGGGGGCTATTCTTCGTTGCCGTGCGTGGGCTTCTCATTGCGGTGGCTTCTCTTGTTGCAGAGCACCGGCTCTAGGTACGTGGGCTTCAGTAGTTGTGGCACGTGGGCTCAGTAGTTGTGGCTCGTGGGCTCTAGAGCGCAGGCTCAGTAGTTGTGGTGCACGGGCTTAGTTGCTCCGCGGCATGTGGGATCCTCCCGGACCAGGGCTTGAACCCGTTTTCCCTGCATTGGCAGGCGGATTCTCAACCACGCCACCAGGGAAGCCCCAGTAAAGTTGATTCTTAAAGGTAAGGAGGCACAGCATTTAATAGGGCTCCAATTTGCACAGACAATATCTGCACCCTTCGTACCTCTCCATTTGCACCCACAAGACCCTGGTCCTTCTGCCGGGAGACTTTCCACGAGTGCCTCAGCGCCGGCCACCGACAGGAATCCAAGAGTTAACATCTTCAGCAGCTCTGGGGTACTCCTGGGCCGGGGAAGGTGGTGCGCGAGGGCCTTCACTGTCTCAGCCTCGTCGGATGTGGGGCTAGGGGTGCGGAGGCCAATCCTGCCTCGAGTGCGGAGGGGATGTTGCGCGTTCAGCCAGAGCCCCAGACCACTCAGCCGAAACGGTGACGTCTTCCGGCACCTGCCCCCGCGACGGCGAGCGTCCGCGGGCTGAACCCAGAGGACTCCGAGCCCGCGTCCGCTCGGCGGGGACCCTTGCGTCCCCGAGGCCTCGGGATTGCACCGTCGCGTCCCGAGACCTAGGGTGACCTGACTCGGCGGGACGCGAGGAGGATGCCATCCACCGCGGGCCACCCGGCGCCGGGGGCGGGGGCAGGCGGCAGTGGGGCGGGCGGGCGCGCCCCGCTTAACCAGGGTGCGAGTGAGGTCGTCCGGGCCGGGTAGAAAGGAGATGCCTCTGCCTTGCTTGGGGTACCTGAGGGGGAAGAGCCCAGCCTGGGGATGACCCGCTCTGACCCGTCGAGTCCCGCTAATCAGCGTTGGGGCTCAGCCCTCCGCCTTCCGCGGTGAAGTCGCTTCTCCGCGGGCCCGCTTCCCGAAGGCAAAGCCCTCACTCGGGACCGACCCGCTTCTGGGAGTGGCCAGCAGCCTTCCGGGCCCACTGATCGCCCACTGAGGCGCATCTCGCGATGCAGGGGACTCGCTCTCTCGGAGTCGCTGCCTGCAGCACTCCTCCTCCAGGTTCAAGGGCTCCAGCTGGGGCACAGACAGACCCTTCCCATCCCGCCACCGCTGCCCGCAGAGACACACCTCCCTCCACAAATCTTGCACACACAACCTTCAGTCTCCTGGACTCAACACACACACACACACACACACACACACACGCACGCACGCACACGACCCGGGACCCCGCTCTACCTCTCGCTCCCTCTCCCCCTCTTACATCTTCTTTTTTTTTTTAATTTAATTTTCTTTTATTTTAATACAGCAGGTTCTTATTAGTTATCTATTTTATACATATTAGTGTATACATGTCAATCCGAATCTCCCAGTTCATCCCCCCACCCCCAGTTTCTCCCCTTGGTGTCAGTACGTTTGTTCTCTACATCTGTGTCTCTATTTCTGCCTTGCAAACCAGTTCATCTGTACCATTTTTCTGGATTCCACATATAGGTGTTAATATATGATATTTGTTTTTCTCCTTCTGACTTACTTTACTCTCTATGACAGCCTCTAGGTCCATCCATATCTCTACAAATGACCCAATTTCGTTCCTTTTTATGGCTGATTAATATTCCATTGTATATATGTGCCATACCTTCTTTATCCATTCATCTGTCGATGGGCATTTAGGTTGCTTCCATGACCTGGCTATTGTAAATAGTTACATCTTCTAATTGACTAATGTCTACAATTGTGACCAATTGTTTCTATGTAAACTTAATTAAAAGATTTTCCTGGAAAGATTGTTGATGTTCACTCGGCTTACTAGCAAGCAGCTTAATCTTTAAAAATCGGCGACTAAAAGCAAACAGCGTTTGTGCGTCTCACTGACTGGTGGCTGGCTACCCAGTGGGTGCTCGTGCAGGCAGCACGGTAAACTCGACTTCCCTGTGCAGAGCGACAGAGCGAACCTCCAACCTCAAGCCTTGAGGACTGTCCTGGGTATCACTCCCAAGGAGAAAAATTCAGCGTTCCTATCTCCTCGGCCATCGATGCCTCTTGGGTAGTCCTTGGCTAGCGCTTAGGGATGGTGCAAGGTAGGACTTGGGGGCAGCTACGCTGCTCCTGCAATTTGGTCTGTCAGCTTCCAGAGCTCTGAGGGGCCCAGGGCTGCCTTGATGGCGCTTGCAAGTCTTCACCTGTTAAGAGCAGCTTTTCAGGGACTTCCCTGGTGGCGCAGTGGGTTAAGAATCCGCCTGTGCAATGCAGGGGACACGGGTTCAAGTCCTGGTCCAGGAAGGTGCCACGGAGCAACTAAGCCCATGCACCACAACTACTGAGCTTGTGCACTATGAGCCACCACTACTGAGCCCATGTGCCACAACTACTGAAGCCTGCATGCCTAGAGCCCGTGCTCCACGACAAGAGAAGCCACAGCAATGAGAAGCCCGTGCACCACGACAAAGAGTAGCCCCCACTCACTGCAACTAGAGGAAGCCCGTGTGCAACAACAAAGACCCAATGCAGTCAAAAATAAATAAATAAATACATAAATTAAAAAAGAACAGCTTTTCAGCATCCTCGTCCCAATCGTCCTCCAAAAACACATCAGAGAAGGTGCTCCGTCAGGTGCCTTCTTGGCTGAGCCGAGGCTCTGGTTCGTACAGACCAAGCTAGGTCTGGGAATCCACATGCATAAGAGAAGTTAAAGAGAAACTTGACCTGTACCAGAGGGAAAGGGAAGACCAATGCCCTAAACTTCCTGAGAGCTAAAGGGCGGGGATTCCTTATGGCAGGGACTCCCTGTCCCAACCCAGCAGCCCATCCCTCCTGGGCAGGGTACCCTCCTTTCTTACCCTAGAATTCCTGGGCATGGTCCCCTGGACTTGCCACAGTCCATGTCCAAATTCCTCTTCCAGCCTTGCCTTGAAATTAGCTAAGCTTCAAATGGTGATCCATTAAAATGTCATTAACCAAAAGCACCAATTAGCGCTTAGTAAACGTTTGTTTTATAATATATGAATACAGCCCCCAGAAGGGACTCCAGTGGAGGGGTTACAGGCCCTGGAGAAGGCTGCATGTTGGGGTGCTGGGCTTTTCGTGTCTTTCAAGCAGCATATAGGCACTCACTTGTCTTGTGAATGGGGTCAGCGCTGGCACTCAGACCTCTGTGATGGTGGAAGAGAAAAGGCAAGCATCCATTAGGGAATGGAGAGAGATTTCAGAGTTTGAAAATATATTCATCTTCCTCCCCTCTCCCCTCTCTGCACTCCCAGGCAACCACTGCTTTTGGTTCAAGGCCTTATTATTTCTTTCCTGGATTATTGCTAAAACTGGTAACTAGTTTCCCTGTCTGCATAGTCACACTGTCATCTGGTCTTACAGCTGTCTAAAGTGGCAACCTGCCTCTTCCCTTGCCCCTGGGCCCTTGTAAGGTTCTCCACTGTCTTGAAATAGAACTCAAACCACACGGTGTCCAGCTTCTTTCTGAACTCACTCTTGACTGACCTTCAGCCTCATCTCTCACCATCTCTCCTTATCCCTTATATTCCAGCCACAGCTAGCTATTTACTTGAACTCGTCTCAAGCCTTCCTCCTCTGCAAATGCTTTTCCTCAGACTTTATGCCTCCTTTCCTTCCAACACACACACACACACACACACACGCGCATGCGCCCCTTTCACGTGGTTGATTCCCACTCAACTTTAAAGACTTGGTCCTCAGAATGCCTTGCCTATGCTGGATTTAGTTTCTTTTCTAGATAGTTCCTCCTGTAGCACAGAGGACCCACCTCTATCGTGGCGCTTATTACCCAGTCCATCCTCTGGCCCCTCTCACCTTCCCTAAGCGTTAATTGTAAAGTATTTGGACTCTGAGTAGCTCAGTCCCTGAGGAGATGACCAGAATACAGCTCATGTGTGGTGAAAGGATATGAGCTTTAGAAGTAAGCAGACCCGGGTTCAAACTTCCGCTTTTTTGCTGTGTAATCTTTAGCAATTTACTTAACCTCGCTTAGATTCCTTGTCTGTAAAATCAGAATAGTAATACCTACCTTATGGAATTGTTGTGAGGATTAAATGAGACAATTCACATAAAAAATGTCCACTCCTCCATTCTCACTTACCATGTGCTTTTTCCTGGTCCTGAACCTCCCAGCTAGTGAGACAGCTATTGAAGGCTCTCAGGCTTTTTATTCCTCTCTGAGCATCTGCATCTATAAACTGCTGTTAATAACATTTACCTCACAGGGTTTTATGGAGATGAGATGATTCAAGGTATGCGAAACCAGTTTATTGAATGAAAATGATGTGGTAGGGCTCAAGCAGGAAACACTTCTATTCTTTATCATACCTTCACCTTTAACATCAACATAGGCATTCATTTTTGTGGTTCTGGATGAGAGGTTCTAAACAGTTTCCTGTTCGCCTTCAAGTAGTAAATAGTCCTGATCACTTTCATGAGTGGGAAAATGGAAGACAATAATTGGTTAATATTTAAATTAATACATTCATATTACTGTAAGGCAGAAATACTTGTAACTACTACAGTCTTCATTTCTATAACTGGTCATGTAGTCAAAGTTGTTTTTTTTAAATATTTATTTATTTATGGCTGCGTTGGGTCTTCATTGCTGTGCACGGGCTTTCTCCAGTTGTGGCGATCGGTGGCTACTCTTCATTGCAGTGCGCAGGTTTCTCATTGCAGTGGCTTCTCTTGTTGCGGAGCACGGGCTTTAGGTGCGCGAGCTTCAGTAGTTGTGACATGTGGGCTCAGTAGTTGTGGCTCGCGGGCTCTAGAGAGCAGGCTCAGTAGTTGTGGCACACGGGCTTAGTTGCTCCGCGGCATGTGGGATCTTCCTGGATTGGGGCTTGAACCTGTGTCCTCCGCATTAGCAGGCATATTCTTAACCACTGCGCCACCAGGGAAGGCCCAAAGTTAGTATTTTTAACTTCCTTCTCTGCTATTCATTCCATATTCCCTTTGCTTTCAGCAAATACCTCACCTAGTACAGTCACTGAAAAGTATATATATTAACATATTTTACTTATATATAACTAACCTAGGCAGACAAATTATTTTCTAAACCAGCAGAGCCCAAAGTTGTGGGTCTGGGAAGCAAAAATTCCCCTAGTGGATCACTAGGAGTTACAATTGAGGAGCCATTTCCATTTCAACCCGTTGATTTTCAGATTCATGAATCCTGGCTATGGGAGGACTACAGTACTACACATATTGGTCACTGATTCAGGACATATACAGCATCCTAGGGACATTACCCAAGCCCTGCCCAGTGCCGGTGCTCAGCTAGTGTTGTAACTGAATTTCAAAAAAAATCATTCTACCATTTTTTCATGCCACTTAATTCAAGGTGATCAGGCATATTATAAGATCGGTGAATTCTATGTTCATGAGCACATTACTTCATTTGCTGTTAAATGAGTTCCTTGGTGAGAAGCTATGTTTGGTGGAATACTGTGAGAATGAATAAGATATTCTAGAAGTCCATAGATAGTAGTTTTGGCAGAAGCATGTGAGCAGGGAAGGATAATTCATGTCCAGAGTAAGTATTTACTAGTGAGGAGAAGCTTTGCCCATTCCATGATGGCCTGTGGCTGGCTGTTCACCCTGGGAAGTGGTGCCGCACTTACGGTTCAGTGTTGGTCTCTGATAATGGGGGGCTGGGCGCTCAGCAGTGGCTGTAACCATATCAGATTTGATGAATGGAAGCTCATGTTGCTGAGCCATGCATAACTTCTATTCTTGCCACCATGTACACTTTGTTTTTTGAGACAAACTTGGTGATCAATATTTATTTAATACAACAGGATAAAAATAACTATGACAGGGAATGCCCTGGTGGTCCAGTGGTTAGGACTTGGCGCTTTCACTGCTGTGGCCCTGGTTCAATCCCTGGTTGGGAAACAGATCCAGCAAGTCATGCAGCTCAGTCAGAAAAAAACATAAAACAAAAAAAACTAAGACATTGAAAATTTCTAATTTTAAAATCTTAGACTGTGTACACTTTGATCACCAGCCATTGGGCCAAGACAGGGATGACTGGAGGAAATGGTTGGTTAAAGAATGTGGCATCTTGGTGTCCTGACTCTTAAGATCCTCTTCTTAGGAGGTTGCCCTTTGGTGAACATTCACGTGGGACATGAGTATCTTCACACTTTGTGTCAGTTTAGAGTGGTTCATCCACATACCTCTTCCGCAGACTTTCTTATCACCAATTTTCCAAACACATTCACTCCGATACCCAGAACATCAAGTCAAATTTTTAGCCACAGCACACACACGCGCACACACACACACACACACACACACACACTTTTTTTTTAAATTTAATTTTATTTTTTTTCACACGCTTTTTTTTAGTGTATGTCTATACCTCTGGCCATCTCTCCTTCCAGGCAAAATAAGCAACCATGTGTACTGCTCAAAGGTTTACGCACTGGAAGATTTTCCTTTACAATTATTCTTTAGGGCACGGGTCCCCAACCCCTGGGGCCACACAACAGGAGGTGAGCGGTGGGCGAGCAAAGCTTCATCTGTCGCTCCCCATCACTCGCATTACGGCCTGAGCCATCCCCCATCCCCCACTGTCCGTGGAAAAATTGTTTTCCACGAAACGGTCCCTGGTGCCAGAAAGGTTGGGGACCGCTACTTTAGGGTCCTCTCTGAGTGGGGCAGCAGTGCTGCAACTTTCCACCTTCTGGTAGAAATAATTCAAATCCTGCAGAACAAACGCATACCATGCAGAACCAGCAGTCAAGCAGGTCAGACTTTTTTCATTCCTCAGTCAGCTGGTCATAGAGAACTTCTCATGAGGCCAGAGGTGTGAGAAAGAGGAGGCAGTTTTGCAGGAATAGAGGCCATGGGAACCTGAGGCACTTGTTCCTGCAACTTGCTTTTGCCTTTAGGTCTTGCTCAAGTCCAATCACGTATGAAGTCCACTTCCACCTGATAACAGAATACTGCTGTGAATGCCCATCTTTATGCCTTTATAGCCAAATAACACCCTGTTTATGATGGGCAGCTCAGGTCACCCGGTAACTTGGTGATTCACAGTCAAACATCCAGTATGTAGTAGAGCCCAATAAAATTGGAAGCTATCTGTCAAAAGGAAAATAGTTAACTGAGGAGAACGGCATAGTTTGATCCAAAATCCTAAGGGTTTGCTCTGTGATTCACCTTCAGAGGCTGCCAAAAGCTCCATACAGTGCAGACACTGTGAGAGTTCACATGGCCTGTGGGGCAGATAAGTTTTCATGACAGCCCATACCTATTGTAGAGCCTTCTCTTGTTCTGGGTCCTACTCAAAACTTGCAGACATTTGACTTTTCTGATAAATGAGAGCAGCATGTTCAAATGAAGTTTAGGATATTTTCAAATTTCAAGAGGATTGCTAAGCATTTAAGCTCTTTTTTTCTGGTAGGAGAAGCCAGAGACAGCAAGTTGTCTTTCACTGTAGAAGGGGTATTTTGACATAGCCTCAGATCACTGGGTCCCTAGAAAATTTGCCAGGGTGGCAAGTTCCTAAATTTCTGTGGGATTTATTTCTCACCATCTGGCATGCGTGTGTCTTGCCACAGGGTCTAGAGTACTAGCAACCTTCTACTCACCAGATCCATCTAGCATGATAGCATCCGTGTAGTTGATAAAGCCTTGAGGAGGGAGAGTAAAAGTGTATTGCTGGCCCTGCCAGTTGAAAGTAAACTGCTTTGGGTGATCTTTATTAACAGGTGTTGGGGAGGAAGGAATTTTCCTCTACCCTTCTGGCTTCTTCTGGCTCATCTAAGAATTAAATTGACATGACACAGATTAACAGGAGAAAATCACACAAAAGTTTAATAACATGTATACATGGGAGAGACTCAGGAAAGCCGAGTAACTCACCAAAATGGCTGAAACCCTCACCTTAAATACCATCTTCAGCTAAAGACAAAAGAGGGTGTTGGGGATAATGATTTGGAACTTCAAAGGGGAGGAAGGAGATGGAAAAGCAAGTGTTTGGTAAACAAAAGTTTGCTGCACTATGCAGAGAATATGGGACACAGAGTGGACTCTGATCTCTAAGAGTTTCCTCCACCATACCTAGCCCATGTTCTTTGCAGACACATCTCAGTGATAGCTCTATTCCTATGACAGGCCCTCTATATAAATTGTTCAGGCAGTTAGGGGTAAGGTCAAAGATTCTTCCTGAGTTTTTTGGGCATAGATTGTTTTTAGCTGGAAATAATCCACATGCCAAAGAGATATTTTAGGGTGCAAATTTTGTTCCCCTAGGCAGGTATAAAGAAAAAATATTTGCCAGATCAACAGCTGCCTACCAGGTGCCAAGGGATGTCTTCTCCAGTAAAGAAAACATGTCTGGAACAGAAGCTGAAAATGGAGTCTACCTGGTTATGATAGCTCACTGTCATTGTCCAAGATCTGTCTGTTTTCTGCAAAGAACAAATAGGCAAGTTGAAAGAGGAATCACCACTACTACATCCTTCAAGTTCTGAAGGTGATAATAATCTTTGCAATCCCTCCAGGAATGAAATTGCCTTGAGCTTACCATTTCGGTAGGCCATTCTACAGGTTTCCACCTGACATTGCCCACCATCATAGCCCTCATTGCGTGTGCTGGTGAACCAGCATGGGGTAAGTGGGAGTGGCTCTTCTCATTCCTAACTCTAATGATTCACTAGCCAAATGTTATTTCCTGTTCCTAAAACTTTGGGCATGGCTGGTTTAAGGGTGTTAGTGTATGTCTCCACCAGGGGACACAACAATGATTCTACTAAAATGAAAGTAGAGACTACCACCTGACTACTTTGAGTTTGGGTTTCAAAAATCTCAACCCTGCAGCTATAGGAAGTAGGGTTTCTTTTCAGGTAATCGTAGAACTATCCTACTCCTTTACTCCTTACTTCAGCTAGGAATTTAAAAACCTGAGCTCATAATTTTCTTTCAAAGTTCTTGCGTGCACTTAGAAGAAACCAACTAACCCCGTTATACTCTTTATTTCCATTAAATTGTTCAGTGGCAGCAAATACTTGGTTACCCAAAGCCTTGTCTCCTATAGGTATTTGATTACAGTTGTCTGCAGGTGATAATTAATGTATCTGTCTTGCCACTGCAAGGCTGTAGGCCACGGTCTACCAGTGTCACTTTTACCATTAGCAACAGGGTCATTAATGCCTTTAAACAGATCAATTTCAAGAGTCCTATCCTTAAAGTTCTGTTTCCTCTGGAACAATTTCCAGTACCTATAATGGTATCTGATACTGATTTGATATTGATACTAATGATATTAGAAAGGGTTCAGTCAGGGAAGGAGAGACACTAAGAATATTATGAAACAAGGGATTTATTTTAGGAACAAGGCTTACACATTTTTGGAATAACTGGGGAAATCAGAGTCTGAATGGAGAAGTTGGAGGATCAAAGAATAGTCACTCATCAACCCTTCTGAAGTCAGGCATGCCCAGTTGTTAGAGCAGGATCCTAGAGAGTTAGTGGAGAAGTTTACATGGAAGCCTGTTGCCTCTGCATCTGGTGGTTGGCCTGGGGTTGCTCTTGGTCAGAAGGCCTGGGGGTTGCTAAGAAAGCTTGTTGTGGAACGAGAGAGAATGGGTACAGCCTGGAACCTGGTGCCACTTCTAACCAGGACAACCTTCAGAAAGTAATTACTACCACTGCACTTATCTCTTCTAAATCATTCACAAATTAATCTTTTGGCCAACTGTGATCAGAAACCATCAGGGAAGAGGATTCTGGAAAATGGAGTTCCAGCTTACCCAAGTCAACACAGTATAAAACCACCACCTGCCATTTATTAGCTGCTTGATCCTGAGCAAATTATTTAATGTCTATGAGTCTAAATCTCTTTCAATCTCAGGTTTGGACGTTGTCATCTAGGACTTTTTTCTGGGTTTTTGGAAGATGCCCTGCTGCCCCCACTTACCGGTACCTCCTCTCTCTGGCCACTTGTGATTCCCTCTCAGCCTCATGGCTTCTGGTAGTCTTTCCCTATGTGGGGCACCTCTCCATTCCAGGCAGCCCTCTTGGGCAGTCCACATCTGGCCCTTGGAAAACATACAAACACCCACGCTCTGCTAAGCTCTGGAGGTACGGCTCACACCCAAGACAGTTTTTTAGACTCACTATCCAGGCCCACAAGCCAGCCACAATCACTGCTAGATTATTTTCAGTCCAGAGTCCCTCTGTCCCTCATACTCCAATAGCTCTTGGAGTTCTTTTCTGCAATTCCCCTCTTAAGTGGGTGAAAGACAGAATCGACACCTAAACCTTCCCCTTGGCTGGGGGAGGAAGGAAGTGACAACTCACTCCAGACAGACCTTCAATATCACCTGCCTTTCAGCCTCAGCTCTTAGCCCTCTGTTATACAGTCTGGAGGGGAGTAAAGGCCTATGGACCATCCGTTTTACAAATCTGAGATATAATCTAGCATCTTATTTATTTATTTTTCACTGCATTGGGTTTTTGTTGCTGTGTGTGGGCTTTCTCTAGTTGTGGCGAGCAGGGGCTACTCTTTGCTGCAGTGCGTGGGCTTCTCATTGCGGTGGCTTCTCTTGTTGCACAGCACGGGCTCTAGGCACGTGGGCTTCAGTAGTTGTGGTGCACAGGCTCAGTCGTTGTGGTTCGCGGGCTCTAGAGCGCAGGCTCAGTAGTTGTGGCGCACGGGCTTAGCTGCCCCGCAGCATGTGGGATCTTCCCAGACCAGGGCTTGAACCCGTGTCCCCTGCATTGGCAGGCGGATTCTTAACCACTGCACCACCAGGAAAGTCTCTAGTCTAGCATCTTCATTTAGAATGTGGTAGCTGATCCCTATTATTCTTTTCCTCACCTTTGAGACCTCTGTCCAAATTTTGAGATGGGAAGAGTCCCATTTAATATACTGTTACCTATATAAAGAGCCTAATGTGCTTGACACAAGGTAGACATTCACTAGTAGAAGCGATTGTGTACTGCCAATCACCCAGCATGGAAGTCAACCCAGCCTTTGAAAATGGTTGGAATCCTATCCGTCTAAGCCAGACTAAAGGGGAGTGTGTACCCTTATGTAAGGCTTGAAAGGCAGTTGCCTGTTCTTCCTTATGCCCAGTCTATATGTCTATTCCAAATACAGTGTTTATAGCTATCTGAGTCCAGTAGCTTCTGGACCCAGACCCACCCTCAGTGACACATCACAAGACCAAGGAAATCAAGAACCAGCTTAGCTGCTCCCCTACTCTGAAGTCCCATCTCAGCCACAGCAGGTGGAGTGGAAACGCGCTGGGCTTTGTGCAGTCAGCATGCCCTGGTCTGACGTACAGGTTGGCATTTGCCTTGATTAGTCAGTCTCTGTGGTGAGCTAGTTTTTATCTATTTTGAATATCAGCCTTGCTTTTGAGCATGGAGTTGCTCAAATCCACAGATGCACAGAAACACCAGCAGCATACATGCGTACACAATTACATCTTTACACATGGGTGCACTTGCAGTTACTTCCCCGAGGTTTAAAAGTAGAAGTTACATGACCTGGGCTTCCCTGGTGGCACAGTGGTTGAGAGTCCGCCTGCCGATGCAGGGGACGCGGGTTTGTGCCTTGGTCCGGGAGGATCCCACATGCCGCGGAGCGGCTGGGCCCGTGAGCCATGGCCGCTGAGCCTGCGCGTCCGGAGCCTGTGCTCCGCAACGGGAGAGGCCACAGCAGTGAGAGGCCCGCGTACCGCAAAAAAAAAAAAAAGAAGTTACATGACCTTGGGAAATGTGAACTGAGCTGATCTGGGGTGTGACAACATATCAGGGAAGCTTCCATTTGCTTCAAGTCTTTTTCTTGGCCTCTGTCTTAGTCGTTGTTTCTTCGTTTCTTTGGTTGTTAGAGCTCACAAGTGGCACTGGAAGGGATTAAAGGGGACACAAGCACAGACTCAAAAAAAAAAAGACCTAGAAATTCAACATACAGTCATCATTTTCCAAATTGTCAGCGTGTATTGAGAAAGATTTGATAAAAACGCCAGGGCAGAGGTTGGCAATAGTTTTCTACAAGGGGTCCAACAGTAAATATTTTAAGCCTTGTAGGCCGTACGGTTTCTCTGCAATGACTTAGCTCTGCTATCTCATAGTAGGAAAGTAGTCACAGACAATAATAAACAAATAAGCATGGTTACATTCCAATACAACTTTATTTACAAAGACAGGTGGTGGACCAAATTTGGCCCATGGGCCTTGGTTTGCAGCCCCCTGCATTAGGCTCCAAAGAATCCTGAAACCATCAAAACTGCTGCACAGGTCTCCCAAAGATTGACAGAAGCTCCATTCTGTCTCCTCCAAAAAGGACAAAAATCAAGGTTTATTCTAATTATTTTGTGTGGTGCTTTGGTGTTTTGATGTTCTTCTGAGTGATCTCAATTCCCCCTTTTGTCCCTTCTCCCCTCTTTCTGTGTATATATCTCTAAAAGCTTCCCATTCTTCTTTATTCTGTCCTTTGGAACTCACAGGGTTGGGTGATTTTAGAGTGAGGCTCTTTCACGTTCATCCTTGCTGAAATTCTGGCTTCTTTTCAGGGCTCTCATCTATACTAGAGTAAGAGGCAATGTGCAGTAGCATAAAGAGCACTTGTCTGGATCACTGGGCAGCACATGCCACCAGCTTGCTGTGTGACTTTGAGCAAATTACCTAACCTCTCTGAGCCTTCCTTTTCTCATCTGTCAAATGAGGGAATTGGCTAAGGTCTCTTAAATCCCTTCTAGCTCTAAGCTTGTGATTTTAGGAAGCTGCGGCTTCAACTCTAGCCAACTGTCTGGAGCCATTAATTAGGATGTCACTCACAGACCTTAATGAAACTGCCAGGAGGCCACAGAAAGTAGCCACATGATCTTCTGTAGTTGGCAACCTTCCGAAGCTGGGTGGGTAGGGTTACCAGCTAACCTCAGGAAATCTGAGAGCCCATCCCACTAAGGGAAGAAAAGGAACACAAATAATCCAGGACCCCTATGCTCCAGGAAAATTAATTTGCATTCCTATACTGCCATTGAAGCAGCTACAAAATGTGTACAAATGTTGACTTAGTTGGAAGCAGGACCTGAGGGAACTTCTGTTGGGAGGTGAGAAGCTTTCCCTTCTCCATCAGATCCTCTGTGTGGGGCTCTCCTGGCCATATAAAGAATACCCCTCAAAGCCCACCAAATAAATATATGATTAGGTCAGGAGGAAATGGAGGGTTTGAGGGGTTAAAAAAATGAATGAGCAAATTCCAGCATGTGCCAAAGGAAGGAGGTCTTCTCTGAATCAGGGATGAGGGAAGTCAGTGAGGATCAAGGAGCCTGGCTGGGGCAGGGGCGGGCGGTGGTTGGCAGCTTGGGGGGAGTTTGTACAGCACCATCCCCCAGCTCACAGCCCACTGGCTATGGGTGCAGCAGATGCACAGGCGGCTGGAGCCCTCTCCCTCCCTCCTGGACACAGTCCTGAGGGATGGGGAGGGAGTAGAGAAGCCTGCATCCTGGCTTCGAGGAGAGCAGGTTCTTATTGTCCGACTCTGCTAAAGCTGTCTCATTTGTAGCCTAAATAATTCACTCACCAGTCTCTCAAGGAACTTAGAAGAAAAACAAAACCCGACCCACCCCTCACGCTCAGGTTCCCACTGCACCACAGGCAGGCCGGGAGGCAGACCCAAGCTGCAGAGATGGCCTGCCTTCAAAGGTTTATTGGGGTTGGCAACCTTCCAGAAATTGCCTGGGGCCTGGTTTTGTACAGCCCTTGAGCTAAGAATGGTTTTTACATTTTAAAAGGTTTTTTAAAACAACATGAAACAAAATAAACAACAACAAAAACAAAGAATATGCCAGAGACTGTATGTGGCCTGCAAATATTTACTATCCTTTCCAGAAGAGTGCCAATCCCTTAATCCACTCCCCAACCTTGAAGGAGGTGATGACAACCTTTGACCTACTCCTTGACTACCTCACCCTGCGACCCCACTATATGCAGAGATTCGAAGTTGTCAGAGTTCTGACACCTACAGCCTAGTGGGAGGCCAGCATCATTGTTCACCCCATTTCCAAAACCAACAAAAAGGCAAACAAGAAGATAAATGTATATGTATAACTGATTCACTTTGTTATAAAGCAGAAACTAACACACCATTGTAAAGCAATTATACTCCAATAAAGATGTAAAAAAAAAAAAAGAACATCTCAAAAAAAAAAAAGATAAACCCTGGAGTGGGGTCAACGGTCTTGATTCTACTGCATGGGGAGGGAGGGAGAGAAGCAGGGAGGGACTGAGACTCTCAGCCTCAACCCGTCATGTGATCTATCTTCTCTGAGGGTCAGAATTCAGCATTGTCCCAGTTGGTCTCTACTGACGCCCCTCCCCTCAAGGCCCCATCACACCCTGCAGTCCTGGCGATCCCAGCTGATCCTACCTGATCCCAGCTGATGCCAGCAGTCACTGAGGCTGTAATTCTCTTATTGACGAGACATCCAAGTAATTCGCGTCTCTGAGTCCCTGAGGCCTGTGTGTCATCCGCAGACCACCTAGGGTGCAGCCTGACTGGCTGACCTTCAGTCCTGGACAGAGGCTCCATCCAGTGCAGGGGCTCCCCTGCTTCCTAGCAGGGCCTTTGAAGGAAGAGGACTCTGACTAGCCCTGGACGCCACCCAGACCCTCTGTTGGAGCCAGAGCCACTGAGAGGCACAGCCTAAGGACTCTGGAAAAGACGGGTTAGAGTGGACAAGGCTTCCAGCTCAGAGTGCCCAGCTGTAACTGGGCTGAGTGACCTCTGGGCTGTCATGGGTTCTGTTTGGAAGTTTTGGGGCTGAGGGCAGAGTGGAGACCCAGTGGCCCTGCATCCTGGTGGGTAGGTATTCTGGATTATTTCAGATAGGAGTGAACTTTGTAAAAGTTCTTGCTCAAAATCATTGAGCTGTCCAGCCAGTTCTTTGCAGGTTCCTGTTCTTGAGATAAAATCAGCATGGAAAGCCCAGGCTGGAATCCCAACATCCAGGCTAAGTGAAAGGTCAGCCGTCTTAGAGATTTGGGAGCCCAAGCTGTGACACCTTGGGCAAGTCACCTCATTTCTCTGGGATTCAGTTTCCTCATCTGTTAAAAGAAGCAAACAAACAAAAATCTGGGGTGCTTGGGTGGGGGTGATCTTACAGTCCTGTCCAGCCCATACCCAGTGTGTCCGAAGCAGGCAAGGCCTCTGCAGAAGCTTTTCTGTAAAGTTGTTTGGCTTCATCTCTGCTTTCCTTCCCCAAGTCAATTCAGCCCCATCCAAATGAGATACAGCCGGTCTGGCATCAGGGGAGAGTGTTTTCCTTCAGCAGGTCAGCAGCTTGCCGGGGATTTGGACCGTTGTGAGGTCCCACCGAAGTAGTGGGTGGTGAATATGACCTATGTCTTTGTGCCCTGTGGCCAGAGGGTGGCTGAAGGGCTGTGGGAGTCTCCTCAACTGAAGTGGGGTGAACGGTCCCCAACATGCTCACAGCATATGGGCCAGAAACCAGTCTGATACCACACACTTTAATCTAAGTTACCTTGATTGCCTTTTGTCAGCTCTTCAACTTGACTGAACGTTCCTTAAGGGTAGGGATTCTATCTTGACCTTCTTCTGTGTCCCCCAGGGAGAACCCAGCACCACAGGTATGTGGCTGGAGATTGGCCTGGAGATATGAGGATGTATCGCTGAGAAGCTTAACTGCAATACCTCTGGAAAGAGTGCTGCTGCACTTTGCACAGGGTGTGGGTCCGGGGAAGTGAATCTCCACATTTGCCAGCTGATAACTGGACACCGTTCTCCAGTGGGTGGCTCGATCAAGCTGTCAGGTCATGACCCCCAAGAGCTATCGTGTGACCTAGAGAGCAAGTGATGCGGGAAGGTTAGAGAAGGGAATGCCTGTCCCGTGCCAGTGTGCCCGAGATTCCCCAGGATATGCAGGTCACTTTCCCCTAAAGCAGTCCAGACTGGGAAAGTGTGGCTGGGTGGCCCATGCAAACCTAAATCAGCCTTGCATCACCGCTGGTTGCTTCAGAGTAGCTACCAAATTGCAAGCACAGTGATCTACAGCCTACAAATCCAGACCCATACAATAGTGACAAATGTCAGAAGCTCTGGGGTGGGTCTCTTCTAGTCTTAAATATACTCAGAATGGCTGTGTCCCTTGCCTGCCTGCAGATAGGAAGCTCTCCTTTAGATCCAGCCACACTTTTTCTTGCTGTAGCTCCTGTTCTGTGCCCTATGAAAATGTTCCCTTTAGAAGTCCGGAGCCCGCCTTTCCTTCTGTATTGTTTTCTTTGCTTGCTTGTTTGCTGGGTGTGATGGTGGGGAGGGAAGGCAGGAGGCAGAGTTCTGACTTGCCCCACAGTGTCACCCATCTGTACAAACGGCCATGACAGAGCAATACAACGGATTAACCGTGACACACATGGAACTGCTAACGAGTTCGATAAAATTTTGATTATCCCTTGTTCTGTGGGGCAGGCAGCAAACCATGGAAATAATAATCCTCTCGGCTGGTGTCAGCACAGCAGTTCAACCAGAGAAAGGCAGGTGTGAGCTACAGGGAGTGAATCGTGGGAATGTGGGGGTGGGCCTGCAGCAGGGGTGGGAGGGCAGAATGGTAATTGCAGAGATTCCCCTCTCAATTATCTAGATAATTCCCTCAATTCTCTACTTTGTTCTATGGACCTGACATGTTCTGGAAGGCAAACTCATTCTTGGCAGAGAAGGAAACTAAGGCCTCAGGAACATCAGGAATATGCCCAGAAGGACACCTTGGATTTCAGTCCCCAGAGTCTAGACAAACCCAGGGGAGACTGTCCAGGGATGAGCCCACATGGCTTGCAGATCTCAGCCTGGGAAACCGGCATCCTAGACCCTAGGGTTCCTGTGTTCCCTTTTCCGTCCCCAGCGAAGGGGGAAGAGTAGGGCTGCGATGAAGTGTCTCTCCCTGGATACCTTGGTGGTTTTGACTTTGTGTCCGGTGCTGCAGCTCCATCCCGACAGGTCCGGGAGCACTTTACACTCCTCGCCCAGCAGGCAGGGCTCCATCTGACACCACCACTTCTGCAGGACGATGGAGGCTGTGGGAGCAGGAAGCAGTGAGGGCAGCTCTAAGTTCTCTGCAAGTACAGCATGCAGTTGTGGGCGTGGGAGTGGTTCGTGCAGAATAAGGGCATGTTTCTACACACCCTGGCTTAGAGCCCTGCATTTCCCTTGTCTTTTTCCTACTCCAGGCTGCCCGGAAGGGCAGTACTCAGGCTGAGGCCTTGGGACACAACCATACCAACCTCAACCCCACTGACCCCTACATCTCACCAAAGACAGAGAGGGGTGAAGGCAGGGGAAGTTATCTCTAAGGCAACCCTTGAGTTGAGCCATCACATCATTAGCAGAGAGGCACAGTCTCCAACATACCCCTTGGTGTACGTAAGCAAGCGTGCAGGCCATTTGAGGGAGTGTGCACAAGCAGGTGTGTGCGTGTGAGCACAAGTGGGCATGTTTATGGTGCTGCCATGTGAGAGTAAGAAAATAAGCATGGGTGGGGCCGTGGGAAAGGGGTGGATACGAAGGAATTCATGGCCAAGCGATACACGTGTGTCCATGTGAGGGGAGGGTAAAGGCCGGCTTGAGAACGAGAGGAGGGGATGTGTAAGAGGCCTGGGAAGGAGCCGCAGGTGAAGAAGTCAACGTCTGGAGGAGTGGGTGTGAGGTGATGAGGCTGACGGGAGGCCTGAGAAGATCGTGTGAGGAAATGAATCCGCGTATGTGCCAGGCAGTAGGTGTGGCTAGGAGGGAGGGCATGTGCTTATGACAGAGCTTTCCTCATCTATGGGATGGCGATGGTCACACCTGTGCCCCTCCTCCCAGAGGTGGCCCCATCATTTGAGACTCCGACAGTGAAAGCCCTGAGCTGGGCATGAAATTGTATCCCCAGCAGATGGCGAAGCCTGGACAGCCCTTCTTATCTCTCTGACCAAGCCCTCCCTGCCGGGTCCCAGCCTCTCACTCACCGTCCACGCAGGAGGGCTTTGCCCGGGTGGTGCCGGCCACCTGGCCAGAGAAGCAAGAGCATTTGACAGTCTGGGAGCGCTCCTCGATGCGGTTCCGGTTACAGCAGCGGTGAGCAGCAATCACCTCGCAGGTGCCCTGCTTCACGGGGACTGAAAGGGCCAGCACACCATCAGATGCCCGGCCCAGGCCAGCACCCCTGCCCCCCCCCCCCCCCCCCCAGTTGTCCTCCAGCCCCCCCTCCCAGCTCAGGGCAGGGGTAGGTAAGAGATTTCCAGTTGCAGGGCAGGAGGAAACGGATGACATCTTCCTGCCACATCTGTGTTCCTATCCTTCCTTCCTCCCCATTTAGGCCACACTCATCACCCTGGCAGAGTCTGGCCCCTGGGCAGGAGAAAGATGGAGTCCACACCATCCCCCATCTCCTGGCTTCCCCTGGGTGAGGCCAAGGGCCCCGAGGGCTTACAATGCGTGGCGAGGATCATCCGCTTACACCGGCTTTAGCCATCCCAGAAGGAAAACCACAGAATTAGGCCAGGAGGCTAGACTTAAGCCCTGACCCGGGGGCTCCTCTCCCTGCAGAACACCTTCCGGCATGGAAGGGAAGGTGAGAATGGGTCTGCCCTCGCATCTGTGGGTTTTACTCTGCCTCAGAGATCTGCCTGCTGTGGAACGGGGTGCAGTGGTGTCCAGCTTTCCAGGCATCCTGGAAAACCGCCCGCCCCAGGGCCCCACCACCTCCCCTAGACCTGTTGGAGTTGGAGGCTGCAAGGAAGCCAAGGCCAGGTGGGTCCACAGCCAGACCAGGCCAAGTGCCAGCAGCCAGCCGCCCGTGCTCCAGTTCTGTGTGGCCCTCTCACGCATCCTGCAGAGAGAAGCACACACCCTGCTTGACTCCAGGCAGGAGCCCTCCCAGTGCCCAGTGCCAGCACCACTGTGCCACGTGCTCTGGGGGGCACAGAGGCGGGCAGGGTGCACGACTTGTCCCCAGGCAGCTCTCAGCCTGGCACAGACTCACTGTAGAAAGTGGTGAGTACTACAGTCAGAAAGGGGAGCAGGAAGGGAGACTGTTCTGCTGGGAAAAACATGGAAAGCTTTGTGGAGGAGATGACATTTAGGAGGGGTCTTAAAGAATGGACTGGGCATGGTCCCATGGAGGGCTGTGACATGGAAGGAGCAATAATGCTGACTGCCATGTTTTGAGCACTCGACCCTGCAAACATACTCTTGAATCCTTCACGACTGTCCTACAAAGTAGGATTATTTTTACCCATTTTACAAATGAGCAAACTGATACTCAAAAAGCCTGGACACAACCTAAACAACCATCAGTAAAGGGCTGGCTAAATACGCTGTGGGCCATCTGTGCAATGCCCATCCAGACAGCTGTAACAGAATGAGGAAATGCTTTAGGTACTGAGGCATGCAATGATCTCCAACGATAATCCGTCATTTAGGGGAAAAAAGCAAAGTGCCTGGTGATGTGCATTCGATGTGTAAAAGGGAGGAATTATATATGTTGCTCAAATATGGGTTAAGCTAGCTCTGGAAAATGTACCAAAAGACCCTAATAGCATTGTTTGCCACCAAGAAGGGAAACTGGTTGGCTGGGAGTGGGAAACTGGTTGGCTGGGATACAGAGGTAGAACGGAGATATTTTTCTCCCTACTGCTTTTTTTTTTTTTTTTTAAGATTTTTTTTTGATGTGGACCATTTTTTTTAACATCTTTATTGGAGTATAACTGCCTTACAATGTTGTGTTAGTTGCTGCTGTATAACAAAGTGAATCAGCTATAGGTATACATATATCCCCATAACCCCTCCCTCTTGTGTCTCCCTCCCACCCTCCCTAACCCACCCCTCTAGGGGGACACAAAGCACTGAGCTGATCTCCCTGTGCTATGCAGCTGCTTCCCACTAGCTATCTATTTTACATTTGGTAGTGTATATATGTCGATGCTACTCTCTCACTTCGTCCCAGCTTACCCTTCCCCCTCCCCGTGTCCTCAAGTCCATTCTCTACGTCTGTGTCTTTATTCCTGTCCTGCCCCTAGGTTCTTCAGAACCTTTTTTTTTTTTTTTTTTTAGATTCCATATATATGTATTAGCATATGGTATTTGTTTTTCTCTCTCTGACTTACTTCACCCTGTATGACAGTCTCTAGGTCCATCCACCTCACTGCAAATAACTCAATTTTGTTTCTTTTTATGGCTGAGTAATATTTGATGTGGACCATTTTTAAAGTCTTTATTGAATTTGTTACAATATTGCTTCTATTTTATGTTTTGGCTGTTTGGCTGCGAGGCATGTGGGATCTTAGCTCCCCAAGCAGGGATCGAACCCGCACCCCCTGCATTAGAAGGCAAAGTCTTAACCACTGGACTGCCAGGGAAATCTCTCTCCCTATTGCTCTTTAATCTTTTGGGATTTGAACCACGGGAAGGTACTAGCAATTCAGCTTAAACAAAATTTAAATATAAAAAGGAAGAAATGAAGTGGAGGCTAATAGAAGTCAAGTGACTTGCCCAAGGCCAGGCAGTGGGTAGAAGACCCTGAGCGCAGAAACCTGCCCTGTTCTCACTGGACCACCTTGCTTCTGCTCTCTTCCCCTTTCCTTCTCCTCCTTCATCCTTGATGGTTCGAACCTCCCAAATCTATCCCAGAGAGTGGACTAGAAATGGAGGGAACCCCAGTAAAGCAGAGGCACAGAGCAGCCGGGAGCCACCCAAGCACAGAAGGGGCATGAACCACCCCCTCTGCTGCACTGCTACCCCTTGGGGATCACTGGGCTCCCTCAGGTGCCAGCTTAGTGCTGGGAACACTAGAGGCCAAACCAAATGCCAGGACCCGGCTGCTCCCTTGGATAGGGTGCTTGATCTCTGTCTACGCACCACTCCCCCAACTCCCCCTCTTCAACTGTCTCCTCACTCACCTTTTTTGGAATCTTTTATCTTCTGTCAGTTCATCCACTGGCCTCAGACTCACTCTTCCTAGACAAATAGGAGAGATTCTTGTGGTTTGCAAGGGACAGAGGGAGCCCGTGGCCATGCAGGGGGTGGAGGAGGGCCTGGGTGAGGGCAAGTGGGTGGACTGGGCACTGAAGTAGTGCCTAATTCTGAGGTTGTTCCCCAAGGTGCCAGGACAGGGGGCAGAGTCCCTCCTTTGCCTTGGGAATTCGCAGAGGTCCTTGCAGACTCTGGGAACATGTAGCTCCGGAGGGAGCTTCTCTGTGCCAGGAGTGAAGCAGGGTTGATGGTAGGAGGTGTCTAAGAACCAACCCTGTCATCTCTCTGGTCTTGGGAAGGGGCTGAAGGCCGGGGAAGAGCTCCTGAGCAGAATCTGACAGCCACTGCTGGGAAGAGGCGCCTGAGAATAATAACCCCTGAGGTCCTGAATCCTCTCTGCCTCTTCCTCCTCCTAGCCCCATCACACCTGCTTCCTGGACTGGCCAGGAGCTGGCTCAACTCTGCTGCCCTCACCCCCATTCCCACTCTAGAGGGCTAGAACGGGAGTCCTCCAGGTCTCTGAGCCTCAGTGGCCTCAGCCTCAAAGCATCTCCATTTTCCCCAAGACCTCCCCTCCCTCAACCTCCAGAAGGAGGTGGAACTGAGGCAGGTAGGATGGTGGGGCTCAAGAAGGACCAAGAGCCATGTGTCCTAGCTCCCCAGAGTGAGAGCCCAGGAAAGACTGCGGGGGCAGATGGAGGAAGTGATGCCAAAACCCCTGGGATGGGTGTGCTCCACGGGCAGAGAGCTTCTAGAAGTACCTCTTTTCTGAGTAGGTATCTCCTCTCCCTGCCCCCTTCAGGAACCTTTGTTTTGATCATTACAAAGGCAGCTGTGCCTTTTCTCCGGCAGTCCCCCAACCCATTTCACTCTGAGCTGCCACACCTCCAACCCAACTTTCCCATCTCTCCTATGAACCCCAAGACCCAAAAGACCCAGGAGTGGGCATTTGGGGTGCCTTCTCTGGCATTCTATTCCTTCCCTCAAAGAGAGCTTGAGAAAGAAGCTTCTGGGGTTTGTTCTCAGGCTTCCACACTCCTGCCTCAGTTTCCCAGGCTGTTTTCCCCAAACCCCTGTATACCAGCATGGGGTTGAGAATGTGAACCACAAGATCCTTTAACCTTTCCCTGCCTTCTCCCGCCCCTGCCCCGCGCCCACTCAGTCCTCCCAATTCTGAGCTCCCACGCCTGGGACCTACCTGCCCCACGGCGGTACCCACGGGTTCCACCCGCCAGCCTGAGGTTCTCCTCGCCTCTGGACCCGGGATCGAGACTCCGAAAGGCGGACTGCAGGCGGGAGCGGTCAGCTCCGGTGCTGTCTAGTCCGGAGTCCTGTCCCCCTCACCAAGTTGCTGCGTCCCCGAGGCGCAGGGGCTCTGACCAAACTGGCATCACGGTCATGCAGGGCCCGCCCTGGGCACCGGGGAGTTCCGGGCCCGCTCGGTCAGCTCTGTAGAGCTCAGCCGGGGTCCCTCCGAGGCTGCCGCCCGCAGGCCTGGGAGCTCGCGGCTGTCGCCGCCGCCTCCTCCTCCTCCTAGCCCGGGGCCGCCTCCGCTTCCCCAGCCCCGCGCGGGCGTAGCCGCCGCCGCCTCCCGGACAGCGCCGGGCACCGCGCACAGCTCTCCGCCGGCCCCGCGGGCACAGCGACCCCTGGCGCTCGAGGCAAGACCGGGGGAAGAGAGGACAGCCAGACCCCGCGATGTGGTCCCTGGTATAGGCAGGTAATTCAGAGAGGTCCCTCAAGACTATGGAGGTCTTGGGGCTTGGGGTGGGTTGCTGAGTGTGAGGAGTGATAGCCCAGACCCTCACGGGTTTTGAGCCTTGAAGATTCCCGAACTGCACTGTCCGATACGGTAAATAACATCTTAAGTTTCTCATTTACACACACAACATTTCAAGTGCTCAATCACCACATGCAGCTAGGGACTACTGTACTGGGCAGAAAAGATATAGAATATTCCCACATTGCACAAAATCCTATTTGACAATGCTCTTTTAGATTGCTATGGTAGCCCTTCAGTGTTAAAATGTTAAAATCCAGGAGGAAATAGCAAATGATCTCTACCCCAGGAGCGGTGTCCTCTGGGGCAGGAAGGACCAGGGGAGGCATGTGGGTAGGGGCCTGGAAGGCAGGAGGGCTGTGGTAGGCCTGTGGATGATGGGTATGAACCCCAACTTGGGAACGAAACTCTGAGACCCAGTTTCTTCAGCATAAAAATTGCAATGTAATTGCAATTGTATAGTGTGTAATTTTTTACAGGGTGAGATTCTGGATATGAAAGTATTAGACAAATGAGAGAGGAAGCGGTGGTCTGTGAATTTGTCTCTTGATTGAAGGACACTCCTCTTAGTTTAAGAGGGCTTTGGGATTGGAGTAATGGGGAGGGGAGAGGCAAAGGGAAGAAGCCCAGTTCCTGGCTCTGAGCCACTGCATGTGGCCCAGGATAAAGGGACTTCTCTCTCTGTCTTTTTAAAATTAACTAATTAATATATTTATGTATTTATTTTGGTTGTGCCCGGTCTTAGTTGTGGCACGCGGGATCTTTTTTATTTGCAGTATAAGGACTCTTAGTTGCGGCATGCATGCGGGATCTAGTTCCCCCACCAGGGATCAAACCCAGGCCCCCTGCATTGGGAGAGTGGAGTCTTACCCACTGCGCCACCAGGGAAGTCCCTAAAGGGATTTCTCTTGAGAAATTTCCTACCATTCCTACCATTTCCTACCCCTAGCTGAGGCCTCGCACACTCCTGGCAGGACCAGCCTCTCTGAGCAGTTCTCAGCAAAGAATAACCTACAAGGCTGCTTCTTCCCACTCCATCTCCCTTTTGACTCTCACTCTGTGCTGCCTCAGGGATGAGTAGAGGTGGTGACCTTCTCACCAGGTTCTGGGGCAGTCTGAGGATGCAGGAGGTATGATGATGCCAGGAATAGGAGGTGAGAGGTTCAGGGAGAGGAGAGTCTTAGGATTTGGGTACGGTCGGAGGGCTGTTCTAGAGCCCAAGGGAGCTGTTGACATCCCTGCTGACCATCTGTTGCTGGAACTAGGGGGTCTCTGGGCCCTGGCTCTGTGGCCCACTTGCAGTCACACCATGATGGGTGTTGTGAAGAGCAGGGATTATGGAGCTGGATGACACGGAGAAGTGGTAAGCAAACTGTTCCAGAAACACTGAATAATAAAAATAGCCAGGATGTTATATTTTTTCTTCTGTCTATGGCTTGCTGCCACTGTTTATGCCGTTTATCTGTGAGCTGGTTCCAGTTTTTCTCAAACAGGAGGGAAATACCCATAGCAGCAGCGTGTTCTTTATCTCCCTGTCTGGCTTGCCACTCTATGTGCCTTTGGGTCTGACTTTTTCTGGTTTTCTTTTCTTTTCTTCTTTTTCCTTCTCTCTGCCCAAAGTGCAGGCATAATTATAGAAGTCTACAAACCTGAATGACCATTGTGAGATTTTTATTTGGAAGCTACCAGAAAAGACACTCCTTCTGGGGGTACAGTCTAGCCAGGAACAGAGAGGGTCATGGTCAGGAAGCACCCAGCTGACAGAGTCCAGAGGTGGAATCCCCACCATGAACTGGGTGCCAGTCCCTGAGGACTACCCTGACTTGCATTAGGACCATAAGGGCCTTGTCCCCATTTGAACCATGTGTGGGGTAGGAGGTGTCTCTGGAGGCCTAACAATTAATTCCCAGGCTTAGGAACATAGTTCCAGCATTAGGTCAGTACCACCCTCCCCTCTCAGGCAGGGACTTAGCCTGGCCTCTGTCTCCCCCAGGTGGCAGCCACAGAAGTTGTTCACCTGGACTGTTCTCCGCCTTTGCCTTAAGAAGAGGAGGGTGGGAGAGGAGAGACACCCCCCTCTTCTATTCACCTACCTCTTAACCCTTCCTCTCTGATCTAGATAAATCAGCTTGGTTTTTAAGAACCGGTGTGGGTGGCTGGGGAACGGACATGGGCATGAATTTCCCACTGGCTGTTGACCTCCTGGAACAAGTCATGTAAGGAGTGTCCAGTCCTGCGTCATCCATAAAACGAACATAATAAAACCTACCTTGCAGGGTTGGTGTGCAGTGTAAAGGGCCTAAAGTATAGAAAGTGCTTTGTAGAGAGCCTATTATTAGTAAGTCCTCAATAAATGTAGTTATTGTTATCCTTACTAACAGTTCTGCTGTGGTCAGGGGAGGTCCAAATATGGGCGGAAATTGGGTCCTGAAAAAAAAAAAGTGGAGTCGGAGTGGTAACTGTTCTGCCGGATCTAGCGGTGGTCTTCACGGGGAACAGCGCCCTCGGGAATCCGGGAACTTACCCAGCTCCCTAATTCAGGATGATTGGCTCCAGCCTGCCTTGTTACCACTTCCACACCACTCCCAGCACCAGCTCGCTGGCCCTCACTCTCGCTCCGGCAGCCCCAGCCAGAGGTGTCACCACAACCGGAGCTTCACACCCAGCGGTCGCTAACGGAGATCATCAGCTCCATCACCCTCTGGGCAGGCTAGGCACAACGAACCCAGGGCGAGGGTGGGAGACACCACCCTCCCGTCACAATAGGGAAGTTCTATCTGATTAATATAGAGCAAGGCTGAAATAAGATTTCTGTCCCCTTCCTACAACAGCAGACCCTTCTTCCCCCCAAAAAACAGAGGCGGGAGAAGTCGGAACGGGGCGGGGGAGAGGCCGCGAGCCGGAGGGGCTGTTCCCGGGGTAGCCCAGAGCCGCAGGTAGTTTTCCCGGGGACCGGCCCTGCGGGCCGCGAGCCAATGGTGGGGCCGAACTGGCCGGAGCGAGCACCGCCCCTCGAGAGCCCTAGGGGGCGGGGCCTGTCCTGGGGCGGGGCCACGGCCGAGGGCGGGGAAGGGAGGCAGCATGCTAAACCGGGTGCGTTCGGCCGTGGCGCACCTGGTGAGCTCTGGGGGCGCCCCGCCTCCGCGCCCCAAGTCGCCAGACCTGCCCAACTCGACCTCGGCGCCACCCGCCGCCCCTCCACAAGCTCCCAGAAGCCCTCCGGCTAGGGCTGGGAGCGGCAGTGCGGCGCCCGCGAGGACAGTAGAGTCTCGAGCAAGCTTCTGCCGACCGACCTTTCTGCAGCTGAGCCCTGGGGGCCTGCGACGCGCCGATGACCACGCTGGCCGGGCTGTGCAAAGCCCCCCGGACACTGGCCGTCGCCTGCCTTGGAGCACGGGCTACGCCGAGTGAGCGCCCCCGGGGGCACCCTAACCAGGATGGGACTCCCATTCCCAACCTCATCCCCACCTTGGCATCCCGGGCGCTGGGACGCATCCCCCCTCGCCGCTCTCGGTGCCAGGAGCTCCTTTTTCCCAGGACCTTTGCCGTCCTCTGGGTTTCGGGCCGCACCCACTCCCAGCCCTTTCTCAAGTCGGGTGCAGCTTTTCTCAGGACTTTCTAGCTCGTTGACTATCCTCACCCGCGCCGCTTCAGGACCTTGTTCTCTCCCAGAGCCCGGAGAGTGGAGGGCCCGTGAACGATGAGTTGGCCAGTTGTCAGTCGCGGCCCGGTAGTTTAATGGCTAAGGGAAGAGAGATTTCAAGGAGCGGGGGTCCCTTTTAATATAGGAGATGGCGGCTGGAAAAACTCCTTGGGCTTCCCGACCCCAGCGCCCCAGTTCCCTGTCCCTCTTACCATTCCCCTCCCCCTCCACACCCAGAAATAGCCCGCGACACCAGGCGGCCGCCGGCTTCCCCAGGGGCGGGGGAGGGGGCCACCCGGGGAAGCGGGAGGGCCCCCTTTGAACACCTCTTGGCGGGTGGACTTGCCCTGGCCAGGCAAGGAAGTGGACCTCCGGGCCAGAGCGGTGGGAGTGGCGGCAGCAGCCGGCTTGCTCCAAGGCTGCGTGAATTTTTTTTTTTTTTTTGCTTGTTTGGTTGTTTGTTGGCAGTGCAGGATCTTAGTTCCCTGACCCGGGGACCCGGCAGTGAGACCGAGGAGTCCTAACCACTGGACCACTAGGGGATTCCTACAGGGCCGGTGGATTTTTAATGCATCTGCTGGGAGAGCAGAGAACTGAGGGAGATGGGGGCGCTGAGGGGCTGAGGGTCGTGGCTGGTGGACCCGCGGCCCCACTACCGGCTCCTTTAACTTCCTATTTGGGAAGAGTTTGGGGTTATGTGGCTCCTGCGCAGTCCAGGGAGGCTTCCACTCCTACCCTATTTCAATTCCTCTTTCCTGATCTGTGCCGGAGCACTTACTCATTGCCAAACAGCAGAAACTGGGACTTCACTGGCGGTCTGATGGTTAAGACTCCATGCTTCCAATGCAGGGAGCGCGGGTTTGACACCTCGTGGGGGGGGCGGAACTAAGATCCCACAAGAAGCCAAAAAAGAAAAAAAAAAAAAAAAGCAGCAGAAACTTTCACTGGATGATTTTAGGATAAAGGTGGGTGTGCTCATGAGGGTGGGGTGGGGTGTTGTGGACAAGAAGCTAGAAGAGTTTTTTGGGGGTCAGAGTGGATGCAGGGTCTCGGCAAGCCAGGAATTAAAACCTCCTTCCCTCCATCCAGGTCCTCCCCCAGTGATACCATTAGGGAAGGGATGGGAGACCTGAGGTGGGAGAGTGCTGCTGTGGCCTTTCTAGGAGGTGGTGGAGCCCAACACCTAGGCAGTACTCCTTGTGCCTTGCCCTGCCTCCCTTCTCCTCCTCCCTCTGGCCTGGTTCCCAGGTGGCTGTGACCTTTCTCAGCTTGGCCAGCAGGCCAGAGAGGGTATGTGTGTCTCAGGTGGGAGTTATTCCAGGACCTTGTCTGGTGTCCAACCTGATGTGGTCACTTTGGCCTGACAGGGTCATCAACTCTGGCAAGAGCCGGCACAATGAGGACCAGGCTTGCTGTGAAGTGGTGTATGTGGAAGGTCGGAGGAGTGTTTCAGGGGCACCTAGGGAGCCTAGCCGAGGCCAGGTAAGCTCCCCACCCCCTTTCCTAACCTCCACAGGAGACACCTATCCCCAGGGATTCTAGGCTTTCGGTTTTAATCTGAGCCATGTGATAGACCTACCCCCTAACTCACTAGCTTTCTACTTCAATGGCACAGAATTTTATCTGGCATTGATCAGGTAGATTCTACCATGTCAGTGTGAATATTTAGTTTTCCACTTAAAATGGAGATATGCTCATGTATTCATTGATGATTTAATAACTACCATTGCTTATTTTTGCATCTTTTATCCTCTGAGTTTGACTTTCTTATTTTTTTTTTTATTTTTTATTTTTTTTTGCGGTACGCGGGCCTCTCACTGCTGTGGCCTCTCCCGTTGCGGAGCACAGGCTCCGGACGTGCAGGCTCAGCGGCCATGGCTCACAGGCCCAGCCGCTCCGCGGCATGTGGGATCCTCCCGGACCGGGGCATGAACCCGTGTCCCTTGCATCGGCAGGCGGACTCTCAACCACTGCGCCACCAGGGAAGCCCAAGTTTGACTTTTTTGATGCTTTGCTTTCAGACACATAGTATGCCTTTGGTGAATGAGTGAATAAATCTAATTTGCTTTAAATACCAAAATCTAACCTCCTCTCTCATGTTTATATGGATGCCCAGAGTCTTGCTCTTCTCCCTGCATAACACAAACACACACATGCACACACACACACACACACACACACACTCACCTCAAACTTTTCCTCCACCAGGGACTCTGCTTCTACTACTGGGGCCTGTTTGATGGGCATGCAGGAGGCAGAGCTGCCGAAATGGCCTCTAGGCTCCTGCATCGCCACATTCGGGAGCAGCTAAAGGACCTGGTAGAGATACTCCAGGACCCCTCGCCACCTCCCCTCTGCCTCCCGTCCACCCCAGGGGCTCCAGGTTCCTCTGATTCCTCTCACTTGGTTGGTCCTCAGTCCTGCTGGTCTTCGCAGAAGGAAGTGACTCATGAGAGCCTGGTAGTGGGTGCCATTGAGAATGCCTTCCAGTTCATGGTAAGTGGGTGGCCTGGGCCAAGGGCCTGCCAGGCAGACACTTTGGTCAACTCTGTATGGGAGTCAGGTGGCCTGAGGAGGTGACCCTGAGAACCCATAACAGCTTTGAGAACCTGAGCAGAACTTGGTTCAGAGGGAGGGAGAAGTGGGTGTTATACCGATGTCTTCCCTACTGTCCACCAGTATGGCTTGCCTGGGCCAGTTTGTTTCTGCAGATGTGGGCGGGTGGCTGTGTGTCTGGAGCCTCTTCTTCATCCACCCCCTTTGACCCTTCCTCATATGGCAGGATGAGCAGATGGCCCGGGAGCGGCATGGCCACCAAGTGGAGGGGGGCTGCTGTGCACTGGTTGTGGTCTACTTGCTAGGCAAGGTGTACGTAGCCAATGCAGGTGACAGCAGGTATGGGGTGGGAGCTTTGATAAAGGCTGTGCGGGGGAGGGGTCAAGCTTCTGGGATGGGGGAATAGAAGAGAGTGACGTGGTGGGTGTTAACGTTCAGAGATTGGAACGGGTCAGGAGGGATCACAGACATAAGGAAGGGCCTGAAATAGCTATGAGGGGAGGAAAACTGGGGGTCTGGGTGAGGGACTCTAAGGGAGGGCCTTGTCTTTTTGGAACTCTTTATGTGAGGGGGTTGCAGAGAGCCAAGCCCAAACCTTTTGTTTCTCTGGGCAGAGCCATCATTGTCCGGAATGGAGAAATCATTCCAATGTCCCGGGAGTTCACCCCGGAGACTGAGCGCCAGCGTCTCCAGATGCTTGTAAGTAGGAACTAAACTCCCTACTCCCATCTTACTAATCTTGTGCCTCTCTGTACCCTGTGTCCCAAGGACTCTCCGACCCTCACCACACAGACAGACCGCTCCTTACTGGGAGCTTACTGGGAAGGCCACTCCACAGACTATGGAGTGTAGGGCTGAGCTGGTGTGGAGGATGTGGCAGGAAAGAGCGTGGGCTGCTCCAGTGCCTTCCACTGTGGCCCCAACTGAGGAAGGAAGTGCAGTCAGAGTGGGGGAAGGAAACAGCAAAGGCTCCTAAGGGGCAGGATAGCTTAGTGCTTTAAAGCAATGGCTCTGGAGCTGGGCTGCCTGGGATTGAATCCTGGTTTGAGTACTTTGTGTGATCTTCAAAAGTTCCCTGAACTTCTCCATAAATCAAGAGTTACTGCCTTAAAATTTGTTGTGAGGATTAAATGAGCTAATATATGTTAATATTAGAACAGTGCATGGTACACAGTAAACTCCATTTAAGGGTCTGCTATAATTAACATCACCTCTACACCAGGGTGTACTGTAAACCTAATGCCCCCGGCCCTCTGCTCTGTCTGGCCGCTCCCAACCCCAGGGCTTCCTGAAACCAGAGCTGCTGGGTGGTGAATTCACCCACCTTGAGTTCCCCCGCAGAGTTCAGCCTAAGGAGCTGGGGCAGAGGATGCTGTACCGGGACCAGAACATGACTGGCTGGTAACACTTCCCTCAGAGCTGGGGCCCGTTTCCATGGCAACACAACCAGTCCCTCGCCAACAGCAAGATGGAAGCTGGAGGCTGGGCCAGGCTGGGAGCTGGGGGAATGCCGCCCTTCTAAGGGGTTTGTGTAAGGGGTGTGGCTCCTAGGGGAGAGGGACTTTGATGCCTGGGTGATGCCTCCTCTACTCCCCCCTCCCCAGGGCCTACAAAAAGATCGAGCTGGAGGATCTCAGGTTTCCTCTGGTCTGTGGGGAGGGCAAAAAGGTAAACTCCATGGTAGAGGTGGGAGAGGGCAGGAGGACCCACCACGACTTGTCTTGGGAGGTGGAGGTTCTACCCAAGGGTAGGGGTGGAAAGGGTCCACGGTCCCAGAGAGACTGGGAGAAGGCTATAGTAGTGTCCCCTCCTCATTTCCTTTAGGCTCGAATGATGGCCACCATTGGGGTGACCCGGGGCTTGGGAGACCACAACCTCAGGGTCTGCAGTTCTACCCTGCCCATCAAGCCCTTCCTCTCCTCTTTCCCTGAGGTGAGCCACATGGGAGCCTCCTTAGCCTTCCCTGCTCTGGGGGTCTCAGGCTAGCTTTCTCCCAAGGTCGCTTTATCCCCAAGCTCCCTCTGCACCCTCTCTCCCCACCAGGTACGAGTGTATGACCTGACGCAGTATGAGCACTGCCCAGATGACGTGCTAGTCCTGGGAACAGATGGGCTGTGGGATGTCACCAGTGACTGTGAGGTAGCTGCCACTGTGGACAGGGTGCTGTCAGCCTATGAGCCCAATGACCCCAGCAGGTAGGGGCTGTATGGCGGCAAGGGGATGACGATGGGGAAGGAAGGGACACAGGGAAGAAATGCTTGGGAACCCACATGAGGGCCTGTGTATCCATCTTCCCACGTACATGTTGGTACATGAATGTGCACATGTGCTTCTGACAGGTACACAGCTCTGGCCCAAGCTCTGGTCCTGGGGGCCCGGGGTACCCCCCGGGACCGTGGTTGGCGTCTCCCCAACAACAAGCTGGGTTCCGGGGATGACATCTCGGTCTTCGTCATCCCCCTGGGAGGGCCAGGCAGCTACTCCTGAGGGGCTCAGCCCCGAACCTCCCACCACCATCCCAGCCTCTCCATGCTTACCCCTCTCCCAACCCAAATTCTGAAGTTGTCTCCTTGACCTTCTTTAGTGGCAATTTAACTGAAGAAGGGGTGCCAGTTAGATCCAAAATTTTAGCCCTTGGCAAATAAACCAGATGGATAAATGTGTGTGTCTTTATTTTCTTTGACTAAAAACTGTCCCAGTTGTCTCCCGAACATCTCCTAGACATCTCACAGGCACTTCAACTCAACATTCCTCCAACTGAATTCATTATTTCCCCTACAAATATGTCCTCTCCCTGCTCATCATCTCAGGGGGCACCAGCTCAGCTACTCAAGTTAGAATTCTTGGGGTTGAGCACCTTTGGCTTCCGTTTCTTCCTCATCAAGCTAATCAATCACTAAATATTGTTGATTATATATTTTTAAATATATTTCTTTAAAAAACATTTTTTTTTTAGTTTTTGGCCGCGCTGCATGCGGATTCTAGTTCCCCGGGGGACCAGGGATTGAACCTGTGCCCCCTGCATGGGAAGTGCGGAGTCTTAACCACTGGACCACCAGGGAAGTCCCTTAAATATATTTCTATTTGTCCATCCCTACAGTCACTACCTTAGTCCTTCAGTATATTAGCCTCCTAATTGTCTCCAAGCCACTCCCCTGCTTTCCCCAATATATAATATACACAGCAGCCAGGGAGCCCTTTCCACAGGGTGAATCCGAGTTGGTGATTCCTCTGAGAAAATACTTTGGTGGCTCCTTACTGCACCTAGACCAAAACTGACACTCAACTCTTGAGCATGGCATATAAGGACCTTCATATCTGGCCACTGCTTCCTTCTCCAGCCCTGTCTTCTGCCCCACCCCGCCTTGTGTTTTCCACAACTCTGGGTCTGGAGTAGCTCCAACTCATTTAAAATCTACACATCACCTCATCCTGAAGGCTTCACTTGTCCTTCCACAGCCCAGGCATGCCCCCACTATAGCGCTCACCTCTTGTACTGTAACTGTCTATATGAGGAGTTGGTACGGAGTAGCAGTTAAGGAACAGGGGCTTGAAAGTCCTGCTGTTTGGGTCCTGGTGCCAAACCCAACACTAGGTTTGCAATCTCTCTGAGCCTCAATTTGCTTTTTGGAAAAATGGAGATAACAGTACTATCTCAGGAGGTAGTTGTAGGACTAAAGTAGTTTATGTATGTAGAGCCAGGTCCATGTAATAAGGGTTCAATAACTATTACCTATCTTTAAGTTGTCTGCATTTGGAATTTAGATTGTAAGTTCTTTGAAGGCAGAAACTGATTTGAACTGAGCACATAGCTCAGTTTAGTGAGCCAGTTAAGAGGCCTGGGACCAAACTGCACTGGACCTCAGTTTCATCATTTAGCAAATGTGTGGGTTGCTCTTCAGATCTTTAAAGTCTGTATGACTTCTAACATTCATTCATTCAGCAAGTATTTGTTGAAAATCTATTATGTGCCACACACTGTGCCAGACAGTGGGAAGGGACAGGTTGGAGGATCACAGTGGGCAGTAGAGAGAGAGACCAGCTTTGGAGCCAGACAGGCCTGACTATCTGAGTTCTTGCTCTGCCACATACAAATGGCAAAATCAAGCCACTTAAGTTAAGCCACTTAACTCCCCCCCGAGCCTCAGTTTACTTACAGGCAAAAGGGGATGGGTACACTTAACCTAGGGATCTGTGATGACTATTAGAAGCTATGTAGTGTTCCCTGCACAAGCTAATAAAATGTGAGTAGACTTCCTCATCCTCCATCCACCTCCTCAGGTACCTTTCAGGGAAGAAGATACACCAGTTGGTAAATACCCAACGCACAAGTCAGGCCCGGCTAGGTGTCCCTAGAGGCACAGAAATAATACAACGGGGGTGGCAACTGAATTCCCAGCTGGGGATCCAGAAAGATTCCAGGGTGGAAGGATGGGTAGGAGTTGGAAATTCCAGGTAGGGGGAAGGAAGGGAATTGTGAGGTGGAACCAAGTGCCCTGAATCTCAAAGGTTCTGAAAGGTCTCCAGGCCTGGGGGGATGATGGTGGGTTGTACTTACTCCGCAATGATCCTAGGAGCAGAGGGTGGGCATCTTCCGCGGCCTCCTCCTCGGGCGTCCCCGAAGCCGTCTTTTCCAGTCCCGCCTCCCGCGAAGCCCCAGGTGATGTAGGCGCGGGTGGCCGGTTGGCCACGCGAGGGCAGCAGCGGCCCTTTCCCGACCCCACCCCGGGCGCCTCTCAACTTTCCCGACGCCGGTCCGCCACTAGGAGCTGGAAGGTGGGGCAGAGGAAGAGTCCTCAGGGGTCCCGTTCGCCGCGCCTCGCCCCGCTGCCCACTCCTCCACAGTCCCAGCATCTCCCCCAGATCCCGGGGACTCTCGCTGGGCGACCCTCTGGGGCCGTGAGTGGGGGCCGTGGGCGGGCGGAGCCAAGGACCGCCCGGCCCGCCCCTCCCCGCGAGTCGCCCCTCCCCGCCGCGGCGCTGGAGGAGGGCGGGGCGGTGCCCCTCGGGTCAGTCTCTGCCTCCGGCACCGGCCGCGCAGCTGGAAGCGGCGGAGCGGAAGGTATCCCGGGTTGGGGCTCTGGGCGGCGGGGTCGTCCTGGGAACTCATCCCCAGGAGAGCACTCCCCCCTTCTCCGCCTGGCAGGAGCTCGGGGCGCCGGCCGGGGAGGGGCTTTGGTCCGAGCGCGGGCCGCCTGCTCTCCCTCGTACGCGGCGTCTGGGCGGTGCGGGGGTCGGGCCGGCTCGGCCCCTCCCTGCCCTCCTGGGCTGCAGTGAGGGGCCCCGGGAATTGCCCCGCAGGGCCTCTCGCCTCTTGGTGTCCGAGTCGGAGTCAGTTCCCTTCTCCCGGCTTCCCGGAACCTGCCCGGCCGGGCGAGGGGAGAGACGGCAACTTGGGTCTCCGCGAGGGAGCCCCAGCGCAGACGCTCTAGCTCCCAGGCCTGGCGGCCCTCTGTGAACCTGGGCTTGGGTGTGGGTCTGGGCCCGAGTCCGGGTTGAGGTGGGAATCCCCCCCTCCGGGCCGGTGGAGTGGCGGGAATAGGGGCGGGTGTGACCGCGGGGGCTGCCACTGTCCCGGGGGTCTGGACGTCGCCCTAGATGGTTTCTGGAGCCGGCCTGGAGTGGAGGTACAGGAGATTGGGAAGGATCCAGCCCGTATGTGCGTGTGTGTGCATGTGTGTGCGTGTGTGTGTGTGTGTGTGTGTGTGTGTGTGTGTGTGGTTTTCAAGTTGAGGAGGAGGTATCTGATTTCTTCCCTAGACCTCAGGGGTGGTGGGCAGGGTACAGCAGAACCTGGTTCATCTGGAAATCTAGAGAATGATTGAGGAGACGGCAGCCGTTTTATTCCAGGGAAGGCCCCAGAAATTCCAGGGTCATTCCAGGCCCCGTGTGGGGTTTGGTTGCCCCTCTTAGGGTCAGTGGGGCAGTTCCTCAGGGGCTGCCTCTCACAGGGAGCTGTTGTTTTCGCCATCTTGGCGTTGGGCCTGGTGGCCTGGCCTGGCCTGGCCTGGGCCAACTACTCTTCTGAGCCTG
This sequence comes from Aethalodelphis obliquidens, assembly GCF_003676395.1. Lineage (NCBI taxonomy): Eukaryota > Metazoa > Chordata > Mammalia > Artiodactyla > Delphinidae > Aethalodelphis > Aethalodelphis obliquidens. The sequence goes on along the minus strand of NW_020838014.1, from coordinate 1,170,922 downwards.
AAGGGAACATCTTCTAATTGAGATGGGGGGGCTCTAGGTCATTTAATGCATGCCCTTGCCCTGGAGTTCTGGCCTCTGCCCACCACCATCTGGTGCCACCTAAACTGCCTTGCCTGGGGCGGGCATACTCATGCCTAAGCAACAATTGGTATTCACCCTAGTGGTGAATGTGCTCCATCCCTCCATCAATACTGCCCATCCCAGGTTGAGGCTACCCCAGCCTGTCTTCCCACAGTTGGACCAATGGAACCTGTGGGAGTAGGTGAGGGTGCTGGTCACCTGGGTGGAATTTCCAGGGGACCCCCTTTTCTTTTTTTTAAAAATTAATGTATTTTATTTATTTTTGGCCGCGTTGGGTCTTCTTTGCTGCACAGGGGCTTTCTCTAGTTGCGGTGAGCGGGCCCTACTCTTCGTTTGCGGTGCGCGCGCGGGCTTCTCATTGCAGTGGCTTCTCCTGTTGCAGAGCACAGGGCTCTAGGGCACGCGGGCTTCAGTAATTGTGGCACAGGGACTCAGTAGTTGTGGCTCGCGGGCTCTAGAGCACAGGCTCAGTAGTTGTGGCACACGAGCTTAGTTGCTCCATGGCACGTGGGATCTTCCCAGACCACGGCTCGAACCCGTCTCCTGCATTGGCAGGCAGATTCTTAAGCACTGCGCCACCAGGGAAGCCTGAGACCCCCTTTTTTGAAGGGTGGTTTCCATTTTTGGAGGGGATCTGCTGGCAGGGTGAATGCCTTCTTGCCTGTTTTGGGGGTATCAGAGAGCCCCTGTTGTGATGGGGAGAGTGTGGCCATGCACTCAACTCCTATAAATTCCCTCTGATTCATATCCACTTGCCCCCATCCCACTGTTGTGCATGTGTGTGTGGAGGGGAAGGAGGCCACCCGGGACCCCACTGCTGAAGAGAGCTTGCCTTGGGCTGGAGTATTCGCTCCCTAAAAGGCAGACCAAGGCAGGGCTGTGAGGTGGTGGTGGTGTGTGGGGAGTAAAGGAGCTCAGCCTAGTTTGACAGGATGTGGGACTGAGAAAAAGCCAGGTTTGGGGCAGAGATCAGGTTACCGTCCCCTTCTTTTTTAACTACTCCCTGTGTGGTTGGTGCTGGGACTGGCCCTCATTTGTCTCTTTTTTGGGGGCTCCTCCCAGCACAGGCTCCAGCCTCCGCTTCTCCCAACAGCTTCGACTTCATCTCAGGCCCAGAGCCCGCCCTCTCTTCCTCCTCGGCTGTAGGCCTGGGAACTCCAGCCGACTGGAGATCAGCTCCTCTCCCCAGGGAAGGAGGAAGTGAGGCTCAGCTGAGGCGCGGGGAAGCTGGGAAGGTGTGATGAACTGTGCAGATGCTCTTTGGTGTGTGTTGGGGGCAGGGACCAGATGGAAACCCCAGGAAGCTGACTCCTTGCCCTGAGTCACAGGGAGGGGTGGGCAGGGCCTCAGGGTGAGCTGGACAGAGTGGAGGAAGGGGCTGTTCCAGGGAGTGGGTGGAGGTGATTCCCTAGTGGATTATTCTCAGTCGCTCTGCTGTGGTAGATGTGTGGCTCCCTACAGTGTGGTCATTGTCCCCTGCCTGGGGCTGAGTGACCCAGTGTAGCTTCCAGGCCCAGTAGGAAGCAGGGGGAGGAAGGCAGGCTGCCCGAATGTGGGCTGTGGGCACTGCCTGGACTGAGCCTCCTTTGTGTGACTCGGGGCTCTGGGGACCGGGACAGGGTGGGCCAGGGAAGCCTGCTGGCTGCTGCCGCTGCCCTCTGTCTGGGTTTCCCTCCCTCTGCTCTCCTTCCCACCTCTGGGGTGATATGTAGAAAAGCAACAGACTCTAGAGTCACACAGCCCTGCTTTGAGTGCCATCCCTGCCACAACTCTGAATTCATGTCTTAACCTCGATGAATCTCACTTTCCTAGTTTGTCAAAATGGGGAGCTCACTACCTACCTTCCAGGCTTCTGGGGACTGAGGGAGGTGATTTTTGTCCAAATGCCCACCATAGTGCCTGGCACCTAGGGGTGTGATAAATACTTTCCCTTACCCACCCATATGGGTAGGGACTCTTCGTTTTTCGCTGGGCAGGCATGACTTGTGCTGACTTTGGGACAGTGTGTTCCAGATTGGACCTTCACAATTATTAAACTTTAAAAAGTATCGAAATCCTGGTAACAAATACATCTGACTTGAAACCCTGATATGTAGAATAGATAAAAGCTTGCCCTTCTGGACACGTCACTGGTCCCTGAGCACCCCTCTAGGTGTCCAGGGGCCCACAGTTGGGGAGTAGATTAGATTAGAACTCATGCTTTCTGTCTCCCAAGTGGGTGGTTCTTCCACCTCCCACTTCTGTATTCTAACCCATGGGGGAGACCTGTCCCTGACCTTGAGATTAGGAATTTCAAGCTCAGTTGCCCGACCACTTGGTTCTTGGCAAGAACATGCCTGAGCAAGCCCTTTTCCCTCCCTCCTCTCCCTTCACTGGATGCCTCGGTTTCCAGGGAGGGCTTGGGGGCCCTAGAGAAGTGTTTGTGGACTTACTGTCTTTTCCCAACATCCCCACTGCCTCTTCCCTACCAGCCCCAGCCATGGCTGCCATTCGAAAGAAGCTGGTGATCGTGGGGGATGGGGCCTGTGGGAAGACCTGCCTCCTCATTGTCTTCAGCAAGGATCAGTTCCCAGAAGTCTATGTCCCTACTGTCTTTGAGAACTACATCGCCGACATAGAGGTGGACGGCAAGCAGGTAAGGGCGAAGAGCCCCTTGGAACCACGCCTGCCCCCATCCCTTATGGACCTGGGATGTCCGTGCTCACCATCCACCCATGTCCTTGCTTCACTCTCCCTGCTGGAACCAGTGGAAGTTAGGAAGTGAAACTGCAGTCTTAGGAAATCTGGATAACCTCCTGGTTTTTTACACGCTGGCTCTGTAATCTGGGCCCAGTCCCTTTGCCTCTGGGTTTAAGCTCCCCCAGCTGTGAAATGGAAATAATGGTAAGGCCTCCTTCGAAGGGTTTTTATGAGTATTAAGTAAAATAGTGGCGCTCCCGATGGCAGCTCAAACTGCACAAAGATCAAACGCTGTTGTCTCAGGATTTAAGAAACTCACCTTAGTTTATGTTGTGTGACAATGATTAGCACTATCCCTGGCACATAGTAGGTGTTCAATAGGTAGATGTTCAGTGAACCTAAAGGACCAGGATTTCAGAGAGGACCTCTGGGTGGCAGGGTGTGGGGTGTGTAACTGGGGCCCTCAGGCTAGCTAAGCACTGGCCCTGTGTGTCAGGTGGAGCTGGCTCTATGGGACACAGCAGGGCAGGAAGACTATGATCGCCTGCGGCCTCTCTCCTACCCGGACACTGATGTCATCCTCATGTGCTTCTCCATCGACAGCCCCGACAGCCTGGGTGAGGGGGTTGGAGGGAGGGGTCTGAGAATCCCTTGGAATCAACCAACCAGAGGGAGCTCTTGCCTTGGCTCCTTTCAGCCATCTTCAGAAGCTGTGTGGGAGGGGTGCCGGGGAGCCCCGTTAGCCTCCTTCCCTGTGGTGACTCTGGCCCTCCGAGGGCTCAGGGAAGGGTGTGTACTGTGAGGGGGGCGGGGGTGGCTATTCATGCTGAATAGCCTCTAAGACTCTGCCCTGCGGAGACAAGGGGACCCGGGGGAAGCCTTCTAGCCTAAGTGGAGGCACCAACACCTGTTGGGACGTGTCTGTGCAGAAAACATTCCTGAGAAGTGGACCCCAGAGGTGAAGCACTTCTGCCCCAACGTGCCCATCATCCTAGTGGGGAATAAGAAGGACCTGAGGCAAGATGAACATACCCGGAGAGAGCTGGCCAAGATGAAGCAGGTGGGTGCAGCCGCCAGGCTGGGAGGCCTTGGGGAGGAAGGTGCCCTCTGAGGGCTTGCAGGCTGGTGAAGGAGCCTCCCTCCTACTGACTCCCCATGTTAGAAGTGACGGTAGCGTCCACCTCCTACCCCCCTGGCACCCCCACCCTGGTGAGGGAGAACCAGAGGGGCCCTTAGGGTCTGACCCAATATTCCATGAGACTGTCAGAGGACGGTGACTTGTCCAAGGTCATTTGGCATTTTGTCTGTTGTCCGCTGTTTGGCATTGGAGCTATTAAGATGAATGAGAAAATCCTTGCCCTCAGGGAACCGGGTTCTTAGAGTAGATGTTTTGCTTGAGGTATGCAGGTGGAGCCATCAGAGTATACCTGGGGAGGTGTGTGGGCTGCTGTGGATGTGGAACGGAGGGTATTCTAAGTGGCTGGGAAAAGGCCCAGAGTGAGGGAGCTGGCTTATTTGGGGACCTGGTAAGTGGCTTTCTAGCCAGAGGATGAGTTGATTAGGGAGAGCTGCCAGGATAAGGAATCTAGACTATTCTTTGAACATAATTATGGCAGAGTTTTAAACTGGGGACAGATATGGTCAGAGTCAGCATGTTAGAAAACTGATTCTGGCAGCCATAGAGGATGGATTGGAAGAAAGTGAGAACAGAGGCTGGGAGGTCGGTCAGGGGATGGTAGATCCTCACTCAGGCAAGAGAAGAGTGTACCGTGGGGTATAGGGCTGATGGGGAGAATTCTGAAGCTAAGTAGGAGTCTTGGGTCTCTAGCCTAGAAGCCATCCACGGTGGCCGGGGCTTGGATGCTCCGTGGGGTCAGGGCTGGAGGAGATATTTGTTCTTGTTACAAATATGGGTGAGGTACACCTAACCAGCAGCTTCCTTTGACGACTCTCCTCCTGCCTTCCCAGGAGCCTGTTCGATCTGAGGAAGGCCGGGACATGGCGAACCGGATCAGTGCCTTTGGCTACCTTGAGTGCTCAGCGAAGACCAAGGAGGGGGTGCGGGAGGTGTTTGAGATGGCCACTCGGGCTGGCCTCCAGGTCCGCAAGAACAAGCGCCGGAGGGGCTGCCCCATTCTCTGAGGTCCCAAGCCTCCCCTCCTCCCTTCACAGGGTGCAGGAACTCCCCCTGCCCCCAACAGCCCCACCCTATTAGGGATCCCTGCTGAAGGCTCCCTTTCCCAACTCCCTCCTGCCCAGGACTGCATCGCGCTTCCCCAGCCCTGATGGTGGTGGCCGTAGGCCCCGACTCAGCACTCTGGGAACCAGAGCACAGTCCCTCCTGTTGTCTTGGTCCAGGGGTGGGGCTCTTGATCCCTTTGGCCTTCCCCAGAGGATCATCACACCAGCACTTTATACACTTCTGGCTCACAGGAGAGTATGTGGGGTAGGGGACTTGGAGGGTGTAACCCAGAGTCCCGGGCCCCCGGTGTTTCTGCTTTGGGCAGGGGCCTTGCATCTGGCTGTACTTGGTGTGGGGCATGAATAAAGGCCACAGGCTCCAACATGTGTGTGGCTTCCTGTCTTTCTCTCCTGGTCCCTGTGAGCCTGGAGTCCCATCTCTCCAGGGTGCTTGCCAGGCTGGCCCCCTGTCTGCAAAGGCAGGACTCTCGGGCAGGCAGGGTGGAGTCTTGGAGAAAAGGATGAGGTCATGCCTGGCTCTGGGCCTTGGAGGCGGGTGAGGGGAGTGGTCTGGCGCACTGGGCTAAACTTAGAAGCCTGTGGGTGGCTTCCCTGCCACCTCCCACTAGATTTCCTCCCCTGGACATGGGGGTTGGGTTCCTTTCTGGGGGGGGGGAGGGGTATGGCCCTGGGCTGTTGTGACAGTCCCACCCTCCCCTGTGAGGTCATCTTGGGAGTTCAGGAAGCTGGGGCCAGGCTGAAGAGACAAGGAGGCTTTTGCATAGAATAAGCTTTTTTTTTTTTTTCAGTTTTACTTCCTCCCCCTTCCCCCAATTGTTAGCAGCTTGATGTTAGCAGCAGGGGAAGGGTCGGGTGGGCGGTCCTCAGAGCTCATTCCTCCACTCGGGCTCCACTTGCAGGGGCAGGCCCCCTTCACCCTCCCGCGCCTGGCAGTCGTGACTTTTGGGTCCTACAAAGAGAGGAGGCCAGCTCTGTTAGTAACTTACATCCTCCCTCAGCACTGTCCCCCAACCAAGCCCACCCTGGCCCAGCCATACCTGAGGTAGAGGGGCTGAGTTTGCTCAGACCCTGGAGTAAGTTCTGCCCCTGCTGCAGGTCCAGTTTGGCAGGGAAGGGGCACCCGGTATACCCCCCGTTTTCTTTACAGAACTCTAGGAATCTGTGGGGTACAGGGACATCCACACACACAGCTGCACAAGGCTGGCTGAGTACCAGCAGAGGCTGGAGGCCCAGCCTTGGTCCTGCACATGGGGCCTGTGCCTTGGGGCAAGTTACTTAACCTTGGCAAATGGGGATATTGTTAAGATAAACAGATTGGGGCTTCCCTGGTGGCGCAGTGGTTGAGAGTCCGCCTGCCGATGCAGGGGACACGGGTTCGTGCCTCGGTCCGGGAGGATCCCACGTGCCACGGAGCGGCTGGGCCCGTGAGCCATGGCCGCTGAGCCTGTGCATCCGGAGCCTGTGCTCCGCAACGGGAGAGGCCACAGCAGTGAGAGGCCCGCATACCGCAAAAAAAAAAAAAAAAAAAAAAAAAAAGATAAACAGATTGGAGAGGCCTGCATACCGCAAAAAAAACCAGATAAACAGATTGGAAGATTAACTGAGCCCCAAGGGTGCTTCATAAAACTACAGCTGTCCTAGGCTGGGGGCTGTGGCCACCAGGAGGGATTGTGGGTGGGATGCTCACACTTTCCAGTCGGGGTCGTGGCCCAGCAGGAGCGGGTTGCCCACCACGATGAGCAAAGCCTTGGCCCGGGTCACAGCCACGTTGAACCTCTGATAAGAAGAAATGCTGGGGTCACAGCAGGGAAGAGCCCTCAGGAAGGAGGAGTCCCTGCCACCCCCCAGCCCCCGAACCTTGGGGTTCTTGAGGAAACCCAGGTTAAAGTCCAGATCCAGCTGCACAAAGCTCTGGCTGCTCCGCACGGTGGAGATGAGGATGACGCTGCGCTCCTGGCCTTGAAACTCCTCCACGGAGCCCACCTAGAGGGGAGGGATGGCCTTGAAACTCTTCCACGGAGCCCACCTAGAGGGGAGGGAGGCAGTGGGGGACCCAGGGACCAGCCCCGCCTCGCCTCAGTGAGACTGAGGGCAATTGTCACCGTGGAGTGAGCCAGTGTCCTGCTGGGCAGGAAAGAGGACAGGACAGTGCCATGGAAGCTGAAACCTGAAGGCCGAATCCAGTTAAAGGGATGGGGGCTCGAAAGGGTTCTAAGCAAAGAAAACAGGACTGCAAAGAACAATAACTCAGCAGTGTTTTTCAAACTTTCCTGAAGATAATCACTCAGTACTTGTTAAAAATATGTAACCTTAGGGGCTTCCCTGGTGGCGCAGTGGTTGAGAGTCCGCCTGCCGATGCAGGGGACACGGGTTCGTGCCCCGGTCCGGAAGGATCCCACATGCCGCGGAGCGGCTGGGCCCGTGAGCCATGGCCGCTGAGCCTGTGCGTCCGGAGCCTGTGCTCCGCAACGGGAGAGGCCACAACAGTGAGAGGCCCGCGTAACGCAAAAAAAAAAAAAAAAAGTAACCTTAGGCCCTAACCCAGACCTCCAGAATCAGAATTTCCATGGGAGAGGCCTCTAACTCTTAAAGCCCTGGGTGTCAACCCTGGCTGCACCGGAGATCACCTGAGGAGCCCGTAAAAGAACCTGATGCCCTGGCTCTGCCCCCAGACAGCCGCGTTAATTGGTTGGGTGGAGCCCTGGCGCTGGCAGCACTAAAAGCTCTCCAGGTGATTCTTATCTGAGAAAGAACTGAGCTGCCGACTGACTCAGAGGGTGGGAGAGGTGAGTGGGGACATCATCACATGACAGGTCAGGCAGGCTGGGGAGTCTGGACTTTCTCCTTAGGGCAGAGACCTTAAACTAGCCTGATCATCAGAATCACATGAGGTGCTTGCTAAACATGAGGGCTTCCCGGTCCCATCCCAGACCTACAAGTTGGGATCTCCAGGAGTGAGAGGCATGGGGAAAGCCCAAGTTTGTCTCAGGCAGCGAGGGTGCGGCAGGGACTTGGGCTGGCCTGCAGCAGTGGGGCAGGGACCCGAGGAGGTGTCTGGAAGTGGGGAAGAGACCGGGACAGAAGTCAGGGAGGGAATGTGAGACAGTGGCGAGGGTCACCTTCAAGTCCTTGATGTCATCCAGTCCCCGAAGCTCCTTGTCAAGTTTGGTGATGCAGTAACGAATTTTTTCCACCTGGAAGATGGGGACGGGTGCCTTTCTCTCATGCCATTACACCCGTGCAAGAGGGTGCCAGGCAGGAGGCCAGGGAGCTGGGGGGCAAAGAGGGAGGTGCAGCTGACCTCTGCGCTCTTTTGAGATATGGGGCCAGTGGAGGCCTGAGCCGGACCCTCTGCCTAGTGGTCTGGCTAAGGAGGTACCATCTGGGGGGACCCAGCCCTGATGGGAACTGAGGACCTGACCTGCTTCCGGTATGGAGAGATGACGCCCACGCTTCGGGGGCTCAGACGGGCTTTGCCCTTCTTGGAGGAGCGGGCCAGGAGCTGCTTCAGGTAGGAAGTCACCGTGGCAGCCTCTTCGGGGTTGAAGAAGGATGGGCTGTTGCCTTCACGCTCATCCTTGCCCATTACGCCGTGAAAGATGATGGGAAAGTCCTGGACACGGAGTCAGGGGAAACCCTCAGCTGGACCTCCCTGCCTGCCTCCCTTCCCTCCCACCCTCAAACCCTTCCAGGGAGTGGGGGATCCCAGGCCTAGGTGACAAAGGGAGGGGCTCGTGGCTTCCACTCAGAGCCTCCTGCTACCCAGCACCCTCAGTAAGAGGGAGGCTGGGGTACAGGGGTAGGAGCCTGAGCCCCAGCCCCGCTCAGCCTCACCTGTCGAGGCAGACCCTCCCAGCGGCAGAAGCGCTCTCGGTCCACAACGTCCGCACAGGCCTGCAGCTCCCCTTCATAATACAGCTGGTTAGGAATGTCCAGGATGGTGGGGTGAGACCTGGGAGGCAGGAGGAAGGAAGAGCAAGACCAGGGGGCGGATTAGTTCTGCCCCGCCCTCAGGGACCTCCGCTCCACCTGCTTGGAGCTCACACACACTATCCTCCTGTCTTCCCGCCCACTGCATAGCAGACTCATTCAGCTACAGTTTTTGCTGCTGGGCACTGTTAACCACAGAAAGCAGAACCAAATGTGGCTCCTGAGAACATCCAATCCACAGATTTCATAGACCGGTCAAATTTAAGTGAAAACACCAAGAAATGAGGGGCCCATTCTCAAGTTTCAATTTTGTCAAGGAAGGACAATACAAAAGCAAGAATCACCTACTATCGCCATTATTGGATGAGATAAGGTGCTAAATCCAAAAATATCAGCGGTACTAACACAACAGCTAACAGTTATTGAATTCCTAGTGGACTCATCTAAGGAACCAAAGAGGTAGGAACTCATCTGAGCATTTTAGATATACGAACTCACTGACTGAAGGAAGCACAGCTCTTTAACTCGAATAACCATTAGGTTTATGAAACAATACATTGTCCCTGTTTTTCTCATTTCTCCTTGGATGCCTAGAAACTTCACCTGGGACCAGCGTCAGATATATTCCGGTGTCTAGGAACCACTGACCATCCCGTGAGGTACAGATAAGCAACTGGAGGAGCAGGGACGGGACTGGGGAGAAGAACTCCCACCTTCCAGCTGATAGTCTTTCTGCATCACGCAGCCTCTGAGGACGGTGGGATGGAGCCGCCAGCTGCGCTTGCAGAGGGTGTGAAGGCAGGGGATGACACAGAGGGTGCGGGATACCTGTAGTTGCGTAGCAGCTTGGTTATGAACTGGGCGTTATAGCCATCAGGGCCCTTCTTGTACAGGGCATTGTAGGTGAGCAGCCGCTCCAGCAGTGAGTACCCCAGCCCATGCTTCTGGGTCAGTGGGCAGCGCAGCACAGGCCCCAGCTGCCGAGGGTCTCCTGCCAGCACCAGCTGCCCTCCTGGATTGTCTGCTTCCTTGACTTCCATCAGCCCTGGGAGATGGGTAGCGTGAGGAGAAAGGTGTGTGGTGGGACCTCCCCGATGCCATGTGGGGTAACACACTCGCAGCCCCCCGCCCCCGAGCCCCTCACCTGCTATGGCCACCAGGCTCTCTGGCTCCATGGAGTGGCCAGCCTCATCGATGAAGATGTGTGTGAAGTGATCGATGGGAAACTGGGCCGAGACCAACCTGGGAGGTGTCAGGCCAGGCAGGGGTCACATCCAGGCACGCGACTACCGAACCTGAATGCTCCCCCAAGCTGGCCCTCCCCCCAACTCCCCAGGCACCATTCTTCCGCATTTCCCCAGCCCGCTACCTCTTAGCACACAATTTAAGAGATGCGCACACACACACTTCCCACCTGCTGGCAGTGATGAGCGTGGTAATTAACACACGATATTCCTGCAGCTTCTTCTTGGAAGGAAACACGTAATCCCCCTTCTTTGCATCCCAGTTACAGCAGGGCTGAGGGTCGTGCAGGGAGGGGAGTCAGCTTGCCTCCACATCCATTCTCACCCTCGCTCTGGGTCTGGGCACCCCCCCTCAGGCAATTTTATTTACCTCTCTCACTTTACAGAGAGCAGTCCTGACCCACCCAAGGGCATACAGCGAGTATCAGAATCCAGGTCTCCTAGTTTCCTGGCCCCAGCGTCTACCCAGAGCAGCACCCGCCACCCCTTGGTCCCCCGCCTTCCCCAAGTACCTTGATGTCCTCAGGCACCATGCGGATATCCCTGCTGGGAGCCAGGAGGCGGTAGATGGAGCTGGGCAGGTGGACCCGGAGGCGTTGACAGAGGAGGTCGGCCCCCGAGTTGGACGGAGCACAGGCCAGGATGTGGGCTTTGGGCAAGTGCTTCACCACCTGGGGTGGGGATGAGCACAGTGTGGGAAGCAGCTTCTGGTCTCCAGGGGGAGGGGAGAGGGAGAAACATGCCTGTGACTCAGGGTGGCGCAGTGTGGCATCTGCCTCCCATTGCTGAGGGAGGGAGTGACTCAAGAGGCAAGTTCAGATCGGCAGCCCCCTGCTAGTCCAGCAGCCCTTTAACGCTGGAAAACTGCTGCCGTAATTATACAAGGCTACGGTGATTGAGACGTGCAGTACCCAAGCTGCACGCCCTGCTCGACAGCCACACTGGCCCTCGAGGCCAGTTCGGGGGCATGCGTTCAGGGAGCCGGAAGGAACCAGAAGGAACCAGAACCTGCTTTGTCCCGGGGGGGGGGGGGGGGGAGTCAGAGTGTAGGCCACAGGCCTACGCTCAGGCCCCACCTGCTTGATGGCTTCCACTAAGGTGACAGTCTTGCCAGTGCCTGGAGGCCCAAAGATGATGTACGGGGCGGGGCGGGTGGTACCCATAACAATGTGCTTCATGGCCTGCAGCTGCTCCGGGTTGGATTCCAGACTCCGGTCGTACAGCCTAGCGGAGGGGCCACAAACACGATATTGTCCGCGTCCAGGAGGCCTCCCTGACCTCGTCCCCTACACCCACCCTCCAAGTGGCCCCAGAGCCCCTGCCCACAGTCTCACTTGAGCTTCACATCTGAGGGCAGCAGCGGGACCCCACGAGAGGCCACAGGGAAAAGCAGGGGCCACAGCGGCCAGCGCCCCGTCAGCTCCAAGGCACGGTGCTGCACCCGCAGGGGCTGGCGGTTGAAGGTGAAGTTCACCTTGAAGGTCAGCCCATCCACAAAGCGGCTCAGGAGGCTTTGGGAAGGGGGAGAGAGAGGGGGAAGAATTCCAATTGCGGGGGTGGGCAATAAAAGGCCAGGACTCTCTCCATCTACTCCAACTCCACTCCCTTTCCCAGACCTCCAAGCAATCCTCCAGGAGAGGAAGATGGTGAGGCATCTCAGGGTCCCCCTGCCCTGTCCCTGGGGTCCCACTCACTCTGAGGAGAAACACCCTCCTCCCTTGGCCTCCGGGACACCTGCAGACCTTCCTGCAGCTCAGGGCTCCCCCAACACCTACCCTGTGGAAAAACTCAGCTTGACCCGGTCCAGTTCCACCTTGTGCACAAAGCCCTTGTAGGTGACGGGGTCCTCCTGGTGTGTCTCAGAGGACAAAAGGGCAAATAGGTGGTCACCCCGCAGCACTGAGGGGCGGCTCTCGGCCACCCCGGGAACCTATGGGGCACGGACAGAGGCAAGCTTCTAACCCGGAGATGGCCAGTGGAGGGCCCACTCCAGACCCCAACTGAGACACAGTTCTGAGGATCTACCCTCTACCCCAGGTTCAGGGAGCTTTGCCTCTTTCCTCTTCTGCCAGACAGGGCAAGAGTCAGGGGAGATGAAGAAGGGACAAGTCTGCCCACGGTGCTCAGAGATGCTGAGCCCAGGAATCCTGGAAACCCTCCAGGGCATGATTTCAAGACTTGGAGGCCAGCTTCCCAGCAAGTCCGGTTGCCCTCTTGGCCAGCTCTGCTCCTACTCTGCCTTTAAAATCTTGTTCAAAACTCAGTTCCTGTAGGAAGCTTTCCCTGATCATCCTCACCTGCCGTCCCTTCTCACTGAGTGCCTTTCTCGGCACAAGTGTGCAGGAATCCATTCTCGTGTGTAATTCTCAACATCTGAGAGCTGGAGAGGGCTCTAAGAATTATCTAGTCCAGCTCCATGCTTTTCAGGTGAGGGAACTAAGGCCCAGAGATAGCAAAAGACTTGCCCAAGGTCATGCAGCCAGTGGTAGCAAAGTCTAGACTAAAACCCCAGTCCTCCCTATTGCCTTGCTCTGACCCCTCTTTTGGGGCCCAGATGCCCACTCGGCAACTTGCTGAGCCCTCTGGACAGGAAAAACTTCATCTTCCTTTTGTTCTTCCCACAGCTTGTGGGTTGGCTAACTTGAGTCCATCCTCCCTGCTACCGATCCAACCCCTGACCTCCAGCGTGAGCAGCCCGGGATTCTGGTCTACGGGGTCCCAGGTCATAGGCACCGACTCCAGGTCATAGTGCCGGATGTCATGCTCCATCTGCAGCTCCTCCAGGTGCAGCAGCAGCCGGAGCTTCACCTCGTAGTTCCTCCACTTCAGGGGTGTCTCCAGCTGGGCCCTGGCAGTGATGGGTGGGGGGGTTGGAGGGAGGGGACGGGAATGGGATGGGTCAGGCAACCCCCATGTCCGGGAGCATCCACCCTCTCCCTCTGCAGCTCTGGGACTATGAAGACATCAGGAATCGGGGAAGACTAGAAGGGCAGAGAAGCTCTTTAGTTAACTCTTCACAGCACTCATCACTACATGAAACAAGATGACAGATGCTCACTTTCCCCACCTAGGATGTCAGGGCCACCAAGCGAGTGATTCACCTTGAATGGTGCCTGGCACATGGCATGTGCTCAGTAAGGGGATAAATGAGCTGAGCACAGGAGGCTGAGGACAGAGGCATGGGGCAGTGGGAAGAAGCCAGTGGAAAAGAAACATATAAAGCAGCACAAGGGGTGCAGAGGGGGGGTACTTACTTGATCTCAGCAATCTCCTTTGGGGCAGTGAAGATACTTGTTCCCTGCAGAAGGATGGGGAGCAGCTGCCGGAGGCGGGGGGGTGGGTAGTATGTTCCCAGTGCCATACTTAACTCCAGGTCATAGCTCTTAGCACTGCAGGAGGGAGAGAAGAAAAGCTATTACAAACACAGAGACCCTTCACCTTCAGAGTCTCCGAGAAGGCCCCTCCCTGGAGGAAGCACAAGGCTCTGCTTCAACACTATTGCTGAAGGGGGTCGGCAGCCTTTGCCCTAGGAGACAGGACTCACTGTCTCATGAGGCTGCTCATGCCAAGGTTGGACCATCCTCATTTTTGGAAAGCATGATACTTGGAAGCATTAAAAAATATATATATATATATATATATATATATAGGGAATTTCCTAGTGGTCCAGTGGTTAGGACTCTGTGCGTCCACTGCAGGGGGCCCGGGTTCAGTCCCTGGTCAGGGAACTAGGATCCCACAAGCTGCATGGTGTGGCAAAAAAAAAAAAAAAAAAAAAAAAAATGTATACACACACACATATATATGCATATAGATATGTATATAAACAATACATGTTCATCAGAGAGAAAAAATCAGAAAACAGGTAATAAATAAATGAGTAAATAAACAACATTCTCACCATCCAGGGATAACCAATGTTAACTTTTTGGCATGCAGCCTTCCAGACATTTTTCTTTGTCAAATTGTATTATACACATATATTTTTACTTACTTACTCACTTAACTTTTTGGCCCTGCTGCGCAGCACGCAGAATCTTAGTTCCCTGACCAGGGATCGAACCCATGCCCCCTGCAGTGGAAGCTCGAAGCCCTAACCACTGGACTACCAGGGAATTCCCCTACACACATATTTTTTTTTTTTTTTTTTTGTAGTACGCGGGCCTCTCACTGTTGTGGCCTCTCCCATTGTGGAGCACAGGCTCCGGACGTGCAGGCTCGGCGGCCATGGCTCACGGGCCCAGCTGCTCCGCGGCATGTGGGATCTTCCCGCACCGGGGCACGAACCCCTGTCCCCTGCATCGGCAGGCGGACTCCCAACCACTGCGCCACCAGGGAAGCCCCATTACACACATATTTTTAACAGAAAGAGCACAATGGTCTTACGGTTTGCTCAGTATTTTGTGAACACCTGGACATGTCAAAAAGAGCTGTTTACACATATATGATTCCATTCATATAAAATGTCCAGAAGAGGGAAATCTACACAAAGTAGATGAGTGGCTGGTTAGGGCTGGGGGGTGGGGATGGGGAGCAGAAGAGGTGATAACTAAAGGGTACGCGCTCCTTTTGGGGGTGATGAAATGTTCTAAAATGGATTGTGGTGATGGTTGCACGTATCTGTGAATATACTAAAAGAAGCACAGAATTGCACACTTTAAACAGGTGAATCGTATGGTATATGAACTGTTTCAATAAAGTTGTTAAAAAAGAGAGAGAGAGAGAGAAAGAGAGAGAGAGACACGTGTCCACCTTGGCTGACTGATAATCCATCATATAGTCAAAAATACTTGAAATTTTTTCACTGTCCTCATATCTGCTTTTCTTCCTAGACAGAAAAGGTCTCTGAGGTCTTCAGGAGTTAAGAACTCACAGTTAGGAAAGGGGGCTCTGTGTTCTTCCCAAGGGCCCACACTGTGGTGTTGGGACACCCCCAGCCAGGACTGGGTTGGAGGGAGGACTTACCGGTCGGGTCTCTCTCCTTCCTCTATCCGGTTGGTCACCACAGGGCTTCTCGTGATCTGGGTCCGCTTGAAGGGAGTCGTGGGCTTCAGTTGTGCTGCCAGGGGGCTGTGGGCCACGACGGCCAAGAAGCGGGCAATGTAGAAAGTACCAGCTCCTTCTGAGCCTGGCTCCCCAGGTCCTAGCAGCTCCCAGAGCACGGTGGCTGGGAAGTAGCCCACAAAGCTGGTCTTACAGTGGACATGGAGCTCATAGCATTCACCTGGGAGAGGATGGCTGAGTGAGTCGGGGTGGGGAAGGGACCCTCCCACCAGCACCCCAACCCTGACATTCCCCCCCAGAGCCCCATCCCAAGGTAGGAGACCACGGGCCAGCAACAGCACGTTCCTGAAGCATCAGACCTTCCTAGGGCAGGACTCTGTCCACCAGAGACTCTTTCCTTTGGGAACCCACTCACCAGGGCCCAGGGGGCAGGGCAGCTCCCGGTCTCCATTGCAGAAGGCAAACTGGGGGGTCCGGCAGAATGGGAAGAGGTGGGTGAGGGTGACAGGCTGGGTTCCTCCATTCCGAAGCCTCAGGGTCAGCACCTCCTTGCGGTTCAAATCCAGGCGGATAAGGAGCTGCCCATCTCGGGCTTCATGGGGCCCCTGGACCTCCACGTCCACCCCATGTTTCCCGTGAAGATACTCGGTCCTGGGGAGAGTGGGAGTCAAGAGCACGGCTGGGGCCCGAGCAGCCAAGCCTGGGGGTTGCCCTCGGAGAAAGTTACAGGCTTGGGGAGGCTGGCCAAGTGCCAGCTGTGCTCAGGAAACCCATCCCCTCCCCCAGGCCAATTAGCTCCTTTCCTGCCCTTCCCCCAGTCCTTGTAGGATGGAGCCTTACCCTAAGCGGAGGCAACCGCCTCTCTCCCCAGCCAGACACGCCCCCGACCCCGTCACACACCTGTCATAAAAGATCGTGGCCAGCAGCGACTTGTGGTGTTTGCTGATCTCCGACCCCGGCTTCATTCTCCTCTTTTCTGGGAACCACACGTCGGCCCAACGGTCGAGCCCGAAGAACCTGACCCGGGTCTTGGTGACGTAGGCCAGGTTGGCAATCTTCATTCCATACAGCATGGAGGAGAAGCCAGGGGCGGGGGTCCCAAAGCTGCCGGGAGTAGAGGAGACTGGGGAGTGAGGGACGGGGGCAGCAAGCTGGGGAGGGCATCTGAGGGCCGCTCTGTGCGGGACAGGACGGGGCTGGGAATGGCAGGAATTTTTAATGTTTTCAGGGAAGGCAATGGGACACCCTCAAGACAAAATATGGTTGTTTTAAACAGCAGGCGGTGGACGGTGCACTTCTAAGGAGAACAGCCCAATGATGGGCTATTGAATTGGAGGACTAAGGAAAGAGAGAGAGAAAGGAAGATTTGTGGTGGGGGGCAGGGGGAATTGGGGACAGAAAAGATACAAACACTGAAGCGGAAAGAGCTAAAGCTGAGGGGGAAGCCGAAGAAGCTGATTCAGGGGGGTGGATTCGGGGTCCAGCCCGCTGGTGAGGAGTGAGAGAGGGGCAGAGAGTACAGATGTCCAGGGTGTGTGGGCAAGGTGGCTGATCAGACAGCAGTTTCCCCCTGAAGTCATAGGGTGCAGGTGGAACCCAAGCAGGAGGGAAAGGATCCTTCTCCAGAGATCAAATAGCTTGTTTGGGCCTAGAGAAGGTGAAGACAGGGAAAACTGGTCAGAAGGACAACAACCTCGAGGTGCAGCGCCTGGAATTCAGTTTAGTCAGCTCAACAAACGCTTACAGAGACCTGTTATGTGCCAGACACTGCGCTAGATGCTGGGGCTTCAAAGAGGCCTCGAGGAGCACAGACGGAACACATTCGTTCCAGCCCGCTGCCGGGAGCTCAGCGGGGTGGGGCTCAGCCCTGGCGGCTTCCCGAGAAACGGCGTCAGAACTGAGTCCTGAAGGCTGAATGGGTGTCATTCAGGCGCAGGGGGAGCACGGAGTGTGAGCCCAGGAGCGGGCAGCTACTGAGAACACGTGCCGAGAGGCTGTGGGGACCGCCCACTCTGCCACTAGCTGAGCCATCTCGGTTACCTCGCAGAGCCTCACTTTGCTCCTCTATAAAATGGGGATAATGGCAGACTCACCCCCCGGGGTGGCTGTGAGGATTACATGAGAGAAGGACACTGTGGTGTCCACTTAGCCCAGTGCTTGGCACATAAGATCTCAGTAAGGTGCGCTCTGATTAGTATCACACCCCGTCTGGTGGTACTAGAGTGAAGAGTGCAAGGAAGGGATTGGCTGGAGGCAGCAGAGGCGGGCAGGGACCAGGTCTTGCATAGTTTTGCATGCCAAGCCACGAAGCCTGCACTTGACCCTGAAGGCCAGAAGCTCTCCTCCTTTACTGGCACCCAAGAGCCAGAGGACATCCCCACGTGCGACACACTTCATGGACACATTCAAGATCTGGACAGCTGACCACCCACCCTCCATGCTTTGTAGGGAATGAAAGGAAATCCTAGCTCCTAGGAACCATGGTAATGCCTATTTAACTATTAAGGCTCAATCAGCATGGTCACTCACTAGCATATATAAGATCATTTATGGTTACGGACATTTCCCTGGTGGCCCCTGCCTATAACTCTGCCCCTCTCCCTCCCGCCAAGCAAATGAGTGATACCATTCAGAAAACTTTGAATCGGCTCTGATTTGCCTTAAAGAGATAATAAATCATTTGAAAACACAATAGAAAATGCTCAGGAAATGTTAGCTACTATTATTAGTATCCTATTAGTAGCAATAGTAGTACTAATAGTAGCAGTAGTAGTAAGAGTAGCAACTTACTTTCAGCCTGCACCAGAGGCTACACTGTGGTTACAGAACCACCCCGTTGGTGGGTTTTAAGCAGGGGAGTGGCAAGATCATATTTGCATTTCAGATCACTCAGGCATCAGGATTGGAGGATGGATTTGCTGGAGGCAAGACTGTAGGCAGGGAGACCAGTTAGAAGAAGGCCATTGCAATCGTCCAATTAAAAGATGACAAGGGCCCAAACAAGGCAGTGGTGAGGATAGAAGAGGGGACAGATCTGATATTGAGAATATAAAATTAGCAGAATTTGGCTTTGGACAGGAGAGGGAATGGAGGCTGGGAAGAGGGAAGGAGTCGAGGACAACACCCAAACCAATGGCTTGGTTTCAGGAACTATTCCTGAGATAGGAGGTAAAAACAAGAGGAGGAGGAGGTTGGAAGGGCTGACCACAACATTTGGGTGTGGACATGGTCAGTCTGAGATCCCCGTGGTCCGGAGGCAGCTAGCTCCATGAATCAGAAGCTGAGAACTCAGGCCAAAGTCAAAGCAGAGCTTAATATTAGGGAGACGTCAGGCAGTAGTTACAACCAGAGAGTGTGAGTAGCCTGAGAACACCGGAGGCCAGCATAACCCAGGGAGGAAGAGAAAACAGCAGGTACCACTAAGAGAGGGAGGAGAATCAGGTATCAGGCTCAAACGCTGCTGAGGGGTCCAGGCAAAGGGACTGAAATCAGGGCGTCATCAGACACTTTCCCCCCGGGGCCCCCTGGTCAGTGAGTCACTAAATTCCACGGATCAGGCACACACTCAAATGCCGACAGATGCCAGACTCCACAGGTATCTGATACCTGCAGCCATCTCAGGCACCTGTACAGTCCCATTTTTGAGTCCTTAGTGTAAGAAGGACATGTGTAGTCCTACACATGTCCTTCTTACACTAATATACTATAATCTACCAGAAGAAAAGTGCAGGTGCTCTCAAATGCCCTGGAGCTCTCAGCTTAGTGCTGGGGAGGAAACGGAGCCCTGAGGGGACTGGACAAACCCAGGAGCACAAGTCCTGTCTAAAGCGGGGAACTGCTACTCATCTCCAGACAGACGTTGCCAGCAGGGAATGCAGGCCCAAGATGGCCAGATCTGGCTTTTAAGAGAAGTCCAAAGCACAGTTTTAAGGTGAAGTCTCCTATCTTTGCAAGCTTCTGCATGGACACGTGGGCAGGAGGAACTCAACTTTACAAGTTTTGCAACTTCTACTATAGGTGCTACCGCGTAAGTCACTTTCAAATTATACCTCACATCTATTACTACTACCCAAATTCACTTGGTCTAAGGTGACAGGCATAAAAAATTAAAAAAAAATTTTTTTTTTTAAATCACAAACTTAGTACATACTAGCACCACCAGAAGCACCAGTTCCTTTACACATCTAGTCACCTAGATTTCTAGGGGAAAAAAAGATGAACAATAGAAAAACTGAATATTCAACTTAAAGAGCAAACTCCAATGACCCAGAAGTACGAAAAGATGCTCTAAAAGTAGAGAAATGCAAACTACAGTAAAAACGAGGTATCATTTTATTTCCATTAGACTGATAAAAAAGGAAAATAGGCACAACACGTGTTGCTATGTGGAAAAGAAAACTCACATACACTGCTGGTAGAAAAGTGAAGTATCACAACCTTTTGGAAAACAATCTGGCAATATCTCCTAACATCTGATATACAGGTATCCTTTAGTTCATGAGAATGTATCCCATGGAAAAGAAAAGTACCAACATATAAGAACATATGTGCAAGGATGCTTACTGTAGAGTCATTCTCAGTGGCCAAGAATTGAAAACGAAACAAATGCCCATAAATAGGGAGATGGCTGAATAAGTTGTAAACATCCACACTACAGAATATTACACAACCATGAAAAAGAATGCAGCACACCCATTCAAATGACTAAAATTTAAAAGGCTGTCAACAACAAATGCTGACAAGGATACAAAAACACCAGAACGCTTGTGCGTTGTTGGCTGGAATATAACATGGTACAATCACTTTAGAAAAAGGTCTGATAGTTTCTTGTAAAACCAAACACATAACGTAATGTTCTGATTTTTAATGAAAAGAATATATAACTATATTATGCATGGAATAAAAATTCATTAAGAAAGTAACGTGACTATAACATCTAGTGTAGACCTAGCACTGGTATTTATCCAATAAGTACTTGCTGGGAGAATGGGTAAAAGAAGTATCAAATAATTCCAGACTGTTATTTTATAGATGAAATAGGTAACAATGGCTGCCACACAGCACTGCTGTGCAATGGCTTGGAATGTTAAGTGTCAGGTTATATATATTGTCCAAACTTGGACAGCCTAACCCCAGGCAAGGTCAAACCAGAAGACCAGTCCAGAAGACTTTGCTGCCACCACCAAAAGAGGTTAAGCAACTTGCCCAAGATTAAAAAAAAAAAAGTAAACATTATCTATCCTACGACTCAACAATTCCAACCCTAGGTATATCCCAGGAGAAATGAAAATATATGTCCACAAAATGTCTTGTGCAAGAATGTGCATAGCAGTTTTATTCAAAATAGCCCCAAACTGAAAACACTGTCCTTCAAACTATGATTTATACACACACACACACACACACACACACACACACACAATTTTTGGCTGCACCGTGCAGCATGTTGGATCTTAGTTCCCCAACCAGGAATCAAACCCGGGCCCCCTGCATTGAAAGCATGGAGTCTTAACCACTGGAACGCCAGGGAAGTCCCTATGATTTATATTCGGTGGTAAAAAGCAATTACTGATTCAACAACATGGGCGAATCTCAAACACATTATGCAGAGTGAAAGATGCCTTACACAAAAGAGTACATACTACATACTATCTGATTCCATTACATAAAGTTCTAGAACAGGTACTATCTCAGAAAAAAAAAAAAAAAAGATCAGAGCAGTGGTTGCCTCTGGGTGGGTAAGGGTGAGGACTAAATAGGACAGGAGATGAGGGAACTTTCTGGGGTGACGTCATATATCTTGATAGGGGGTTGCACACAGGTATATGGATTTGTTAAAACTCACAACAATACATTTGAAATTTGTCTATTTCACTGTCGGTAAATTTTACTTAAAAAAAAGTCGTAAACATGGGAATTCCCTGGTGGTCCAGTCATTAGGATTCCATGCTTTCACTGCCAAGGGCGTGGGTTCAATCCCTGGTTGGGGAACTAGGATTCCAAAAGCTGTGAGGTGCAGCCAAAAAAAAAAAAAAGGAAAAAAAATGTATATCATAAACAAATTTTGAACTGTTATAGTTAACAATGATCATGGTGACGTGTTTAGGGGTGAATTGTACTGATGTCTGTAACTTACTTTGAAATGCATCAAAAAATTAATATAGCTAAATGGGGAATTCCCTGGTGGTTCAGTGGTTAAGGCTCCCACTTCCACTGCAGGGGCACGGGTTCATCCCTGGTCCAGGAACTAAGATCCCCGTATGCCGGGGATCTATCTATCTATCTATCTATCTGGATGGATAGATCGATGGGCAGGCATGTGTCAAATGCAAATTAAGAAGTCCAGGTGAGGTGAAACTGAGCAGGATCCTGTGGCACAAAAGTCTTTCTGTGCCCCTTGTTTCTTGTTTGTAGAAATAAGTTTCATTCAGCCTCCTTTACCTTCCCAGAGTTCCAAAAGGCAGATTCAAACAGTTGCTAATCAGGGAAGGAGGGAATGCAGAAACAAGGGGGTTGAAGTCAAGAAACAATAGTGCAGCCTTGGGGCAGGGTCCCGGTTCCTCCTCAAGGAATATACATAACAATACCTTGGAGTTCCGTAGGAACTTAGGCCACCACCCAGGTGGATGACCGTAACTTCACTTCACGCTGAGCACAAGATTCCTGGAGCACTGCCCTGTTACCTCACCACCAACCAAACAGAAGAAAGTCACACACCTAGAAGCTCTCATCCCAGATTTTGCCTGTTAAAACTTCTCCCTGAAAACATCGGGGAGCTGCACAAGCCACCTGTTTTCCTTGCTTGGCCCTGTAGTAAACCTTTCTCTGCTCCAGACTCTGACGGTTCGGTTTGTTTGGCTTCACTGTGAGTGGGGCACACCAACTTGTGTTCAGTAACAAGGGTATATGATTGTTCACTGTCAAATTATTTCAACTTTTCTTTATGTTTGAAATTTCTCACAACAAAATGTTGGCAAAAAACCCCCAACAATACATTAGAAGAATATACCAGACAATTAGGAGTCATTTCCACGATGTATTGATGAATAAGAAAATCAGGATATGGAAAATGTGCTTAACATGATTTTTAAAAATAAAACAATAACAAACAAACAAACAAACCCTGATTGATATGAGTTACCTGAGTGTGGAGCAGAATGCGGAAATGGGGGTGGGATGCCGATATGAGAGGGGTCCACGACAAAAAGGATTAGATCATCATGATCCTATGTCGGTAAACTTACATAGGTGTGATGTAACTAGAGTCGGGCCTGCCTTATCCAGGGGTTCTGTATCTGAGGATTTAACCAAGCACAGACCAAAAATATTCGGAAAAAGAAGTTTCCAGAAAGTTGGAAAAAGCAAAAATTGAATTTGTTGGGCTTCCCTGGTGGCGCAGTGGTTGAGAGTCTGCCTGCTGATGAAGGGGACACGGGTTCGTGCCCCGGTCCGGGAAGATCCCACATGCCACGGAGCGGCCGGGCCCGTGAGCCATGGCCGCTGAACCTGCGCGTCCA
>NW_020838014.1:872840-1148165 GCF_003676395.1 Aethalodelphis obliquidens | reverse complement strand
CACAACAGTGAGAGGCTCGCGTACCGAAAAAAAAAAAAAAAAGAAAAAAAAAAATTGAATTTGTTGCGCACCAGAAATTATTTACATAGCAGTTACATTGTATTTACAACTATTTACCTAACATTTACATTGTATTCGGTATTATAAGCAATCTAGAGGTGATTAAAGTAACCCCGAAGAATATGCTGCAGAGGTTATATGCAAATACCACACTATTTTATGTCAGACTATAGCACCCTCAAATTTTGGAATTGGCAGGGCAGGGTGTGTGTGTGTGTGTGTGTGTGTGGAGGGGGCGTGTTTCTGGAACCAATCCCTTTTGAATATCAAGGGATGACAGTATGCATGCATAAAGAGATGTCAAAGAGTGGTTACCAAAAGTATTAAAAAAATATTTAAACAGGACGAGTACCTAGCATAAAACATTAAGGGCTCCCACTCCCTCACTCCCAACTACCTGCTTAACTGTTCGATATATGTATTTTCCAGGCCCTTTTCTATGACTTAAAAAAAATACGTTTTTAATGACACATATTTTTTTGTGTGCTACCCATACTATTCTACAACAGACTTCTTTCACCACCATGGACAGCCTTCCATGACAACATTTTACCAAGCCACCTCTTTTGAATGGCTGCAAAGGATAGCACAGTATGAATGCATTGTGGTGTACTTAACTATTTGTTTCGTGATAGACAGGCTGCCTACAATTTTTGGCTATTTCAAACGTTACAATAACCATCCTTCTGGGTCAAAGAGAATAATGAACCTTTAGTTTTGCCAAATTGTCCTCCAAAACAAGTTGTACAAAACAAGTTGTACAAACTTACATTCTCACTAATAAGAATTTGAGAGAACCCTTTCCCAGACCCTAACATCAGAAATCTTCAATCCTTTAAACTTTTGACAATCTGATAAGGAAAAGAATGGTATCTTGCTTAAATCTGCATTTCCCTGATCATTAATATAATCAAGTATCTTTCCTTCTGTTTATTAGTCATTTATATTTCTTCTGTGAACTGCTTGATGATCTTATCATTTTGCCAAGCCCTATGAACTGTTCCTCCTGCTTCTGACTTCACAGCTCCTCTCCTGGTCCATCCCCTAAGAGTCTGCAGGAGTTTTCAACAAACGCAAATCAGATAACGTCTCCCGACTAAGTCTAACCCTTTAATATGGCCCACTTGGATGCACCACAATTAACAATGACACATCAACAACACAATAACATCATCAACAATAGAAAACATTTATTGAGCACTTACTTTGTGCTGTTCTAAGTAGCTACTTGCGTTAGCTCATTTACTCCTCACAACAACCCTTTGAGGTAGCAACTATTATCCCATTTTACAGAAGAAACCGAAGAAGAGGTCCACCCCACATCCATTCTAAATGGCACCTCAGCCATTCCCAGCTGTTGTACTGCTGCAACTCCTTCCAGACTTTTCTGCCACCGTTGGACATCCTTGGTCTGTAAAGCCCTGCCCCCCGTTGTTTGTTGGGTGAAAAATGACTAATCGTTTAGACCCAGTTCAGGAAAGCCTACTAGCCCGAGGAATGGTATTTCAGAATATCAGATTGTTACCGGTAGAACGGCCATTCCTCAGTTCTTGTCCTCTTGAGGGAAAGAATTCAATCGAGAGACAGAGAAGTTTCAAGCAGCAGCAGTTTTTAGGTGAAGCAAAAGAACCCTCTCAAGAAGGGAGGAGAGCGGGTCTGTCTGGGAACCAGAAGCAGCCCTGCAGTGAGCATAGGGTTGGTTTTTAGAGTGGTGAAAAGTCCCTCCCTGTGTCCTGCGTCATTTGATTGACAAGTTGATTGACAGCTTTAGCTTATGTAACTTTTCTCCTTATGCATAAACTGCCACGCCCCACCCACAGTGGGGTGGAGGTGGGGCAAAAATCGCAAAGCTGATTTATTATAAATACAGCATAACGAACCCTGGGTTACTCTGAGTCATCGCTTAGGTCTTGGGGCGCCTGCGATAACCGGTGATGGCAGTTTGGAAAGTCCATTGGGTTTTTGATACCTTGCTTGGTCATGAAACTGGCTGGAAACTTAGCGGTCCTTAACCAAAAAAGGGAGGATCTCTGGGTGTGTTCTCATCACCAGTGTCCAGGTGGGGGAGGGAAAGATGACCCTGTCCAGGATGGGGCAGGACCACTCATGTCTGACTAGCTACCTAACAAGATTTGGAAGCGATCTTAAGGGGACATATAGTTCTGGGATTTACAAACTGTGGGTTGCAACTCTCATTTGTGGGCCAAGACCAGGACTTGCAAAACTGGAGTAAAATAGAGTAAAAAATATCAGAGGGCAGCGAGTGAAGCTAAGTACTGTTTCAAGGACACTAACTGTTGTGTGAAAGCTGTGTATACTAGACCCCAAAGTAAAATGTATTTTTTACTGTGGATAGAGGTCCAGAATGATCTTTCTAAAAACCCTGATTCTGTCAGTCTCCTACTTTGAAAATTTTTGTGCTTTCCTGTTTCTGTTAAGATTAAAAACAAAACAAAACAAAGAAAAACCCACAACGCCTCCCCACGGCCCACAAGGTCCTGCCCAGTTCAGCCCCTGCCTTGTCCCCTGTTCCTGAGAGTTCACCCGCAGCCTTTTAAGGTGCTACTCTCTCAGTCTGGACTGCCCTCCCCTTGCTTTACATCTGCTAACTCCATTTATCATTCGAGATTCTGCTCAAACATCACTTTCTCCCAGAAACCTCTGGTTCCTAGACTAGGTCAGGTCTCCACGTTATATGCTCTCAAGCATCCTAGACTTTTTCTCACAAGCACTTATCACAACAGAAATTAAAAAGTATTTGGTTTTAATTGCCTCTATCTTCCTTAGTTAGGTCCCTTCTGTGTATCTACAGCAATTCACACAGTTTTGCTTTGCTCATAGGAAGCATTCAGCCAATATTTGTTGAATAAAAGAATGTGTCTCTTGCCCAAGGCAAGAATCATTTTCTCTAAGAAACTTTTCACGATGCCAGCACTTATTCCATAACGGACTCCTAACCAGCATTGTTAATGATAGCTACCACTTCCAAAGCCCATGCACTCTGTTACCCAGGGGAAATGCTTTACCTGTGATATTTTGGCCTCACACAACCCTGAGAGAAAGGCAGTATTTTAAACACTTAACAGTTAGGGAAATTTGGTCAAAATCAAATGCAACTAGTAAGTGGCAGAGTCAGGATTTGAACTCCAGCTATCAAAACACGATACTAGCTCCTGTAGTACTGAATGACATGTTTGTCTACACATCTGCCACTCCCTACTAGACTACACTCTAGAGGCAGGAACCAAGGCCCAAGCAAACAGCAGAGCCCCCATTTAATATATTTGCTAAATGAATAAAGACAGATGGGAAAAGTTAAGAGTTGGGAGCAGGGCACTTCATGACATCATAAAATAACCTAGTTGGAAGGGACATATCCCGCCCAGGGGAGGAAGCGCCCCAGAATTCCTGATACCAGGTGACTTGCTATACCTCCCCTACAGCCTTTTCTCGTATAGATCAGCTCTACCTACTAACTCAATTAGATTCTGGAAGCTTCTGTTGAGCATCTACCACATACAAGGCTCTATGCTGGGGACTGAGGGAAGGTGCCAACATGACGAAAGGCCTGTTCCTGCCTTCAGAGGCTCTACAGTCTTGTGGGGAGACAGTCACATACTAGCTCTAACACAAGGCAGGGTGTCATCTGGCTATAACCAAGAGTGAAGTATAAGCTATGAGAGCCCAGAGGAAGAAGCAATGAATTCCCATTGGGTGGATGAGGGTTGACGTCATAGCATAAGAAAGTTCTCTCTAATCAGAACAGAAATCTCTTCCACCCGGTGGTGGGTGAGACGGCCTTTTTTATTAGCCGCGTCACTCGGTTTGCTCAGTTTGCGGGGATCTCAGTTCCCCGACCAGGGACTAAACCAAGGCCGGGCAGTGAAAGCCCAGAATCCTAACCACTAGGTCACCAGGAAACTCCCCAAGGGGGCCATGTTGAGTGAACCCAGTTCTGCCTTCTGGAGTGACACCAAAGTATAATCCTTTCCCCCAGGACTGTCTTTAAAATATTCAGGGATAACTACCTTGTCCTCTCCAATTTTTCTCAAGGCAAACATTTCTCCCTTTCTTTGACTGGGTTTCACAAAAGAATGAATCAACATGTTAGTCTTTCCTCCTCCTCCAAGTACTAAGATATCTAGCCTTCAAGGCCAAGGCCGAGGTCAATGCCACCTTCTCCATCGAATTCCCTAATAATTTCACGGGAGTGGTATCTTACTTGCCTAAAAACAAGTACATACTAAAAAATGACTTTTGAAATCCTTTAAATTCACCCATAATGTACAGTAAATGTGGTTTTCTATATGCCTGTTTGCGGTTATCTGACATAGCCTGTTTTCCCCCAGTACTGGAAGATACTGTGTAACTTTGATTTAGAAATGACAAAGACTCTCTCCTTGACTAAACTTTAGTCAGGCCCCTCTGAACCCTCTTCTGCACTAGGCCTCAACTTTGCCCCGCTCCCAGCCCCTTACTGTCTCCTCTTAGTGATTTTCCATCCATGACCCCCTCACTCTGCTCTTGGTTATAAATTCCCAACTGTCTTTGCTGTATTGAGAGTTGAGCTAGATCTCTCTCCCCACTGCAATACCCCTACTGCAACAGAATCAAATAGTCTTCCTCACCATTTAAACAAGTATCAGAATAATAATCTCTTTAACAGAGCCAAAAGAAGTCACAGACTTTTGTTCAGAGCCACTTATTTTTTTGGACATAGGTGAATTCATGGATGTGAAGTGTTGATGATGTGACTCCATGGTAATTGCTCTTTCTTTACTTTCCTCCAGAATTTTTCTTACTATCTCTATTATAATCGTCATGCTATTTTACCATTTATTATAGTACACTGTATGCATATCATAGCCTCTTCTGCTCCCCTGGGATTGTGTACTTTTCTTTAGATTCCCCACAGTGCCCAACACAGTGTGAGGACAAAAAACAGATCATCATCTTTGCTCCTTCTTCAGATGTTGCTCAAGCTTGTTAATGTCCCTCTTAAAACGTGACACTCATTACTGAAAACGATATTCCAGAAATGATCTGGTCAATCTGGAGAATCACTTACCTCCTGCCCATCACACCAAACCACACTTCTATTAACACAGTCTAACACTTCTTTGGCTCTTTTAACAGCCATATCCGCCTTTTGGTGTGAGAAAACCCATGGTCTTTTTCAAGAGGACTGTTAGTAAGCCTAAATTCCCATCACCCAGTATTTATTTCTGTAAGTCTTTACATTTATCCCTTTAAAATTGTTCCTTGGTCTTCGGCCCAAGACTGCAGCCTGTTGATAGAGGAATTTTGAAGCACAATTCTGTGGTTTGAGAAAGAGAAGTCTCTTTGATTTTCACTTGGATGGGAACAGGCAAGGGGGACCAAACAGCCTTTAGCCACAGGATGAGAAGGGGCCTCCAGGAGACTGACCCCAGCCCGGGTCTCCATGGAGAAGCCACAGGTGCTAATGGAGGTTTGGTACGTATGCAGTTTGTGCCCTTTTCTTCTTCCCCGAGCTCCCTGAGACTCTCCCTGCTACACGGCGTCTCTTCAGCTCTCTGGGATAGTGAACCACCGAGGAAGCAGCCCCTCGACGAGGGGGCGGGGGTCCCCGTAAAGCTTGCGCAAGCGGGGATAGCCACCAGCAGGCAGCTCGCTCCCCGCGCTTCCGCGAAGCATGGGCCCTCTCCCGAGCTCCCCCCCCCCCCGCCGAGCGCTGCCCCCCCCCCCCCCACCAACCCGCTCCCGCGGGCGGCGCGTGGGCGCAGCACCCGGCTCCCAGGACTGGTCCCGCGCCGCCGGGGGAGCGGGATGACGGGGAGGCTCTCCACAGGGACTCGACGCAGGGGCCCGGCCCGGGCAGAGCGGGCGGGCTGCGGGCGGCGCTGGCGGCGCGGGCGGGGCGTGGGCACTGAGCGGGAGGGGGGACTGCGCGGCCCCGGGACCGGCCGGAGCCACTGGGGGAGCTGCGTCCCTCCGCGCCCCGGGGCGGGAAGGGTGGCCCCGCCGCCAGGGTCGTGGCGGCAAGCTGGGCCCGCGATTTGGGACCGGGGAGTGGGCCGGCCCGTACCTGGTCTTGAAGTCCTGGTTATAAATGGTCCGCAACCGCTCGCGATCTGTCTCCCTGTCCAGTCCCCGATCGACCAGGAAATTCTCGAATCTCTGGCCCGTCTCCCGAAGCTGCCGGCAGCTGAACTTACTGGGCATCGCGGCGGCGACTGCGGCCCAGGCAGGAGGGTTCGTAGAAATGAAACTGAAAGTCGCCGCCGCGGCGGGAAGTTGGCGGCCCTAGGATGAGGGTGCAGCAGGGGAGAAACCCCCTAACTCTGACCCCTGATCCTGCAGGCTCCCTTCTCCCCCCACCAGGGTTCCCTCCTCCGTTCTTTTCCTACCTGAGCCTTCCCTTCGGTCTCTTCGTCCTATCCCCTCCCCCTCTTCCCATTAACTCTTTCCTAAGGAGTCTGACCCCTCCCTCAGGGCCCTCCCCTTACCCCAAGCTCCCTCCCCTGGCTTCCAGCCAGAATCCGAACGTGGCTATCGCCTGGGGCCCCCTGAACCGTCCCGGAGGACTTCCTAGCCTCAGCTTGGGCTACTCCCACGCCCACCTCCCAGGACTTCGGGACTTATTGAAAAGCAGGGGAGCAAAGGGCAGGGACTGGGACCTGGGTCGGCTGCAGCTGGACTGGGGCGGCTCGTCCAACACCTCCCCCAGACAGCCTGGGACACAGGCAAGTACGGAAGCGAGCGGTACGCCCCCCTCCCTCCCCCATTTTCCCTTCTCGGGGTTTCAGACGCTTGGAGGAAGGCGTAAGAGCCAAGAAGTTTGGGGGGAAAGAACTAAGTGTCTCTGATAAAGGTGAGTACGCGTGGGAGGGAGGGACAAGGGGCTCCGCTGGGACGAAGAGTCATTACTTTTCTCTGTCACGTAGGCTTCGTTATGTGGAGAGGCTTAAGCCACATATTTGGGCACTTAATTGCACTCCAGTCTGTATTACTCTTTAATTGTTACTAGTATTTAGCTAAGGGTTGCCCTAGTCATCAAAATATTAGCTTCTTGAGAGCAAGAGACTGTTATGTTAGGCAATAAATGGTTAATAGCTACAGCATCAGTACCAGGAAGAGAAGTAAAAGAAGTTTCAGAAGACGGACTGTTAAGACAAACTAAAGGGGGTAGGGCTACAAGAACAAACTTAAAACAAGCTTCAGCATCTATTTATCTTCTGAATAACAAAAACACATACACTAGGATGGAGCAAAGATAATAAAAGTTACAGTAAAAAAATCTTTAAACAAAAATACCAGAGTTCCAAATATATCCAAGGTGGTGCTGTTCTCCGAAGTAATTCCCTGTAGGAAGCCACACGCTCTGTCTAACCTAGTGTGAAGAATGCCCAGAACCCAGATCATGCTCCAGTTGGGCTACCCCTGTACCTTTTCCCAGGCCAACAACCAACTAAAGCCAAGAAAAACAGGCTTTAGCAACAGGAAATTCAATGTCAGTGGGAACCAAAGCTACAGGCAGGGGGGAAAACAGAACAGGGGAAAATCTTGTCTTAGAAATTGCTTATTCAAAGTAGGGGTAAATACTAGGAATGTAGCCAAAGATTTTATCTTTTTTCTCCCCCAATTATCTGGTGAGGCCTGAGTATTAAAGAGAGTGAACTCCTCAGAACTGCATTGTTACTTACCATTTCAAAAACCTATCAATCACCCACCATACCCAAACTGAATGTCTGGCTCCATTGTTTGTTTGTTTTTTTAACATCTTTATTGGAGTATAATTGCTTTACAATGTTGTGTTAGTTTCTGCTGTATAACACAGAGAATCAGCTATATGTATACATATATCCCCATATCCTGGCTCCATTCTGATCCACAAATCTAAGCCCCCATTATTCCTGAGTACATAACCTCCCCCTTCTCTAATTATGCCTGTCTCCTGGATGTTCACAAAACATACACAAATAGCTGTAGTATAGTAAAAACATGGGTGAAAATGTGATGTTATGTGGCTTGTTACAAGGGAACCTCTCTAAACCAGTTTCGTCTGGAAAAATCCACTTCCCTTGGAGTTGTAATCGTTATTTTCACATGTGACTGTCTAGACGGCTAGAATGGTCTTCCTTCCCACCTTTCACAAACCAGCTCAAGTCTCACTTTCCTGAAGCCTTCCCCAAATCCATCTGTACTTATAAGTATCTGACTTTAAAGTAGTAAGGTTGATTTTAGTTTGGGACTAAATAAGCACCGAAGGCAATCTGAAAGTTAACTCTGGCCAATGACATTACTGGAACAAACCTAGAGCCTCCGAAGATAACCATACTTTGGAGAAGAATGTTAAAAGCCCTGTTTTTTTTCAAAATTCACGTTACTCTAGTTACTTGGATTCTACAATTCAGCATTTGAATTGTCTCTAACTATGTATTCCACTAAGACTACTCTAAGGCAACTAGAAACAGCCCTTAAACTGAGATGCTGAAATTGGTCAGTCTACCACAGACCAAAGGAATGGCTGTGGCAGGTACAGCTGAGCCTCGTTACTTGCAGATTTTGTATTTGCAAATTCACCTACTCGCTAAAATTAGGAATCCCCCAATCAATATTTGCTGCACTTTTGTAGTGGTCTGTGGATGTGAAGAGTGGCAAAAAAAATTTGAGCTGCCCAATGTGTATGTTCCCAGCTGAAGTGGAACAAGGCCATGTCCTGCTTTCTTGTTTCAGGCTCATATAATAAAAATCCTTTTCGTGGTCTATTTTGTGGTCACGTTTTTTGTTTTTGTTGATTTCGCTGCTTAAAATGGTCCCCAAGCCTACATAGTGCTGAAATGCTGCCTAGTATTCCTAAGGCTGTGATGTCCCTTAGAGAGAAAATTCCCATGTTAAGTTCCTATGATAGCATTAGCTGTCAGCGTGAATTCACTGTTAATGAATAAAAATGAATATTAAATAAGGTGATTTAAATAAAAACATATAAACCAAGATTATGTATTGATCGGTTCACAAAAATGTTGTGACCAGATGCTTGCAGGAACCTAACTCTGTATCTCCTCTAGGAGCAGTGTTTCAATATGTGCTAATTCAGTGTTTGCTGGCAACTTTACAGAACATAACCACAGTAAATGAGTCAACATACGTAAGAATACTTTGTGATACATTTGGTTTCTGCCCTCAGAGGGCTTAGATCTATACCCTGTTTTTTTTTGTTTTGCTTTTGGCTGCACAGCACGGCTTTCAGAATCTTAGTTCCTGGAACAGGGAATGAACTCGTGCCCCCTTCAGTGGAAGCATGCAGTCCTAACAGCTGGACCACCAGGGAATTACCTACTCTGTTTTATACTCTGTTCAAGCGAGAATTTTAGTTAGCTCAGCTTATCTTATGGGACCAGCCAGTTTTGTTCTATATTTACCAGTCTTTCTTTCTTTCTTTGATTTCCCAAGTAGTAAGTAGCTTGGTAGTTCTATTTAAATTATGAATTTATAAACTGGCATTCAGATTGTATCAGTCTTTTGTGAGTTTGGAGAAAATGTGCCAAGGTTTGCTAAGTATCTCATGAATCTAGATGAGTTCTAGATTATAAAAAAGAACAGGCACAGCTTCCCTGGTGGCACAGTGGTTAAGAATCCACCTGCCAGTGCAGGGGATACGGGTTCGAGCCCTGGTCCGTGAAGATCCCACATGCCGTGGAGCAACTGAGCCCGTGGCGCCACAACTACTGAGCCTGCGCTCTAGAGCCTGCGAGCCACAACTACTGAAGGCCATGCACCCAGAGCCCATGCTCCAAAATGAGACAGGCCACCGCGATAAGCGGCCTGCATGCCGCAACTAGAGAAAGCCCGCGTGCAGCAACGAAGACCCAATGCAGCCAAAAATAAATAAATAAATAAATTTATTAAAAAAAAAAAAAAAGAACAGGCACTACTAGAACTAGGCAACTAACAGAAGCACAACCATCCAGGCACAAATGAAGCAGTAATTTCAAATTTTCAGCAGTGTAATTTCAAAATTTCAAATATAGGAGTGAGGCCTCACAGAAAACTCCTCTCCCTCTGGCTGGGAAACTTTTGCCCTAGGATACCATAGGCTGATTTCAGCAGTGTGGTAAAATAGACACAATTCAAGCAAATTCTCTGCTGAAGGAGGTTAAGGAAATCAGGAGGTCTGTGTAGGACTTGGCAAGGAGAGTTGACCTCCAGTTATATAAGAAACCAAGGGCTTTAGATGGCCAAGAGATTAAGAGTCTTTACAAAAGTCTGTATGGACTAAGGAAATCTATGGGGCAGGCTGATGGGGTTAGTAAGTTAAAGGCAAAGGCCAGAATGCTTGAACCTGTACTACAAGTACATAGTGTAGTACACCTAAATGTCCCTCAAAGGGGTAGGAATTTGAACTGGCCTTGAATGGAAGGTGAAGCACTGAAATGCCTCTGGTTCCATTTTGGGAAACAGGACAGAAGCCTTTCCCACATGTCTGTAAGCAAGTTAAACTCATATGGAAAGGAAGCAGCATTTAAAGTTGATGTGAAATATTACCCAAGTTCACAGTGCAGGGATTCTTTCACTTCTACTTCCTACCTAGTAACTATAATTACTTGGGCCTTGTTTTCTGAGTGATAGGAAGAGAAGATAACTAGATTTTTCTTTTTGACAGAAATGGAAACCCTAAAACAAAGCCTTTGAAACACCAGTAGCCACTGAGTGTAAACCAGTATGATCCATAGAGAAATTGCTCAAACTTCAAAAAAGAAAAAAAGGGGGGTAGGACTTCTCTGGTGGTCCAGTGGTTAAGACTCCACGCTCCCCACTGTAGGGGGCATGGGTTCAATCCCTGGTCATGGAACTATGGTCCACATGGCATGTCTACCAAAAAAAAAAAAAAAAAAAAGCTGTTCTTTGCAAGTCTTTGGATAGTCACTGAATTTATAGTAGTTGAATGTAGAAACCAATTTCAGAAACCTTGAACATTCTCATCAAATAAGATCAGTTCCATATCTTACCTTGAGAACAAAGGCTGAAGAGACTGGCTCAAAAAGGAGAGACTCAGACAATTTAAGAACAAAACAGGTATATTTCTATTGGACTACCTGATACAGAGGATAGTGTGGTATGGATGGATAGTATGAATGACAAATAATACAAATATATTTTATTTGAAATAAACAAAAATGCTTACACAGCTCAATGGGTCACTTGGAAATAAACTCTTGCTTGACTGTATTACCAAGCAGAAACAAAGCTGAAACACAAACCGTTCTTTTGACATGTATTTGGAGGAAGACACTACTTGGTTTTTAAAAAACTGACCTTCCCTTAAGGCCTGGTCATAGAAGTGTAAACAATGTAAATGAATCCACCATTACCAGTTATATCATATCTATGTTACCTGTGTATTCTGAGATCACACCTTACCTGCCAATAAACTTGGGAAGGGTTGCTATATCACAGTTATATTTGAGTTGGCAGGCAGGACTGAGGAAGTAATTTGGAAAAAGTTTTACATCCTATTTAGAACAAATCACTAGTATTCCCTTAAATAACAGGTTACAATAGAAAGATACTGTCTGAACGTTGTCCTTCTCACTTTGGTTCATTTTTAGTTTTTGTTTGAGATTAACATAGTTGTTTGATTCATTCGCTTATAGTACAATTCTGCCACAAAGTATTAAAGCACAAGATACCTATTATTCCTTCAACATCTGCATTTTTTCAAGTTTTATACTCTACTATATCCCTAGTATGTCAGCAGTTTTTGAATATTAAAAAAATAATAATAAGTGGGTAAAACTCTTCTAAAACTGCACATGTCTACAACTATAATGGTACTAGATGAGAAGGAAACAGTGATGGAAGGGAAGAAAGCAAACACGTTCATTTGTAGGGAATGTGGTTCAAGTCTTTGGATTTAAAAACAACTTCCCCAGAGAAGCTGGCTATAATGGAACTTCCAGAAAACTTCCTTTGCCTCTAAAAAGGGTCTGAAAAACCCCAATCCAAATGTTTGAAACTATAGTTATGAGATGCTATAAATGATGATCAAAGCAACTGGAGGGAGAAGGATGAATGTGTCTTCCATTCAGCTGTAGTTTGTAGCATAGCCTCTTTAGCTGTTGGTTGATCAGTAAAAACCACTGAAGTACCAGAAGTGCTTTGAAGGACTGGGTAGAAAAGTACTGAACATATTACCTGTCTATGTCAGTGACAGGGCTTCATGGCTAGGAAAATTTTCTAAACAGTAAAATGACTCCAGGATAGATATCTCTCTCCATCATTAAATGTGGCAGAATTGAAAAAAAAAAAAAAAAAGATTTACAAGTAGATATAGTGAAAACAGAAAATTACCAGGCAGAAAACACAAAAGAATCAAGACAATGCTATAGGTTCAACAGTATTCCATGAGGCTAGAAAACCTGTTAACTTTGAAAGCCCTAGCAAAATATCACTCTTGTTTATAAATCACTTATTTATCATATGACCACACATTGCATCCTTTCTTTCCATGTATTGAAGAATCCTACATTCAGCCTTTAAGCATTCTGCATTTCTTTGCCAATCTTGTAGCTGAGTATCTTGTTCCAGTCGATTTTGGTGCGGGTAACTGGAAGTTGCCGGCGCAAGGCCTTGAACGTGGTGTCTGACATTGTTTGATAGTTTTCACTAATTGCTGTCTGCAATAGATAACAGAAAATAAGTTGCTTGAACAGAAACCAGATATAGTCAAAGGACATGCTTGAGTCCCCAAAGGACATACAGGCTGTGAGATTTCTAGTGAGCATTTCTCCAATCTCTGAAGCAGGTTAAGAAGCCCACCTATATTATTTCTAAAACAAGGGCTATACAGGTATCCCCCGCTTTTCCAAAGTTTGCTTTCTGTCACTTTGCTTTTACCAAAGCAAAAAGCAAAAACAGCGTTCAGCATTTGTTTTGCAGTGAGGCTGTTATAGGGGCAGGGTGCACCATGAGCAGTAACAGTGACCCCACCAAGCTCCTTCCTCAGGAATTACACTCAGCAGCTCAGCATCAAGCAAGCTGGAGCTGTGAACTGCATCTGTGAGCATCTGTGCTGTACCTCAATTATTTGTGCACCTGAAAGCAAGATGTGTTCTAAGGTAATTGCTTCTCTGCTTCATGCCATTTGGACTTAGGAAAGGTTTCACAGGAACGCTCTACTTTGGGATAGTAGGGGAAATCTGTAGTACCTTCCAATGCCAAAACCTTGATTGTAAGCAGAATGCAAGAAGGTCTGCAAAGTCTCACACTTACTAACACTGAGCAACATGTATATTTATGTTCAAAGGAGAGAGAAGTGTAACAAAATATGTTAAAAGCAAAATAAGGCATTAGACCTAGAAAAACCAGTTTCAAATCATCTTACCTGATACTCATTTTCTGCATGCTCTATAATTTTAATAAACTCCTTAGCAGTTTGGACTTCATTCTAATAGAGAGAGGAAAAGGGGGAAATAAGAATTTTAAAAATTCTTAAGCAGTGAATATAATTCAGTAAGCAGTGAATAAAAAAATACTAAAAAGTAACTCCATCTAAACTAACATTTGTATAACAATTTAGTTTTTCAACCTTTCCCATTCACATTATCTTCTTTGATTCTCACAACAACCCTGTGAAATAGATGTTATTATTACCACCTCCATTTTGCAGATGAGAAAACAGAATCCTCTTAAGTGACTTGACCAAAATTATACAGCCTTTGAATGATAAAGATGGGATCCAAATCCAGGTCCTCATCAAAAAACCCCACATTTCTTTCCAATCTACTACAGTATGCCCAAAAGACATCATGATGTCTTGAAATTTTTATGCCTTGAAAATATCTCTGGTTTAAGATGATATAAACGATGCCCTCAGACATATCAGTCATATATTCTAAGCTCAGAGGCTCCTCTAAGCCAATCAATCACATTTTGCTTTACAAGATTCGGGTACAAAATGAATTGAATCTCTCTCTTTCTTTCACAATTAAGTAAAACAGAATTAAAGAGGGTGAGATTTAATGCCCAGGGCAGCATCCCAAGATCCTTTCAAAGAGTCAAAACTACTTTCTATTCATAATAATACTAAGACATAGTTAATTGCCTTTTCCACTCTCACTCTCATGTATGTACAGTGTAGTTTCATAGAAGCTATGTAATGTGTGATGACTTCATTACTTTTTTTCTTTTTTTAAAATAAATCTATTTATTTATTTTTGGCTGCGTTGGGTCTTCATTGCTGTGCACGGGCTTTCTCTAGTTGTGGTGAGCAGGGGTACTCTGTTGCGGTGCATCGGCCTCTCACTGCGATGGCTTAGGCTCTAGGCACTTAGGCTTCAGTATTTGTGGCACTTAGGCTTCAGTAGTTGTGGCTCGCGGGCTCCAGAGTGCAGGCTCAGTAGCTGTGGCACATGGGCTTAGTTGCTCCAAGGCATGTGTGATCTTCCTGGACCAGGGCTCGAACCCGTGTCCCCTGCATTGGCAGGCGGATTCTTAACCACTGTGCCACCAGGGAAGTCCCGACTTCATTGCTTTTTGAGGGCTAATGTGTGAAGCACATATGAGAATCCAGTTGTCTTTTATTAAGTCAGACATTACACACTTTGTGAAAATGTAAATCAATGACATTCTTTTCACTAATTTTTTTTAACTTGGAAAATTCAGCTGTTTATTGTGAAAGTGAAGGTTAACAAGTAATGGGTTTGTTATTGTTATTTTTGCTTTAGATTTTTCTTTTTTGACCATGCCACGTGGTGTGGCATGTGGGAACTTAATTCTCCAAAAAGGTATCAAACCCGCACCCCCTGCAGTGAAAGCACGGAGTC
Organism: Aethalodelphis obliquidens; assembly: GCF_003676395.1. NCBI lineage: Eukaryota > Metazoa > Chordata > Mammalia > Artiodactyla > Delphinidae > Aethalodelphis > Aethalodelphis obliquidens. The sequence goes on along the minus strand of NW_020838014.1, from coordinate 1,133,298 downwards.
TTAACCACTGGACTGCCAGGGAGTCCCTGTTATTGTTATTTTTAAATTAATAAGTATTTTTAACATTTTTCGGTTTTAATTTCTACTAAGGTAGATAGATATAACACACATAAACAAAAGCTATTTGAGAGTGCTCAGTAACTTCTAGGAATATAAAGAAGTACTGTGAATGCACAAAAAATTATGTCCCTTCTTTCCAGGTATGGAACACAATACCGTTTGATTGAATATTCCTAAAAATGTTCGGTTTCTCTAATGATATGAATGTATGAATGATAACCCCTCTAAGGTTTAGTTTGGCAAACTTTCCTTCCTCCTGGTATTTATCAGTTGAAGATACTGCTGTTCTTTGAGCAAATCTCACAACTGAGAAAGACAAAGAAGTCTGAATTCTCTAAAGCCATTATCACTATTCTCAAAGACTATGAACTAACATCAAGCAACCAACAAAACAGGCTGGTTACATACTAACAATTATAAGCTGCCCAAAACAAGGACCTACTGCTTAGCACAGGGAACTATACTCAGTATCTTAATAACCTATAATGGAAAAGAATCTAAAAAAAGAATATATATATACATACATACATATATATATATATGTAACTGAATCACTTTGCTGTATACCTGAAACTAACACAACATTGTAAATCAACTATATTTCAATAAAAATTTAAAAATATAAAAAAGTAGAATCATTTATAAAGTGCTTAAAAAAAAGGTAAAGGCTGCCAAAATCAAAGTAGTGAAAACAACCTAAATTTCTAGTGGCAGAATCAGTACTCAGGGGCCTCCATGGTGGTGCAGTGGTTAAGAATCTGCCTGCCAATGCAGGGGACACGGGTTCAAGCCCTGGCCCGGGAAGATTCTACATGCCGTGGAGCAACTAAGCCTGTGTGCTACAACTACTGAGCCTGTACTCTAGAACTTGCAAGCCACAACTGCTGAAGCCTGTGCACCTAGAGCTTGTGCTCCGCAACAAGAGAAGCCACTGCAAGGAGAAGCCCGCGCACCACAACACAGAGTAGCCCTGCTCACCGCAACTAGAGAAAGCCCACGCAGCAACGAAGACCCAACGCAGCCAAAAATAAAATAAATAAATTAAAAAAAAAAAAAGAAAAAGAAAGAATCAGTACTCAGGATCAAAGCTAATTTTTTTAAAACAAAAACAAGATGAAAGTGAGACAGACATTAAATATTCCACACTCACCGAAACAGTTACTGAGTCCTGTACATCTTTATGACTAACCAACTGAACATTACCATCTTCATAATAGTGAACCTGTGTGAGACAATGTTTGAGCAAGTTATGTAGGTCACATAGAAACTTACTGCTTAGAGCACAAATCCATGCTTTCAGCCATCCCCAAACTTATCAAGTCTGAGCAAATAATTAGTATGACCAATGGTAATTTACAATGGTGGTTAAAATTCACAGAAGACTTAAATTTAAGAATTCTCTTTCCTTAGCAGGGAAAACTCATTATTAATTAATGAACAACATTACTATGGGCTTGTTGCTTTCCAGACACTGTGCTACGCACTGTGAATACAAAGATCTTAAATAAGATTTCACTCTTAAAAATATTAAAATAAAATCAATTAACGTTAGTTTTTCTCTGTGAAAACCAAGAAATTTTAATGGATCCTAATCCTTTACGCATCTCTCCATATATACCATCATCATTTTTGGTTAAGTAGATCTGACCAAGTGCAGGAAAAGCTTGATTGAGGGTTAAAGACAGGACTGAAAAATAAATATTCTACTGGTAAATCAGGCTACAAAAATAAGTAAGGCAAAAGCAGTCCTGAAAAAAAGTACGGCAAAGTGGGGTACTACAATTATGAGAACAATTAGCAAGAAGGAGGATTACCCAAGAGACAGACTAACCATTCAACTAGATGTAAGGCTCAGGAAGTTTCAGCAATTTACAAGATAGGTTCAGTCACAGTCACCAAAAGTAACAAAACCTTTCCTAGGTTTCATCTGCTAATAAAAATTTCAACATGACTATCATCAATGTAAATCCTCAGAAATTGTTGCCTTCCCAGAGCTATCCTTTTGCTTATAGAATAACCAAAGGTTTAAATATCTTAATGACATTTCCAAATAACTCTCACTCTGATTTTTAAAAGATATGTAAATGAAGTAAGCTTTCCCCCAAAGTGATCAGCCAGTCTGGGGTAAGTTATAAATGAGGTCTGGGTACTGGGCCCTGTTGTAAAAGTCTTATCAGAAACCTCTGTGATGTGCGCTCTTAATTTATAGGTTTGCCTTGGCAAAGCTGAAACACAAGTAACTTATTTCCTTCTAGGAGGAAAATAAATTTCCTTGCATAAATTTATAGTAAGCTGCCAGGTTAATACTGATGCCACAGTTACAAGAGGTCTAGAGCATAGACATAGTCAACAGGTATAGAACAATATATTTTCTTCGGTTGGGCTCCCCCAGAAGCCGACCCTGGGATAAAGATTTGTGAGATAAAGTTTATTTCGGAGGTAATCTCAGGAAGCACTAGTAAGGACTAAGGAAATGAGACAGAAAAGGCAAGGAAGTGTTCTAGGTGCATTAAGGAACACATTACAGCTGCGGGCACTGGACTCTGGAAGACTATGCAGAACATGCTTTAGAGCTGTCCCACCTGAGGGGTGAAGAAGCTGGCATATTTACCCACCAGCTTTTGAATGGCACTAAGGGCTGTGCCAGAGCTATGAATGTAATACTTCCAGTTTGCCTCATCTGAGTTGGGAATGCTCCTAAAGCTAGGAAAAGCTCCCAGGAAGAGAGGTGCAGCTACTTGTAGCAGGAAGTAATCAGTACGTACGAAAAAAGTGGTTACAGATGACATCTCCTATGTATATTTCGATTAAATTATACCATTTCAGAAGGCAACTCTTGCTAATTGTTATTAAAGCAAGACTTAACCACAATACAATAGAGGTAAAATTAGGTACTGATCTTCTTAGATATCATTAACTGTTTAATCTGACTTCAGAGTTAGTTGGGCTTAAGAATTAAATCACCATGAATTTTGAAAGTCAAACCTGTTAGGATATCAGAAGACTTCAATCCAGATAGGCATCAAATGAGTTAATAAGCTCCTTATTCACCTGCCTGTCTGTTCTGACACCAGCATTAGAAATCTACTCTGCTTGGTTTATCACACTTGGCCATTCTCTCTAGTTCCTCTGTTTTATTTACTTGGTTTAAAACCTCCTGTCATTACTGTAAAATAAATAAATAAAATAGAACAACAAGTCCATTCATGTAGCTTTCTTCAGAGCTAAGACTTAACCTTAAGTATATGTATATGTACACATTTAAACAAGATACATAAAAGACTCTAAGTAAGTTCCAGTAACTGCTATATAGTCACTTCTTAATAATTAGTTATTTTCTTCTTTCGTAGAACTGCTGCTTGATAATTCCTGGAAAAATCTTAGGTTATCTTTGAAAGAGAAAAATAACAAGCAAGCAGTACACTTCACATGACTATCCTTTATCAACCCAGAATAGCTCTGTTTAACTACAGTACTTCCCTAGGAAGGAGGCTTCAACTTCTATTTGTATTTACCATTGATCTCCTTTTGCATCTACATAGAGCTGTTCCTTATTTCTAATGTCAGAACAAATATCAACTTGCATGTTTGTTTTAAAGATGTGATGTTTTAACATGGCCTATTAACATATTGGGATCTCACCTGAATCTTAAGTACTCCAACCACCTGGGCTGTAGATGGTGTGATGGTGAACTTCCATTCTGATCTCCAACGACCATTCCTATTAAAACATACAACAGTGTAGAATTAACAATAAGAAGAGGTGATTTGCCAAAAAGAAACAAGTCATTTCCAGTTTGACAAATCCAGGGCTCTATCCACTCAAATGTAAGTTTGTATCCAACTGGCCTAATCATAAGCCTTTTCTAAGTTATTCTGACTTTCACCTTTCATTTTTTATCTTGGAGTAGAAAACCATGCCTGTTCTGCTCATGAGAGGCTTTTGCACAAACAAATGGATGGGCCACTGAGTTATGCAGTAACTCAAGTATTATTAAACAAACTCAAGTAAAACTCACACTTCCCACTGGGTACTTTATTAATCACTTATTCTCACTCAATATAAGAGTAATATTTGAAAGATAAATTATAAAATCTTAGAAGAAATCTAAATGATCACATCCAAGTCCCTCATTCTGCAGTAGGGAACTGAAGCCTCTAAGTCAGATAACTTATCGCAAGCTAGTTAGATTAAAAACCAAGTCTCGGGCTTCCCTGGTGGCACAGTGGTTAAGAATCCGCCTGCCAATGCAGGGCACACCGGTTCGAGCCCTGGTCCAGGAAGATCCCACATGCCTCGGAGCAACTAAGCCCGTGCACCACAACTACTGAGCCTGCGCTCTAGAGCCCGCGAGCCACAGCTACCGAGACTGCACACAACTACTGAAGTCCCCACGCCTACAGCCCGTGCTCCGCAACAAGAGAGGCCACTGCAATGAGAAGCCCGTGTGCTACAACAAAGAGTAGCCCCGCTCGCCGCAACTACAGGAAGCCCGTGTGCAGCAACAAAAACCCAACACAGCCAAAAATAAAAAAAATAAATTTATAAAAAATAAAAAAACAAGTCTCAACTGCTGGTTTGGTTTCTTTCCTGTATAAATTAGATTAAAAAAAGAAGAGAACATTTACTTTCTTACCAGAAGTTTTTAGGCTGAAACTGGTGGCTTTCAATACATGCAATAATGGTCTGTTGCCCATCTATAGTTTTAGCATAAACCTATTGTTAAAAAAAAAAAGTTAGATTCTTGAAAACATATTTAAGCAACAAACACTATACAAAAGCAGTGTGCTAAATCCTTGGGGGAGATGAAGAGTCAAACAGGGTAAGCTTACAACTCAGAGAGTTCATGGAATATGAACACAAACCACATGTTAAGTTCTAGAGAAGAGAGTGGTACAATGAATACAAAAGGAAATACTGCTTTAGGTTTAGGGTACAAGAGAAGTATCAGTTGGAATGGGCCTTACAAGACAAATGAGATTCTGGTAAGTAGAGACTGAGAATAAAGATGAGTAGGCAGTTCAGGGAGGAAACGGGGGTGCTGGTCCAGTGAATGACTCAATGGTAATTAGTTCTGTCAGGTTAGAGGGTGTGTGTGAAGTGGAACTGTGGAAGATAACATAGGATCGTAGATTTAGGCCATGTAGTAGTAGATGTAAGGTAAGAAGACTGGACTTTATTCTACAGGCAACGGACAGAAACCAAAACAACATGACCAGAACTATTTGGGGATAATAATCAATATTGGTGTACAGAGTAAAATGGGAGAAAAGTTGAAAGTTAGGCTACAGAATTAATCTAGGCAGTAAAATAGGGTAGTGTCAATGGGCATAAGGATGTAGAAGCACAGTCAAAAGTCTGGCAACATATAGCAAGTGAAGGGCAAGAGAAAGGAAGGGGCCAAAGTACTTGTATGCTTGGGTGACTAGAAAGACAGTGGTGTCATTAACAAATTAGAAAATTCAGATGGAAATGTCCAGCTAGAAGTGAGAAATACCAACTGTTCCTTAGTGTAGGAGAGGTGAACAAAAATGTGATCACCAAGGAAAAGAAAAAAACAAAAGGCTTTACAGTCCACAAAATGTTTTTATATTTATTTTCCTTTTGCTCTAATAAATATAGTGAAACACACTGTTATTATCTATAGATGATAAAGGTGAAGTTCACAGAGCTTCTTGTCCAAGGTCATTCAGAAAGTGGTTAAGGTAGAACCCAAACCCATTGTTTTTCTGACACAATATTCTGTAACTTCCCCTACATTAAATAAACTATGAGTTTTTGAGAGAAATACAGCAATGGGGAATGCCTACATTTACAAAAGTAGGGGAGAGGTAAAGAAATAAGCAGAGACAGAGTAAGAATAATTAGAGGGTACTGACATAGCAGCCTAAGAAAAGATAATTTCTAGAAGTAGCTGGTTGGCCTCAGTGTGAAATGCCATACAAAAGTCAAGGACCAAGAAAAGGACACTGGGTCAGGCAATTCAGGAATCATTAGTAACCTCAGAGAGCAGTTTTTGTAGAGTAGGGACTGAAGCCAAAATTCATAGGGTTAAGAAGTGGATAAGTAATGAGGAGGGCACTAGTAGGAGCAGAATGCTCCATGGTTTGGTTGTATAGCAGAGAGAGAGAGATGAGGGAAGGGAGAAGTAGAGGAGAGGAAGGAGGGGCAAGGTGGAAGGAGAAGAGAAGTAACTTACAGGAATTACTATCTTAACTGAAGAAATGTCCTCCCTCACCCCATACCCAACCCACTTAAGGACAGGAGAAACAAAAATATTTCTAGGTAGGGCTTCCCTGCTGGCGCAGTGGTTGGGAGTCCGCCTGCCGATGCAGGGGACATGGGTTTGTGCCCCGGTCCGGGAGGATCCCACGTGCCGCGGAGCGGCTGGGCCCGTGAGCCATGGCCGCTGAACCTGCACGTCCGGAGCCTGTGCTCCGCAACGGGAGAGGCCACAACAGTGAGAGGCCCATGTACCGCAAAAAAAAAAAAAAGAAAAAAAAAAAAGAAGATATGTTGTGGCTGGCCAAAGCCTCCAAATGATAAGGTAAATATAAGAAAAACAACACTCTAATAATGAAGCAGGCAGATACTTAACAGTACAGAAGCCGTTGGAATAATGATCTTTCACATAGGCCCTTAAAGCACTGTCACAGGATTCTCTCCAAGACTTCAGACCTCCATCTACTTCCTCTGGCTGGGGGTCACTTGCTTCTTTCCGTAAGTGATCAAACTTAAAGGAAATTTTGTTTCTTGGATCTAAAAATCTGCTATTACCCAGGTCACCGTGTTCTGTAATTAAGACCTTCCAAAGAATAATTACAAAAATAAGTAACTCTGTAAAAAAAGACAGTTCTTCTTGTCACATTTTACAAAACAAACAAATACAATTTTGAAGACAATTAACTTTTCATTTAGTCAGATTTCTCTTTCATAATCGATTTTTCAATCAATTCATATTTTTATTTTTATAAAAATATTATGTTTTGGGGTAAGTCAACTCTAAACTGCAACATTTCCCCCATTCTAACAATACCCTTCATTTCTTGGTTTCTGTTTAATATACAACCTATGTACATACATATAACTGTAATAACTTATATGTACACTTTTGTATTCCTTTTTCATGAACTTTTTCCAGTCATTACACTTAGCATTTAAAATAGGTGATACAATAAATCACATGGTTCAAAAATGAAAAATACTATATAAAGTAAAATCTTTTTCTCACCTTTATCTCCCATTCACCAAATTCCCAACATATACCCCCTTTCCACACAAAGGTAACTGATTTTATTAATTTAGAGCAAGAATTGTCTTTGGCAAGCTATGCATGAGGTGGCATTTGTTTCTGTAAATAAAGTTTTGTTGAACACAGCCCCACTTGTTTGTTTTTGTATGGTCTATGGCTGCTTTCCTGCTACAATAGCAGAGCTGAGTAGTCAAGGCTGACTCTTTGTCCCAATATTTACTATCAGATAATATTTACTATCGGACCCTTTACAGAAAAAATTTGCCAATTTCCAATTTTGATTATTCTTTGTTTCTTTTAACAAATAGAATTTAATATTCTAATTCTCCACCCCTTTCTTTTACACAAAAACTAGAATACTATAGTGTACTTTTTCTTTCTTTTTAATTCTGACATATCTAGATGATCTTTCCATAGTAGTGCTTAGAGAACTTCCTTGTTTATTATAGCCAGGTATGACTCTATTGTACAGGTGTACAAAAATTTATTCAACCAGTCCCCTATTAATGGATAGTTTGGGTAGTTTCTAATCTTTTGCTGTTATGAACAATACTCCAATGAATGTCCTTGTATGTTCGTTATGTACAAATTACGTACATGTGCCAAGCACACCTGTGGGATAAATTCCCTGAAGCAGGACAGTTGGGTCAAGGGTAAATGCATTCATAATTTTGATAGAGATCGACAAACTGCCATCACAGGATGTTGTACCAAGGTACAAGCCCATTTCTTCTCACCTTAAAAGAAAAGTCATTTATATTTCCACTTTGGTGAACTATGTGTACCTAATTTTTGCCCACTTTTCTACGGAGTCTTTGGTGTTTTTCTAGTTGAACTCCAGGGAGATTATCCTTTTGCATGTGTTTTGAGATCCACATATTTTCCCCTAACTTGCCATTTGTCTTTTGACACAGTTACCATTTAAAATTAACTATATATGATCTCATTATATGTATATTTCATTATACATACTATAGTATACTTAATCATTTCTGAATTGAAGGAGCTTTAAGCTAGTTACAGTTTCTACCATTGAAAGCCACTATAAGTTCTACCATAAATAAAGTCTTCTCTTCTCCTTAAAAAGAATTCTTTGGAAAGAATTCTTACTTTTGAGATTTCTGTCCTTATCATCAGACTATCTTTAAAAACCTTGTTTATAATGACAGTAGGAAAAATACATAAAACTATTTCCTTAGTCTTACCTTCATAAAGCTTTCTCATCATAATTTTGTAACTTCTGTAACTACAAGGTGAATATATTCACATTAAAATTTTAATTTGTACTTCCTTAATTACTATTAGTAGGTGATCTAACACTTTTCATGTTTGCTCTGTATTCTCCAATTGGGTACAGTTGGTTCATGTCTGTTGCTCATTTATCCACTGAACTCTTGGCATCACCCTTAGGTATTTGAATAACCTTTTTATTATGTTTGAGGTACATATTTTCTCCTTTTTAAATCTTATTTTTAAAATATTTTTATTTTGCAGAAGTCACTTTCTTTGATAAACTTTTCTAATGTTTCATCATTATTCAAGTTATGAATCTCTTTCCATTTCCTACTAAATTTTTATGTTTAAAAAATAGTTGGGCTTCCTTGGTGGCGCAGTGGTTGAGAGTCCGCCTGCCGATGCAGGGGACACGGGTTCGTGCCCCGGTCCGGGAAGATCCCACATGCCGTGGAGCGGCTGGGCCCGTGAGCCATGGCCGCTGAGCCTGCGTGTCCAGAGCCTGTGCTCCGTAACGGGAGAGGCCACAGCAGTGAGAGGCCCGCGTGCAGCAAAAAAATATATATATAGTTAACCTTTAAACTATACTTGGAATTAATCTAGGTATACAGTTGGCTTTGAAAATCAAAATTAGATCAAACATACATTTTATCAATTATTTCCTTTTCCCTTCTATTTTATGTTACTTAGTTTAAGGCTCTACTGTCATTGCTTTATGTCTTTATGTTTGCTAGCATTAGTCTTCCTTCATTGTTGTTCTTGATCAGAAAAATCCTGTATGGTCTATTACAATTGTCATTAGGAATTGTATGGAATCTATTTGAAAAAGCTTCACATATTATTTATATTTCTAAATCGGATAAACTTTCCATATTATTTATATTCCTTATTCAGAAATGTGGCATTTACATCTATTTAATTTTCCATTCATTTCTCTGATTAAAATGTGTGTGTGGGTGGGTATATATGAACTGTGTGACAGACTCTTGCTTGTTTCCTATCCAATATCCATTCTCTCCCTTTTCCTTACTAATAGAACCTCAAAGGTTTTCAAGAAGGCAATATGTCCAACTAAAGAGACAACACTTCTCAGCTAGGAATGATAAAGTGATATGCATTCTGGCAACAATTTATCAGTGGAAGGTGCTTCTGGAACAGCCAATAGCACCTCTTGCACCTTCCTTCTTCCTTCCTGGAACATGCATTCAGTGCCCAGAGATGGATCAGCTATCTTGAGAACATGATAATGAAAACCATACATAAGGATGGCACAACAGAGAGCTAGAAGCAACTTGCGTCTCTGATGATATGGAACTGCCATAACATCCCAAAATATTACCTCTGGACTTCTTATGTGACAAAAATAGTCTCTATTTAGTTAACCCACTGTAGTTGATTTTCTATTATATGCAGTGATGGCATCTACTTTAATAACTCAAACATCTTTCCATATTTTCCTTTTATGTCTAGGTAATGTGTTGTTGTTGTGGCTAAGAATGTGAACTCCTTTTGACGATATTTTTAAGCTGGCTACCGCATGTATATGGGAATGTTCTTATATCATATATCTGGACACAGACCTTATTATTTCAATAATTCTGCTGTATTAGTGAAGTATACAATATCAACTGTAAGCAATATTTATCATTTATTTTTCAGTGTTTTTTTGTCTTTTATACTTATAATTAATCTAGTTCCATTGAGAAAATAAAGATAAGCACAAATATAAACTAAAACAAACAAAAAACAACAAACAAAACATATTACGGTAATCCTGTAATCCCAACATAGGGAGTTAACATTTTGGTGTATATTTTCCCACATTTCCATTTCTATGCACATCTATATACTACTTTATTTCTGAGTCTAAAGATGCATACATTCCCCTCATGATTTAACATCTCATAAAATGGGATACATCTTAAACTTGACAGCATCTTAGGACTGTGTCATAGTTTAACTGACAGTATTTTCTCTTTCTTAGTGGCATATAAAGTAAGATGTACCTTTCACAGAATTTAAGATGCAGATTAGTATAACTGTTCATTTAAATATCTATTTAAAAATAAACTAGCATAATGCTACATATTGCTTTATGTTTTAGCTTAATATATCATGAACATATTCCCAGTTCAATATTTCTATCAGTTTTCAATGGTTACATAGGATTTTGGCCTACAGATATTTTATTTATTTTATTAAAAAAATTTTTTTAACATCTTTATTGGAGTATAATTGCTTTATAGATATTTAATTTAGCCCTGGACATTTAGATTGTTCCCAATTTTTCATTATCATAAACCTTGCTTCAAATAATCTTTTTACACATTTATATACTTATTTCCCTAGGATAAATTCTATGGACTTGTGGGTTCAAAGGGGGTTCAGACTTTTAAAAGGCATTTGCTATTTGGTGCCATATTGCCTTTGAAGTGTACATTAATGAATTTGTAAAGCCCTTTCATATAATGTTAATAACTGCGGTAAAAATGGGAATATGTATTTGCTTTGTTCCTGTACTGGAACAGGAATTCTTGTTTTCCTGTTAAATACAATGTCTCCTGTTATTCTTACCAAGGAGAATTAGAGACAGCTGGAAAACTTGTGTAAAACTCAATTCCTTTTACTTTTACTGTTCTTGTTAGGGACAGCTCTCTCTTCAAAGAAACTCCTAGTATTTTCAGAGGGAGGAAGAATTTCCTAATATGTAGAATACCTACAAAAGCTAAGAATACTAAGACATGAATTTATTCAGCATCTTATCTTCAGACATCTGTTTTATAGTATTTCTACTACTTTCCAGGCACAGTCTATCTAATAGAAACAACTATTACCTGATCTTCATATCCTTCTATCTTCACAGGTGTGAACTGATCCATGTTATACTGGGCAAATGCACTGTTTTTTTTTTTTTTAAAGGGAGAAGAAGGAGAGAAAAGAATTATATATAAATAAATATAAAAGATAGTTCAGGGAATTCCCTGGCAGTCCAGTGGTTAGGACTGCACACTTCCACTGCAGGGGGCCGGGTTCCATCCCTGGTTGGGGAACTACTATATGCCATGTGGCACAGCCAAAATAAAGAAGAAAAAGGTAGTTCACAGAACAGTGAAAGAGAATGTATAATTGGGGTATCGTTCATTATGGCAATTATAGTGATGCTGTGCAAATTTTAGGTTTGTAGGATCTGGTCCCAAAATGAGTTCTGAAAAAGCAGTATGGACAGGGCAGAAGACTTTCCCAGGCAGCAATTCTTAAAACATTTTCTACAGTTAAAATCTAAACAAATTATGTATCACACCAAATGCCTTAATAATAATTATTTGTTGCTCTGCATCAAAATCCTTGTTCCATCTCCCCACCCCACACTTGCCCAGTCATTATCCAATTCTGATTTCCTCTTTACAGAGGAACTCTGGGCCAGTTGGATAGACAGTAACTGAAAGACTACTTTGTATTGAAGAATAAAGAACAGTAGTGATAAAGCCAGAGAACAGGGGCCCTAGAAAGCTAGATAGTATTTAGATTTGAAGAAGACAAGAAAACCAACCAACCAACCAACCACCAATCTAATGTTTTTGAGGACAAGGACAAAATGAAAATGATATTCTAGAAATATTAGTTAGCCTGACAGTGATAAGGAGCCAATGATTGGGTAGAATAATAATGCAATTATTCTATGGTTAACTCTATTAAGGTACGTTCTGAATATCTGCTATTTTTTTGCAATTTGAGAAACATTATCACTCCTCAATAGCAGCCTAATCTTTCTATAACTGGCAGTTATAAAAAAATTCAGCCTGAACTAAAAGAACTAAACCTGCTTTAACAGGGAAAATCTAGGCAAAAATAAAAATAAGACCATATAAAATAAACTTTAAGGAAGTAAACAACATTTTGGGGGAACATGTTTTCTCCAAGGGGAAAAAAAAAAACCCTAAAATCGTTAAAAACCAACTGCTTTATTTTGAGGTATTTTAAACTTAGTTTTCAGGTACTAGTTTACTATCAACATAGTTTACCCAATATTAGAATAACAAGTAAGTGGACTTAGAAAGATACTTACTGTGCTGCCCCTTCCCTGAGGAGATTGTCATTATTAAGTAGTAGCCGGACATCTGAGGAGGCAAACAACGTTAAAGATGTTAAAATTCAAATGTTCAGTAGAAGACAAACTTGGAGAAATTTTAGCGGATTTCTAGATTAGATTTTTAGAAAACCAGGCTTTGCAAGATTAGTCTTTGGATGTACTGCATATGTAGAAATTCTAAAAATGTACACAAACAGATGCTAATATTCACAGATTTACACAGAATTATTTGTGGTATAATAATCCAACAATAAATTCTCAAGGAATTTCATAGCAAATGAAAAACATGGTTTACAGAAGGTTACAGTTAGGACTACTTATTTGTATCTAAAGAATCCTTTTAAAACAGATTAAGAATTGTAGGCTTTTCTGTAACATCAGACCAAGAAAGCTGGGCACAATTCAGTCAGTGGCAGTGAAATTACTGAACATATTTTTCTTTAGAGAATCTAATGTGGGGCCTACAATCTTTTTAAAAAGCTGTATGTCAAGAGTCTAGTCACTTTTCTTTTGGAAGAGGTGTGTCCTTGTTACTAAGAAACTACCAAGCATTAACTCCAAGAGAGAAGGCTGATTATAAGCCAAAGGCAAATGACTCTTAGAGCTTCTGAAAGAAGGGGCTGGCAGAGGCCAACGTGTAGCATGCCATTAAAAACCAGCCATCATGTCATAAGTAGCTTGCCAACTCAATCTAATGCTTTGGTATCAATTACTCTCATGATAATCCTATAAACTACATTCAGTTGTCAGAAATACAACAATGTACTTCTAACTACAAAGACCACTAATTTTTGTTAAGTCAAGGATTTATCTGAGCTAATCAGCTGGATAAAGTTCAAGTCGTAGGAGTATTTCTAAAAGCTCTTTGTTGAAAATTTACATTTGGTCAATATGGAAGAGAGACTAGGCGAAGAAAGGCTGCATTTGTTTTTCTTGGTGTTACTACTCAAATATCCAAAAAACAAGTCTATAAAGAAGAGTGTCTTGATTTACTTCTATTGTATTATTTCACTCCTTGTAAATAACATTTATATGTTCTCCTAGTTACTTTTGCTCTGCATCATTGATTTTACCAGTGGAAATTGTTCTACAATTTGTGGGGCTCTGAGCCAAGTGCAAATGAACATTACACAGTTCCTCTAACTAAGCAGGTAACCTTCTTTTTTTAAAAATTATTTTTAAAATTTTTATCAGAGGATGGTTCCTTTACAATGTTGTGTTAGCCTCCGCTGCACAACAAAATGAGTCAGCCGTACACATACAGATATCCTCTCCCTTTTGGACTTCCCTCACATTTAGGTTACCACAGTACATTAGGTAGAGTTCCCTGTGCTACACAGTATGTTCCCATCAGTTGTCTATTTTATACGTAGTAACTATAATGTATATGTGTAAATCCCAGTCTCCCAATTCCTCCCTCCCCACCCCTTTCCCCCTTGGTATCCATACATTTCTTCTCTACGTCTATGCCTCTATTTCTGCTTTGCAAATAAGATCATCTATACCATTTCTCTAGATTCCACATATATGCATTAATATACAATATTTGGTTTTCTCTTCCTGACTTACTTCACTATGTATGACAGTCTCTAGATCCATCCACATCTCTACAAACGACCCAATTTCGCTCCTTTTTATGGCGAAGTAATACTCCATTGTATGTATGTACCACACCTTCTTTATCCATTCGTCTGTCGATGGGCATTTAGGTTGCTTCCATGACCTGGCTATTGTAAACAGGGCTGCAATGAACAATGGGGTGCATGTGTCCTTTTGAATTATGGTTTTCTCTGGGTATATGCCCAGTAGTGGGATTGCTGGGTCATATGGTAATTCTATTTTTAGTTTTTTAAGGAACCTCTATACTGTTCTCCATAGTAGTGGCTGTATCAATTTACATTCCCACTAACAGTGCGAGCAGGTTCCTTTTCTCCACACCCTCTCCAGCATTTGTTGTTTGTAGATTTTCTGATGATGCCTGTTCTTACTGGTGTGAGGTGATACCTCATTGTAGTTTTTTTTTTTTTTTTTTTGGCGGTACGCAGGCCTTTCGCTGTTGTGGCCTCTCCCGTTGCGCAGCACAAGCTCCGGATGCGCAGGCTCAGTGGCCATGACTCACGGGCCCAGCCGCTCCGCGGCATGTGAGATCTTCCCAGACTGGGGCACGAACCTGTGTCCCCTGCATTGGCAGGTGGACTCTCAACCACTGTGCCACCAGGGGAGCCCCATTGTAGTTTTGATTTGCATTTCTCTAGTAATTAGTGATGCTGAGCAGCTTTTCATGTGCTCTTTGGCCATCTGTATGTCTTCTTTGGAGAAATGTCTATTTAGGTCTTCTGCCCATTTTTTTTTTTTCCGGTACGCGGGCCTCTCACTGTTGTGGCCTCTCCCGTTGCGGAGCACAGGCTCCGGACGCGCAGGCTCAGCGGCCATGGCTCATGGGCCCAGCCGCTCCGCGGCATGTGAGACCTTCCCAGACCGGGGCACGAACCCGTGTCCCCTGCGTCGGCAGGCGGGCTCGCAACCACTGCGCCACCAGGGAAGCCCCTTCTGCCCATTTTTTGATTGGGTTGTTTGTTTTTTTTAATATTGAGCTGCATGAGCTGTTTATATATTTTGGAGATTAATCCTTTGTCCGTTGATTTGTTTGCAAATATTTTCTCCCATTCTGAGTGATGTCTTTTTGTCTTTGTAGTTTCCTTTGCTTTGCAAAAGCTTTTAAGTTTCATTAGGTCCCATTTGTTTATTTTTGTTTTTATTTCCATTACTCTAGGAGGTGGATCAAAAAAGATCTTGCTGTGATTCATGTCAAAAAGTGTTCTTCCTAAGTTTCCTCTAAGAGTTTTATAGTGTCCAGTCTTACATTTAGGTCTCTAATCCATTTTGAGTTTATTTTTGTATATGGTGTTAGGGAGTGTTCTAATTTCATTCTTTTACATGTAGCTGTCCAGTTTTCCCAGCACCACTTACTGAAGAGACTGTCTTTTCTCCATTGTATATCCTTGCCTCCTCTGTCATAGATTAGTCGACCACAGGTGCGTGAGTTTATCTCTGGGCTTTCTATTCTGTTTCATTGATCTATATTTCTGTTTTTGTGCCAGTACCATGTTGTCTTGATTACTGTAGCTTTGCAGTATAGTCTGAAGTCAGGGAGTCTGATTCTTCCAGCTCCATTTTTTTCCCTCAAGACTGCCTTGGCTATTCAGGGTCTTTTGTGTCTCCATACAAATTTTAAGATTTTTTGTTCTAGTTCTGTAAAAAATGCCACTGGTAATTTGATAGGGATTGCATTGAATCTGTAGATTGTTTTGGGTAGTATAGTCATTTTCACAATACGGATTCTTCCAATCCAAGAACATGGTATATCTCTCCATCTGTTTGTGTCATCTTTGATTTCTTTCATCAGTGTCTTATAGTTTTCTGAATACAGGTATTTTATCTCTTTAGGTAGGTTTATGCCTAGGTATTTTATTCTTTTTGTTGCAATGGTGAATGGGACTGTTTCCTTAATTTCTCTTTCTGATCTTTTGTTGTTAGTGTATAGGAATGCAAGAGATTTCTGTGCATTCATTTTGTATCCTGCAACTTTACCAAATTCATTGACTGGCTCTAGTAGTTTTCTGGTGGCATCTTTAGGTTTCTCTATGTATAGTATCATGTCATCTGCAAACAGTGACAGTTTTACTTCTTCTTTTCCGATTTGTATTCCTTTTATTTCTTTTTCTTCTCTGATTGCCATGGCTAGGACTTCCAAAACTATGTTGAATAATAGTGGTGAGAGTGGACATCCTTGTCTTGTTCCTGATAGAGGAAATGCTTTCAGTTTTTCACCATTGAGAATGATGTTTGCTGTGGGTTTGTCGTATACGGACTTTATTATGTTGAGGTAGGTTCCCTCTATGCCCACTTTCTGGAGAGTTTTTATCATAAATGGGGGTTGAATTTTGTCAAAAGCTTTTTCTGTATCTATTGAAATGATCATATGGTTTTTATTCTTCAATTTGTTAATATGGTGTAACACACTGATTGATTTGCGTATATTGAAGAATCCTTGCATCCCTGGGATAAATCCCACTTGATCATGATGTATGATCTTTTTAATGTATTGTTGGATTCTGTTTGCCAGTATTTTGTTGAGGATTTTTGCATCTATATTCACCAGTGATATTGGTCTATAATTTTTTTTTTGTAGTATCTTTGTCTGTTTTGGCATCAGGGTGATGGTGGCCTCGTAGAATGAGTTTGGGAGTGTTCCTTCCTCTGCAATGTTTTGGAAGTTTGTGAAGGATGGGTGTTAGCTCTTCTCTAAATGTTTGATAGAATTCACCTGTGAAGCCATCTGGTCCTGGGCTTTTGTTTGTTGGAATATTTTAAATTACAGTTTCAATTTCATTACTTGTGATCGGTCTGTTCATATTTTCTATTTCTTCCTCTTTCAGTCTTGGGAGGTTATAGCTTTCTAAGAATTTATCCATTTCTTCAAGGTTGTCCATTTTATTGGCATAGAGTTGCTTGTAGTAGACCCTTAGGATGCTTTGTATTTCTGTGGTGTCTGTTGTAACTTCTTTTTATTTTTAAAATTTATTTTATTTATTGATTTTGGGGGGGGGCTGTGTTGGGTCTTCCTTGCTGTGCGTGGACTTTCTCTAGTTGCGGTGCGTGGGGTCTACTCATTGCGGTAGCTTCTCTTGTTGCGAAGCACAGGCTCTAGGTGCATGGGCTTCAGTAGTTGTGGAGCATGGGCTTCAGTAGTTGTGGCTCACGGGCTTAGTTGCTCCGCGGCATGTGGGATCTTCCTGGACCAGGGCTTGAACCCGTGTCCCCTGCATTGGCAGGCGGATTCTTAACCACTGTTCCACCAGGGAAGCCCCTGTAACTTCTTTTTCATTTCTAATTTTATTGATTTGAGTCCTCTCCCTCTTTTTCTTGATGAGTCTGGCTAATGTTTAATCAATTTTGTTTATCTTCTCAGAGAACCAGCTTTTAGTTTTACTCATCTTTGCTATTGTTTTCTTTGTTTCTATTTCATTTATTTCTAATCTGATCTTTATGATTTCTTTCCTTCTACTAACTTTGGGCTTTGTTTCTTCTTCTTTCTCTCGTTCCTTTAGGTGTAAGGTTAGATTGTTTATTTGAGATTTTTCTTGTTTGTTGAGGTAGGCTTGTATTGCTATCAACTTCCCTCTTAGAACTGCTTTTGCTGTATCCCATAGGTTTTGGATCGTTGTGTTTTCGTTGTAATTTGTCTCTAGTTATTTTTTGATTTCCTCTTTGAGTTCTTCAGTAATCTCTTGGTTATTTAGTAACGTATTGTTTAGCCTCCATGTGTTTGTGTTTTTTATGTTTTTTTCCCTGTAATTCATTTCTAATCTCATATCGTTGTGGTTGGGAAAGATGCTGGATATGATTTCAATTTTCTTAAATTTACCAAGGCTTGATTTGTGACCCAAGATGTGATCAGTCCTGGAGAATGTTCCTTGTGCACTGGAGAAGAGAGTGTAATCTGCTGTTTTTGGATGGAATGTCCTATAAATATCAATTAAATCTGTCTGGTCTATTGTGTCATTTAAAGCTTCTGTTTCCTTATTAATTTTCTGTCTGGATGATCTGTCCATTGGTGTAAGTGAGGTGTTAAAGTCCCCCACTGTTACTGTGTTACTGTCAATTTCCTCTTTTATAGCTGTTAGCATTTGCCTTAGGTATTGAGGTGCTCCTATGTTGGGTGTATATATATTTATAATTGTTATATCTTCTTCTCAGATTGATCCCTTGATCATTACGTAGTGTCCTTCCTTGTCTCTTGTAACATTCTTTATTTTAAAGTCTATTTTATCTGATATGAGTATTGCTACTCCAGCTTTCTTTTGATTTCCATTTGCATGGAGTATCTTTTTCCATCCCCTCACTTTGTCTGTATGTGTCCCTAGGTCTGAAGTGGGTCTCTTGTAGACAGCATATATATAGGTCTTGTTTTTGTATCCATTCAGCGAGCCTGTGTCTTTTGGCTGGAGCATTTAATCCATTCACGTTTAAAGTAATTACCAATATGTATGTTCCTATTACCATTTTCTTTATTGTTATGGGTTTGTTTTTGTAGGTCCTTTTCTTCTCTTGTGTTTCCCACTTAGAGAAGTTGATTTAGCATTTGTTGTAGAGCTGGTTTGGTGGTGCTGAATTCTCTTAGCTTTTGCTTGTCTATAAAGCTTTTGATTTCTCCGTCAAATGTGAATGAGATCCTTGCTGGGCAGATTAATCTTGGTTGTAAGTTCTTCCCTTTCATCTCTTTAAATATATCATGCCACTCCCTTCTGGCTTGTAGAGTCTGTGCTGAGAAATCAGCTGTTAACCTTATGGGAGTTCCCTTGTATGCTATTTTTTGTTTTTCCCTTGTTGCTTTCAATAATTTTTCTTTGTCTTTAATTTTTATCAATTTGATTACTATGTGTCTTGGCGTGTTTCTCCTTGGGTTTATCCTGCCTGGAAATCTCTGCACTTCTTGGACTTGGGTGGCTATTTCCTTTCCCATGTTAGGGAAGTTTCCGACTAAAATCTCTTCAAATATATTGTCAGGTCCTTTCTCTCTCTCTTCTCCTTCTGGGATCCCTATAATGCAAATGTTGTTGCGTTTAATGCTGTCCCGGAGGTGTCTTAGGCTGTCTTCATTTCTTTTCATTCTTTTTTCTGTTCTGCAGCAGTGAATTTCACCATTCTGTCTTCAGGTCACTTATCCATTCTTCTGCCTCAGTTATTCTGCTATTGATTCCTTCTAGTGTAGTTTTCATTTCAGTTATTGTATTGTTCGTCTCTGTTTGTTTGTTCTTTAATTCTTCTAGGTCTTTGTTAAACATTTCTTGCATCTTCTTGATCTTTGTCCCCATTCTTTTTCCGAGGTCCTGGATCATCTTCACTATCATTATTCTAAATTCTTTTTCTGTAAGATTGCCTATCTCCACTTTATTTAGTTGTTTTTCTGGGGTTTTATCTTGTTCCCTCATCTGGTACGAAGTCCTCTGCCCTTTCATTTTGTCTGTGTTTCTGTGAATGTGGTTTTCCTTCCACAGGCTTCCTTCCACAGAACTGTAGTCTATACGTTCTATTATATGATATTTTAAGCAGGTAACCTTCTAATGTAAAACTAGAATTTCAAAATAAATGTTTGCTAAAATGAACCAAGATGCACAAAGATTATGATTTTACTTAAGGGGAACTTTAAGATGAAATTTGTAACTTAAAATAGGATTATGATGATTGATATTAACACGTTATAATGCCTCATTTACATTTTTCATTCTGTAAGTTGTGTTAACATAGTAAATGGAATGGAAGATTGTAAATATATAGGAATAGTGGTTCCCAAATTGGCTGTGACTCAGAATCACCTGGAGAACTTGATAAAACAGATTGCCCATTCTACCCCAGATCTAACGAATGAGAATCTTAAGAGGATAACATTGGAATCTGTGTATTTAACAAGCTTCCCAGATACAGTCAGTTCAGCCCCAGTGGCTCTAGAAAATGTCCTATGCTATGGCACTTCCTGAGTAAAAGCACTGAAGAGATTTAAGCTATATTTTATAATGATATAAAATAATTAAACATTGTTTCTACATTTATCAGTATTAAATTACTTTAAATCTTTTCTCACATAAGATAGGTACCCTAATGTATGGGTTAAGAGCATGCTTTTGACTCAGACCTGGGTTTGAATCCTTGCTCTGATACTTACCAGCTGGGTGATATGGGCTAAATTATTTTAACCTTTTTGAATTTTGATTTCCTTAGCTATATCTATAATGTTATAAGGATTAAAAGAGATAGCAAACTCAATAAGTGCTCGTATGTGATTAAGGAGGGTTTAAAATAACTACGTACGAATCTTTACTCACCGTTGAACACTTCATTAAATTCCCCTGGGGGTGCGTGAGTGATGAATTTAGCAGCTATGCGTACCTAAACAGAAATACAATTTTTAGTAAAAGAATTATGAAGAGTAGCATATAAGAGGGGAAGGAGAAGAGTAGCATATAAGAGAGGAAGGAATTAACAGATAACAAAATTTTTATCACATCCCTTGAAATATAATTTCCTGTTTAAACCTTACAAACGTTTAGGAGCCTTCAGATATTCTTTTCACAAAACATCTCAAAGTGTTTATTATCAATACAGATTTGTTCTAATTTGGGGATACACATGCTGCTTTAATTTTGAATTTTTCTTTTTAAAAAGCTAAATGATCAATTTTTGGTCAAAATATACTGCAGTCGGGGGCTTCCCTGGTGGCGCAGTGGTTGAGCGTCCGCCTGCAGATGCTAGGGACACGGGTTCGTGCCCCAGTCCGGGAGGATCCCACATGCCGCGGAGCGGCTGGGCCCGTGAGCCATGGCCGCTGAGCCTGCGTGCCCGGAGCCTGTGCTCCGCAACGGGAGGGGCCGCAGCGGTGAAAGGCCCTTGTACCGCGAAAAAAAAAAAAAAAATATATATATATATATACTGCAGTCACAAAAAGAGAAAGGTATGATCCTATTTCATTTATGAACACCAGCAAAACTAAATAAAATATTAGCTAATTGGTATTATGCCAATTTGTGTTTATGGTGTTTATCCCAATGCAAGAATGATTCAATACTGATAAATCAATGTAACTTACAAATTAAAAGCAAAACCTTGTGATAATGCTGGAAAAAAGACAAAATTCAACACCCATCCAAATATCATAAAACAATAACAAAACTACTAGTTTTTAGTATAATAAACTTCCTTAACTTTATAAAGCGTTATCTACTAAAATTTTACGGCTTATTCAATAATGATGAAACATGAGCAGTGTCACTAATTTTAAAAGCAAGACAAATATGACTCCTGTCACCTAAACTATTCAGCACTGTACTAAAGGTCCTAAAAATGCCATGGAAAATATTTCTTTTGTTATTCATTCTGATTCCCTCCCCTGCCCACTACTGTCAATCTGTTTCTGGGCCTCTGATTAGAGATGGATGCTGAAATGTTATTATCTAACCTGCATAACTAATTTTTTCTCCTGTTTTACCTTTTTTGTCATTTTATGCCTTGTGTAGGGAGAATTCCTCAGCTCCATTTTTCAACTCACTAACATGCTCTTCAGCTGTGCCCATTTTGTTTTCAGACAATTATTTTAACTGTTCTATTTTTAATTTCCAAGACTTTTTTTATTTCTTGTGTGTGCAATAATCTCTTCAGTCTCCTTGCGGTTATTAACTATACTTATTTTAAAGTCTTGTTTTATTGACTGCTTCTTAAGAATTTAGATATACTGTTTGTTGAGTTCGGTGCCTCTCTTTCATGGTACTGGTTTTCCACAAATGTTTATTGCTCCTCTTTGAATTCAATTTAGTTTGCCTGTTCTGTTTACTTGAAGCATGTCTCCTTGATTGTAGGGGAGGGAAAGAGTAGACTTGCTGCCGAGAATGTGTGAGCAGATTACCTTCTGAGTGAGCCTCCTAAGGCCACAGGCTCCCTGGGGCACTGCCCTGCCTCTCTGCTCCCAGTGCTCATTCTCATTGCTATATTCTGAGGACAAATACTATTCGTCTGCAGCTTAGCCCAAATGGGAATGAAAGGAGGAGCCAAGTGGTCCAGTAAGTTTAGAGAACAATTCCCCAACTAATCCACTCCAAGACTGTTCTGAGTTCTTCCCTTCTTGCTCCTTAAATAGATATCCTCCCATGACACTACTTAAACTATTACTAATTTATTTCTCTTCCCATTCCACTTTTTCCTACTTTTTCATTTTAAAAGTTTTGGCATAAAAGGTAAGGTAAAACCATGTACTCAGTCTGCCATACAAATCAGTCTCTCATCTCTCATCAAGTAAAATATGAAATACAAAGAATATACAAACCTATATTGAAGGAAAAAAACAATTTGGAATATCATTTAGCTATATCTGTATCTCTACATATGTAATAATGATGTTAGCAATGTTAACATGACTGACCTAAAATGGGTCTCTCAGTATAATTCTAACAGACTATGAGAGAAAGGACACTGAAAATTCTGATGTGATGAGTATAAAGATGATCAACTCACTGATGAGGGGCAAAGAGGAACATGGTATATCTGACAATAAACTGAGCTCTACTTTCCAGATAGGCATCCTCTGTTGACTTCTTCCATTTCCTTCAAACAACTTTAAGTTCTTATTGACCCAGTCAAATTAAGGTTATCATCAAAGTCAAACCATTCTTAAGGGGGAAAAAAAAAAGACTTTTAAGAATCTTTGGAAAATAAAGCTGGGATTGAGAAGAGAATTAGAAAAAGATAGAAATACTTTACAACTTTAGAATCCCTAGGTTTATATGGAAGATCTTATGTGACTTTGCTCTGATTCTAAAAAGAGTAAAAGAAAAGCTGCTCCATAGCCAAACTTACCTTTTCAGTCAAGAAAGGCCTACCGATTCATGGAACAAGGCAGAATGGAAACCTGGATTCTAATTACTGGCTCTGTTGGTCCAGTAACTAACTAGATTTGTGATTCTGGAAACATTGCTAACCTTTTTTGGTTCTGAGTTTCCTCATAATAATCCTACTCCTAAAAGAGATTAGGAGATCTGCAAAATTTCTTTGAGCTATAAAATTCTGTATGACTTCTAAAGACTTAGAAGACAAAACTTTTATGTGGACCATCAGGAAGCAAGTATGAGGAATCTATATCACAAACACCTTAGGATATTCTTATGCACATACAGTTTGAGAACCCTAATGTGACAGGGTAATTGTCACTAATATATTATTTTTCTGGGATGAAAACTGGTGGAGATTAAGAGGAAATATTCCATAAAGCTCTTAAATTAACTGAGCAACAAAAATAAAAAGAGGGGTTCTAATTAGGAAGTAAGAAATGCTGCTCAACTCATGAGAATTATATTACACAGGACTAATAGTTCCAATATGGATTTCCAACTGTGTATATCTGCTCTGGCATGTACACTTAATCATATTACTGTACTTGTCAACTGTTGGTGTCAATCACTTATTTAAGAAATTAGCAAACCTATTTTGAATAGCAAACCTATTTTTTTAGTCTATTTGTGGCAAGTCTGTTGAGCAGCTATGGTCTCTCCCACTTTCTGTCAAGGTGCATGTCCCATAATCCTTACATAATTATGAAACTCCCCTCGGTCAAGCAAAATTAAGTGTGTGTAATTCAAAAATATATTCATATACTACCGCAAAAGCAATTTCCCTTAAAAGAAAAAAGCCACAGCCATATTTTACATACTACTTATTAACGTTTGAATGCATAAAAGTTACCAAATTGAAAGTTCAAGTTACTAATATTTATGAAACTATCCACAAATTTTCTAAAGTTATAAAATCTGATGGAATTTCCATAATTGAAAAACAGTCATTTGGATAATGGATGAAATGACTCTGCATGTAAAAAAGTAGCAGTTTGGGCTTCCCTGGTGGCGCAGTGGTTGAGAGTCCGCCTGCCGATGCAGGGGACACGGGTTCGTGCCCTGGTCTGGGAAGATCCCACATGCCGCAGAGTGGCTGGGTCTGTGAGCCATGGACGCTGAGACTGTGCGTCTGGAGCCTGTGCTCCGCAACGGGAGAGGCCACAACAGGGAGAGGCCACAACAATGAGAGGCCCGCATACCGCAAAAAAAAAAAAAAAAGTAGCAGTTCATCCATTCAGCAAACATTTACTGAGCAGCTAGGAAGAGAAGAGTCAGTAAATAAAGATTAAATACTGAATAAGACATTGTCACTATTCTCAAAGGATCTGTCACCTAGATAGTAATATAGAAAACATTAAAAGGCACAATGAGGCACAAAGGAAGGTGCAATCAACTCTACATTACGTATATAAGGAGGGGTTGGGGTGACCTTCAAAGGCAGTGATGTTTGAGCTGGATTGGAGGATGAGTAGATACCAAGGACAGCATTCCCCGTGGAGAGAACAATATGTACAAACTAAGACAACACAGCATAACAAACTGAATGGAGATATTTAAAAGATCTGCATAATGTAAAACAATGCTACTTTTTCTACTGATTCTTTCTGCATTTTCAAAAAAAGTTTTTTAAAAAACACTAACCATTTATGTTAATATGCAATAAATTTATCATTATATTAAAATGAATTGTTTTAAAAATCTGTAAGTTTTAATATCTAATATAATACATACAAGCCACATAAATAAAAACTCAATTTCTTGGAATTCCCTGGCAGTCCAGTGGTTAGGACTCCGTGCTTCCACTGCAGGGGGCACGGGTTCAATCCCTGGTCAGGGAACTAAGATCTCACATGCCACATGGTGCAGCCAAAAAAAAAGAAAACAAAAAAGCTAACCAACCAACCAACAAAAACCAAAACTCAATTTCTATGAAAAAACTAAGTAGAAAAGATAAATGCACCTCTATATTCATTGAAGCATTATTTATAATAGCCAGAATATGGAAGTAACCTAGATGAATGGATAATGATGTGATGTGGTGTGTGTGTGTGTACACATATATATGCAATGGAATATTAGCCATAAAAAAGAATGAAAACTTGCCATTTGCAACAACATGAATGGACCTAGAGGGTATTATGCTAAGTGAAATAAATCAGACAAAGAAAGACAAATACTATATAATTTCACTCATATGTGGAACCTAAAAAACAACTCAGAAAGAGTAACAGATACAGAGAACAAACAGGTGGTTGTCAGAAGGGAGGGGGTGGGGGGAGGAAAGAAATAGGTGAGGGAGATTAAGAGGTACAATTTCCAGTTGCAAAATAAATGAGTGACTGGTATGAAATGTACAGTGTGGGGAATATAATCAATAACTATTAAGGGTTATAGTTCATGCACAATCTTTATATGGTGACATACCATAACTAGATTTATTGTGGTAATCATTTTGAAATGTACAGAAATATCAAACCACTACACTGTATAACACGAACTAACATAGTGTTGTAGGTTAATTATACTTCAAAAACAAACTCATAGAAAAAGAATTCAGATTTGTGGTTACCAGAGACAGGGGTGGGGAAAGAGGGTCAAAAGGTACAAACTTCCAGTTATAAGATAAATAAGTACTAGGGATGTAATGTACAAAATGATAAATATAGTTAACACTGCTATATTTTATATATGAAAGCTGTTGAGAGAGTAGGTCCTAAGAGTTCTCACCGTAAGCAAACTTTTTTTTTAAACTATTTATTTACTTTTGTATCTATGAGATGATGGATGTTCACTAAACTTACCATGATAATCATTTCATGATGTATGTAAGTCAAATCATATGCTGTACACCTTAAACTCATAGCGCTGTATGTCAATAAAACTGGGGGAAAAAACAACCAGATTTCTAAGAGTGTAAATGGGTCCTGAAAGCGAAAGAGTTTGAGAAGTGTTCTATCTGTTAACATGGGTTGATATTTATCATGCTGTTGAGTGAAAAGGGCTGCAAAATGATGTATTCCTGTTTTTTTTTAAGTATATATATTTACATATATGTATAGCTACTAACTTTTAACTGGGACTACCTCTGATAGAAGTATTACAAGATACTTTTCATCTATTTTTTGGCTTATCTCTATGTTCAAAAAGTTGTACAAGGAATATAAATTATTTGTATGAAAAAATTTTTTAAAAGCAGAAAAGGGGCATGCCAACATTCCCCATACAATAAATAATTTTTAGAGAATTATCTGAGAATATCAAGAACCAGAGAAATGTCCAATTAAAGAAACCAAAACATCTAGATTTTAAATGAAAGTGGGGAGATTTGAAGATATATACACTTGGCAAGGGTGAAGTTCTAAATGAGCAGTTAAAAGAAATGTAGTTATCATTAGATGCCAACATGGGGTCCTAAAACACTGTCATGGTTGGACTTCCCTGGTGGCACAGTGGTTAAGAATCCGCCTGCCAATGCAGGGGACACAGGTTCGATCCCTGGTCCAGGAAGATCCCACATGCTGTGGAGCAACTAAGCCCCTGCACCATGACTACCAAGCCCACATGCCGCAACTACTGAAGCCCGTGCACCTAAAGCCCGTGCTCTGCAACAAGAGAAGCCGCTGCAGGGAGAAGCCCGCGCATGGCGACAAAGATCCAACACAGCCAGAAATAAAAACAAACCAAAAAAACACTGTCATGGTCAACAGTCCCCATGTTACCTTCTGAGAGTTAGTAAAAAAGATGGATTACAGTCCACCCTCTGTATTTATGGGTTCTGCATCCAAGGATTGAAGATATTCAGAGGAAAAAAAAAATTCCATAAAGTTCCAAAAGTCAAAACTTGAATCTGCCATACACTAGCAACTATTTACATAGCATTTACATTGTATTAGGCATTACAAGTAATCTAGAGATGATTTAAAATATATGGCAGGGGCTTCCCTGGTGGCGCAGTGGTTGAGAGTCCGCCTGACGATGCAGGGGACGCGGGTTCGTGCCCCGGTCCGGGAAGATCCCACATGTCACGGAGCGGCTGGGCCTGTGAGCCATGGCCGCTGAGCCTGCGTGTCCGGAGCCTGTGCTCTGCAATGGGAGAGGCCACAACAGTGAGAGGCCCGCGTACCACAAAAAAAAAAAAAAGAAAAAGAAAAAAATATATATGGCAGGATGTGCGTAAGTTATACGCAAATACTGGACCATTTTATGTAAGGGACTTGAGCATCCTCAGATTTTGACATCTTCCGGGGTCCCTGAACCAATCCCCCTCCATGGGATGACCATACTTAGTATTAGATAAACATCTGACAGTCTTTGAAGACAGGCTTTGAAGTGTTAAGTTGATTTGTCACTATAATAATACCATAAAAATACATTGAAGGAATACCTGTAATAGAAATTGTAATGATATATTTATATAATCACTTTAAAATCTAAAGTGTGCTCCATGGTCTTTTACAATTTGGTTCACCGTCTCATTCTCCTACTGTTTAGCTCCTAGACCTATAGCTACACTCCCACCTCAGGGCTACTGCAATTTTTATTCCTTTTGCCAGAAATGCTCTTCTATCAGAGAGTTCACTTCCCTCTTCATTCAAGTCTCTGTTCAAATATCACCTACTAAAGTACCCTTCTCTGACTTCCATAAATTAGCTACTGTACCCTCCACGCCCTTCATAATTCTTGCCCCTTACCTGCTTTAAATTTCTTCAAGGAACTTGCCACCACTGAACATATACTTATTTTTACTGCTCAACACCTCCAAAAGAATTCCAAGAGCACAGAGCAGGGGTCTGCAAACTGCTAAAGTAAAGGGCCAGACAGTAAATATTTTACGGCTGTGTGGGTCACATGATCTCTGTCCCAACTGTACACTAATGAGCATAATTGTGTTCCAGTAAGACTTTGTTTTTTAACTGAGGTACAATTGACAAATAAAGTTATAAGATACTTAAAGTGTACGATGTGATGATTTTGATATACATACACTTATACAGTGTGAAAGGATTACCCTCATTGAGTTAATTAACACATTAGACACTGCAATTTGTATTTCATGTAATTTTCACATCATGAAATATTCTTCTTTTGATCTTTTTTCTAACCATTCAAAATACATTAGCTGTTAGGCCATATAAAAACAGGCAGTGGACCAGATCTGCCAACTCCTAGCATATAGCATAAGAACTTGTTATGTTTGTTCATTGCTGTATACCTAGGACTGAGACGTGGCACAAGCTAGGAATGTAAATGAATGAATACTATTTTATTGTTTACAAAACTCTTTCATAACCTCTCTTTTGATCTTAAAACAGCTTGTTAAAAATAGGCAGGGAAGAGACTATTATCCCTACTGTAAATGAAGGAACAGGTTCAGAAGTGCCTTGTCCAAGGTCACATACGTACAAAGGGGTGGCACTGAACTAGACAATCATCTGTACTATGCAGTACTAATAGGTATTAAAATTCAGGAGGATTATCTATAGTGTGGTCTGATGGATTTGGCCTAGCCCTTTTACAATTTTGTTTTTAAACCTGGAATTGAGACAAAGCTATCCTTGTGAAAGCTGCAGTTGTCACAAAGTTGGGAGGGGTAAATCAAATGATAAATAATAACTTTAAAAGTCAAAATTTTATCATCCAGCTTCAAAACTGGGTCAAAACTAACAAGATGAAATTTAACAGAGGTAAACAAAATCACTGGCACAAGCAAAAGGGGAAAGAGAAATAGCTAAGCAGCTAGTGACTGCAAAAATATTTTTGCTGCAATACAAATGAGGGATGACACAGTAACAGTAATTTAGTCAATCATTCTCAAGATTGGGATGGGGAAAGAAAGGTGACAGCAGGTATATCCCATGGAGGGGAGGCATGTAGCCCCCCTCCTAATTGAGAATCACTGATATGGATGTTTTAGTTGAACAAAAACTTCACTCTGCTTAAAAAAAAAAGTCCCTATTTCATAAAGTAACAGGTTCATTGTACATAGCATTCATATGATAGTGTCTGCGGTAAAGGGTATATAACTCCATATATATTTTAAAGGGGGAGTAACTCAAGCCTCATACACAATTCTACCCCTTCATATATTTAAATATTCCAAAAATGTTAATTTCATGGAATGCACTGTATTATGTTTCTAACCTAAATAGGGGCAATTTAAAGTCTGTAAGTATCAATGAAAGATAAGTTTTCTTAGATTTCAGTTTCTTCCCATTTTTCTTATCCTCTTACCTCTCCAAAAAGGAAAATAAAGTAAAATACTCAATCCTTACAGTATTCAAAATTTCATTTTTATATTACTAATATCTGTACTGAAGTTTAAAAATGAAACTGAGAAAGTAATATATCCCATTGTTCCCTAGAAACTGCTTAATTTTGTAATTTTGTTAATTTTAGTAAGAAATTTTAGAAAATGTAGTCGAAAAATAAATTTACAAAATTTTTATAAAACTCAAATCTTTTTTTTTTGTCATGCAGCTGCGCCACGCAGCTTGTGGGATCTTAGTTCCCTGACCAGGGATTGAACCCAGGCCCTAGGCAATGAAAGCACCGAATCCTAACCGCTGGACCTCCAGGGAATTCCTTTAAATAATCTTTTAATAACAGACCCCACACATTTCAACATTACATCTATTCATAACTACCTTTACAATAGTTTCCTTAACAAAAGAATTTGAAGTTGAATATTTAACAACTGCAGCTCTTTGTGAATTCTTGGTAGATAATTCCAGACAGGCAAGGAAGAAATCTTTCACTAGATAATATCCATATTCCAATTATCAGCAAGGCCCAGGTCAGTTTATACTGCCTAAATTTTGTATACTTCATGAGCCAAATCTCTGCCAGCAAGGTATCTATGAAAATCTTTATCTCCCTCATTAGTGTATTAAAGACTTCACTTCTGGGCCTTTACTCACACTGTCCTTGAGTTTGTGCCTCTCTCATCTTTGCCTGTCTAAATCACTCCTATTTTCCAAGGTTGGGGAATCTGTTTCTTTCAAAGATATATTCCCCATTACTTAAAGTCTCAAGAATCCTCTGTTACTTCTACCATACTTTGAACATTTATCATAGCACCTAAAATATAACTGCTGTTGACAATTAGTTCTATAGTACCATTCTGTTCCCAAAGACTTAAGTTTTCTTTGGGCAAACTGCCTTGCTTTCTTTTTCTATCCTATACAGGGTCTAGCAAAGTAAACGGCACATAGGCAATTAGTAAATGTTTACAAAATCCCTTTTGAATAAGATGACACTAAGGAAGTGTGCTTAGCTTTTAAAATTATTATGAGGTACTATGGCAAAATGGAAAGATAAAGACTCTGGAGTTGGACAGACCTGGATTTGAATTTCAGTCTCTTAATCTCTTTGAATCACAGCCTCTCCCTAAAGTGGGATAGTATCTACTTCTTAGAATTGCTGTGAAGGTTAAGTAAGATAATATATGTCAAGTCTTTGGCAAAATATTTAAAATATAATATGGAGGCTCAGGAAATGTCAGTTATTATTAAGCGGTCACACCAAGATAATTGCTGCTTTAAATTATTAAACTGAACAAAGCCTTCAAATTATTGAGAAAATAATTCCTCTCTTCCAGAAGTTCTTTGGGTCCTAGTCACCTAATATTCTCCATCATTACAATCTTCATCAACTATAAATATCAACAACTTCTTTTTGACCAAAAAAAGTTTTTCCAAGTGACTCTACTCTGCTTCCCTTTATTTTTTTTATTTTTTAAATATTTATTTATTTTGGCTGTGCCAGGTCTCAGCTGTGGCATGCGGGATCTTTAGTTGCCATGCAGACTTCTTAGTTGCAGCATGCACGCAGGATCTAGCTCCTGACCGGGGATCGAACCTGGGCTCTCTGCATTGGGAGTGTAGAATCTTACCCACTGGACCACCAGTTAAGTCCCTCTGCTTCCCTTTAAATTGATAATACATCTTTCCAAAGTTTACTCATGTTTTCAACTAGGCTATACTTCAAAAAAATAGTTGTAAATTGTGCTTTCATAAATATTTATTTTACTTTTTTTTATTCTACATCATTCCAGAAGTATTCAAGGATAAGCAGTTGCATTCCTCCTCCAGAAAGAGATAATACCTTATTCTTATCCTGGTAAGAAAGTTCTATTTGCATGGAATTCAATGTTATTTCTTAAGACAGTTTTTCCTATTTGAAGATATTTAGGATGTTACTGCTGTTATTATTATTATTATGTATTTTAAGACTATTTTTTCTAAGAGCAGTTTTAGGTTCACAACAACATTGAGAGGAACATACAGAAATTTCCCATTTACTCTGTCCCCCCATGTGCACAGTCTCCATTATTAAAATCCCCACCAGAGCGGTACATTTGTTACAAATGATGAACTTACACTGACACATCTTTATCACCCAAAGCCCGTAACTTACATTAGGGTTCACTCTTTGTGGTGCACACTCTATGGATTTGGACAAATGTATGACATGTATCCACCATTACAGTACCATACAGAGTATTCTCACTGCCCTAAAAAACCTCTGTGCTTTGCCCATTCATCTCACTCTCCCCCTAGGATGCTATTTGTTTGTTTGTTTGTTTTAAAATACATCTTGCCTTAATGTAGTTCATTTTTTTGGTCTGCTTCTAAGGCTTTCAGTATATCAACAATAAACTGCCTGGGGCAATAATTTAATAGATGGTTCCAAGCTGCTGACATGCATGTATTTCAGTATCAAACTAGCTCTAGAATTCCAGTTTCAGTGCCTTTATCAAACAAAATCCCTGCTGGCAGAGAGTTCCCAGAGGCTAGTGAGAATTTAATTTGGGGCTATAATTTCAGAAAAAAATACATTTTCAGTGATCTCCAAGGCCATATGGAATAAAAGGTTTCACTTAATAAACTTACTGTTAGCTATGTTTTTTTAAATTCCAAATAAGCTAAATATTATTTTCCCAGTTTAGACCTGGAGATATTATAAAGATTCAGAATGCAATTAGGGGACTTCCCTGGCAGTCCAGTGATTAAGACTCTGCACTCTCACTGCCAAGGGCCAGGGTTCAATCCCTGGTCAGGGAAACTAAGTTCTTGCAAGCCGTGTGGCATGGCCAAAAAAATAAATAAAATTTTAGATGTATATATTGATAGTTTATTTTGATTTATCATTATCAGTAAGGCCTAAGGTTTAAAAAGCATAGATATGACTAAATTAGAATCAACATTATAAAAAAGATGGCGACACTTCCAAATAATTTGTTTTATGTATACTCTTTTAAAAGCCATTTCAAGTATTTCTTAGAAACTGTTCTATTAGTAACCACTTATAAGTTTTGTCAGATATAGACAAACAGGTAGTGAAGGCAGGCAAGTTTAAGTAGAGCAATTTCATTTTTAAAAAATCTACCAATGCTAAGGAAAACAGCTTGAAGATTTATTAAAGTAATAATATAACACACATGGAGTGCCAAAGACTTTCTCCTTGTCCAAACTTTAGTTAGGCTTCTCTGAGCCCTCTTCTCAGTTAGGTCTTTTATCTTGGCCCCATCCTGCCTATGGCCTGCCTAGCCCAGTCTTAGCAAGAACCCTGCTCTCAGTTTAAAGAGAATTCCCCCACTCTTGATATCTGATCAAGTTCTTTGTCCCCAACTTTTGATGTATAAGTCCTCGATCTTCTGTTAGCAAGAATCCTTCTACCCCTGATGTCTCCTGTTAGTAATTTTCCACCTACTGACCCGCTCACTTGCTTGTTGGCTATTCATGCCCAGCAGTCTTTGCTTATTTAGACCTGAACTCAATCTCTCTCCCCTAATACAAAAGTATTGAATAAAGTCTTCTTATCATTTTAACAAGTGTCAGATTAATCTTCTTTAACAGTAGTCAGCATTGTATTTTACGGTGTATAACAGTATATAAAAACAACATACTTAACCATAAAATTTACATTTAAGAACCAAAAAATAGCTCCTATTTTGTTTTTTAGTTACCTTTCCCAACCATTCCCTTTTAATTTACAACTTCTCTATGCACCGAGTTAGAAGGAAATCATTCCTCAGTCCTCACTCTGGACTATCCTAATATAATACATCCAAAATGTAGGTAAAAAGATTTCCAAGTATATATCTTTAGTGTTCATTTAGAAGTTCAAAGTGACAAAGCCTTAAGTCAAAAAAAAAAAGTACTGGCTCAATCTCAGTAAAGATAAAAAAGCTGTCTGATCTTAAATGCAAAACAGCATTGATATACATATGAAAGGAGGGAAAGGACCCTATTTGGCTTAATTAGAGGATTTACCTAAATGTCTAGATCAAGAACTGAGGAAATATAAAAGTCTGAGATATAGTGTTCTAATGGGTTAGAAAAAAGGACTAAAGTGAGTGAAAAGATCACAAAAGCGACTTGTTAAAATATACATTCTCACCCCCAATCCTAGGAGAGTGGGCAGATAGGTAAAAAGTTCCAAGGGGCCAGATACAATGAGTATTGTTTTGGAAATAATCAGGACCAAATTAAGAAATCAGGGGAAAATCCACCCAAACGCCTTGAGATTCACATGCCAGAAAGCAATGATGCAAATGCCAAGTCCAAACAGGCAGAGTTCAGCAGTGAGGGCCCATGCTGGCTTGGAAACAGATGCAGTGGGAAGAAGCATTTTGCTTTTAAGATCTGGTGCATATCTGGCACGTTATGGTATTTCTAACTTAAAGGTATATCTTTTTACCAAATTTACTTTTTTTCCCCAAAATCATTGGAAGTCAGATCTGGTTTCACATGCAGCTTCAGCACTTAATTACTTGGGTCTTAGTTTCTTCATCTGTGAGTATAATACCTGCTCATATATCTAACGCTACTTTAAGAATCCAATGAGGTAACATGAGACGGACTTAGACATAGTAGATACTTAACTTTCTTTCCCTAAGCAAATGCCTAGATGTTATTGAATCTTTGTGTTTACCAATTTGTTCATTCACTCAAAACAAAACAAACTATACTTTATCGGGTCCCAGGCACTGAGGTGAGCTGAGTACTAAAGATAAAGACAAAAAGGAGAATGGCAGGGACTTCCCTGGTAGTCCAGTGGGTAAGACCCTGAGCTCCCAATGCAGGGGGCCTGGGTCCGATCCCTGGTCGGGGGACTAGATCCCGCATGCCGCAACTAAGACCCGGCGCGGCCAAAAAAAATAAAATAAAATAAAAAAGGAGAATGGCAAAAGAAGTAAGCCAACAAATTCCCTTTTGCCTTAAGCCTTGGTTCTGAAGAAGCTATACAATTAGAACCACCTGGGGAGGCTTAAAATTACTGATGTCTGGGTTCCACCCACAGAGCTTCTGATGTAATAGACCTGGGGTAGAGCTTGGGCACCAGAATTTTTAAAAGCTTCCTAGGGTGATTCTCATGTGCTGTCAAGGTTGAAAGCCACTACCTTAAGCTAATACTAAGTGCAAATCTTCACAGTGGATACAAATAACATAAGACAAGCATACAGTCAGCATCCTGGCTTTTCAAATCTTTGTATACTTTACCACTGTTAGCAAAACAACTTGTACAAACAATAGCCCTCAGTAAAGATGTGTCAATCATTTAAAAATAACTAATTCAAAGCACCAAAACTGCCAAATGAGTATTATAGACAATATACAACATGGAACTTCTGGGAAGGAGATGGATATGGGTTGGGCTGGTTAAAGACAACTACAGGGAAGGGGATCTAAGCTGGGCTCTACAAAGTGCTTTAAATAGTAGGGGGGGTGGGAGAAAGAGGGAGGGCATTACAAATAAGGGAACTGGTAAGAATAAAAAAAGGTAGGGAAAAAACAGTGTTTTGTAAGCTGACCAGTTTGGCAGAAACAGATTTATTTGGAGATAATAAAAGCGAAAGGAAGAGTAAAATGAGTCAGATGGCAGTAGTTACGCTAACAACAATTCTGGTTTTATTCTGAAGGTAATGGAGAACTGCCAAAGCCTTCTGTGTGGGAAGTTCCATTAACAAAAATTAATCTGGAAGTACTGGAGTCCTCAATATGGCTTCGCAAAACTTGGAAATTAGTCTGCCCTCTAAGAGTTAGTTAACTATGAAATTAAGAATACTATCCAACATATATACACTACCAAATGTAAAATAGACAGCTAGTGGGAAGCAGCCGCATAGCACAGGGAGATGAGCTCGGTGCTTTGTGACCACCTAGAGGGGTGGGATAGGGAGGGTGGGAGGGAAGGAGACGCAAGAGGGAAGAGATATGGGAACATATGTATGTGTATAACTGATTCACTTTGTTATGAAGCAGAAACTAACACACCATTGTAAAGCAATTATATTCCAATAAAGATGTTAAAAAAAAATACTATCCAAGCAAGATTCATTCACTCATTCATTCAACAAATATCTGAAGGCCTACTATGAAGGCACTGTTTTAGGCAATGGTGATTCAACAGTATATGGTCCTTACAGAGCTTACATCATAGTGGGTAGAGAGACAATAGATAAGATTTTTTAAATATTTATTTTATTTATGATCATTTATTTTTGGCTGCATTGGGTCTTTGTTGCTGTGCATGGGCTTTCTCTAATTGTGGCAAGCGGGGGCTACACGGGCTTCTTATTGTGGTGGCTTCTCGTGTTGCAGAGCACGGGCTCTAGGCGCACAGGCTTCAGTAGTTGTGGCATGTGGGCTCAGCAGTTGTGGCTCGCAGGTTCTAGAGAGCAGGCTCAGTAGCTGTGATGCATGGGCTTAGTTACTCCGTGGCATGTGGGATCTTCCTGGACCAGGGTTCGAACCCGTGTCCCCTGCATTGGCAGGTGGATTCTTAACAACTGTGCCACCAGGGAAGCCCAACAATAGATGAGATTAAACAACTAAACTACATGGTATGCTAGCTAGTGATAAATGCTAAGGAGTAATAATAAAGCAGGGAAAGAGGATATAAAATGGTAGATTGGAACTGGACAGGATGATCACAGAGGGCTTCACTGAGAAGGTAATTTCTGATTAAATATCTGAAGGAAGTGAGGGATATAGAAGGAAGAGAACTCCAAAGGACAGATCAAATGCAAAGACCCATTAAGTGAGGATGTGTGGCTAGAGAGGACCAGGGGAGAATAGGTAGGCGATAAGGTCAGAGACATAAGTGGTAAAGAGGTAAATCCCAGATCATGTAGGGACTTGTAGTCAGAGTAAAAACTTTTATTCTGAAAAAGATGGGAAGCCACTGGAGGATTCTGAGCAGAGGAGTGACATATTCTGACTTACATTTTTTAACCAGATCACTCTGGGTGTTTCATTGAGGACACACTGCCTATGGAGAGACAAAAGCAGAAGCAGGGAGACCAGAGAGGCCAGTGCAATAATCTACATGAGAAATCATGGTGGCTTCTTCCAGAGTGGTTGAAATAGGGGTATGATGAGAAACAGCCAAGTTCTAGGTATGTTTTGAAGGCACAGCCTATAGGATTTGCTAATAGACAGTATGTGTATTGTGAGAGAAGCAGGAATCAAAGATGACACTAAACTTTTTGGCCTGAGCAACTAAAGAATGAAGGTGCCATTAACTAAGAGGGTAAAGACTGCAGGAGAAACTGCAATATGCAAAATTTTGATATATAATGACTTCCTTCCAGCCTTGTAAAATTTGTCTAGAGAAAGAAAGTCCACTGCTGTTAAAAGTTAGAAGGTGCACTACGTAAAGATCTGACTTGGTCTTGGTGTTGGATATATATCCCTACTATGGAGGAAAACACCATTAAAATGTTAGACTGTATAGTTAACATCTCTGGTTCTGACTCCATGCTTAAACTGAGAAAATTATAATTTGATTTCCTATGTATCTGATCTACTTGAAAAAAGGAATCTAAGCCCTCCTGTATTTATTAAATTAGTTGCTATCCTCCTTTTAAACACTAGTTTCATCAGCCTAGCTAATATGAATTTGTCCCTTACTATCCTGATGAATCAAGCTTCTGAACTTAACAGGCAGAGGATTATGATATGAATGGTGGTTCTCAAGTTGCACAATAATTATTGGGAAGCTTATTAAAAATAGATTCCTGAGCACTGGTCCCCCCAAATTCTGATTCAGCTGGTCTAGGAAAGAACCCAGAAATCTTTCTTTTGAAAGAAACACATAAGCAATTCTGCTGTAGGCAATAATGTTCTGAGGTTCTTAAGAAGACAAACAGTGCTCTTCTGAAGTCATGTTTCTCAATACCTTCAGTTTATAACACATTTTAAATACTAGAATTCTTAGTGGCATATTTGTAGAAGCTCAAAAGAGCACTATGCAAATTTGGTAGAATTTTTTCCCCCTCGCTGCGGGATCTTAGTTCCTGGACCAGGGATTGAACACTGGCCCATGGCAGTGAAAGTGCAGAGTCCTAATCACTGGACCGCCAGGGCATCCCCCAAATTTGGTAGTAATTATAATGCAGTCATGACCAGAAAATATCAATATTTCAGTGTCTATACAAGCATCCACATCACTATACCATTAAACTTGACTGCAGTTTAGGATTATGTCATTATTTCAGTAGAATTGTTTGCTATCTCAATTCACTACCTACTATCTACTCAAAGGAATCAAAGTGAGTAAAGGCACAGGTCTGGAAGTAGATTACCAGCAGACTGCATCTGCTCTACTATTACTAGTTCTGGACACTTGGTTATATATTTTTTAACCTGAAATGTGCCTCAGTTTACTCAACTTAAAATGGGGTAAGCAGCCTATGGGGATATTTTGAGATGAATACATTTTAATGCATAAAGTATCTAGCACATTATAAGCACTTAAATGTAACCTAGATGCAAAACAAAGAATTCACAAGGCAAAGTTCTCTCATGTTCCAATAAACCCACCACCTTTCTTTAGTGCAGCCTGGTATCATGCTGTCTTCCTGTTTATACATTATATATATCACAACATACATGTCAAATGATCCACTCAACTGAACATTCCATCTCCAGAGACACTGCCCTAACAACATACATGTGCAGTTATAGCAAAGATAAATTTTACATGCTGCTCAAAATTTAGTAGTATGAAGATGGTAAATCAGTGAAAATATAGAAAGAAAAGGGGAGGCTGGAGGCAAAGAGAACAATTAAGAATGTTGTTAAAAATAATCCAAGCATAAAAAAAGGTCCTGTATGAAGAAAATGGTAATAGGAATGTGGACAGGTTAGACATATTGTTCAATGAAAAGTATACCTACCTATTTGAAAATAATAAAATAGAAATAAATACATAAAATAAAATAGAAAAGAAGCTGGTAACATTGGCTGCCGCTCAAGGGAACTGGGTGGCTGGAAAATAGGTGGGAGGGGACTTTTTACTCATGTCCTTTCCTACCATTTTAAGTATGTGATTATAGTTCCTATATACTCAAAATAATTTTTTAAAAAAGACTAATGCAAATGGAGGAAGAGAACCTAATGATAGGAAGAAGAATTTACAGGACTGAAATACTAATTGAACATGAGAGGAGAGGTTAAGGATGAAAAAAGATGATGGCAGTGTTCCGACCCTATGTGACTAAAAGAGAATAATGGTGGGATGAGCAGAAATGCAGAGGTTGGCAGGAGGTTCTGATAAAGGGAGAAGGGAAAATAATAGTAAGTACATATTAAAATTATCACCTAGTTCAGAAATCCGTAAGTAGTCAAACTGTCTATCAAAAATTATCACGACTAGGCTTCCCTGGTGGCGCAGTGGTTGAGAGTCCGCCTGCTGATGCAGGGGACACGGGTTCATGCCCCGGTCCGGGAGGATCCCACATGCCACAGAGCGGCTAGGCCCGTGAGCCATGGCCGCTGAGCCTGCGTGTCTGGAGCCTGTGCTCCACAACGGGAGAGGCCACAACAGTGAGAGGCCCGCGTACTGAAAAAAAAAAAAAAAAAAAAAAAAATTATCACGACTAGTTTCCCCTATCCAGGGTTTTTATTTTCAGGAGCTGATCCATAAAAGGACTTTAACTTTTTAATTTTTTTCAAAAAGATGAAGGAGTTTTCTGGAGACAGAAAAGAACAATGACACCTGATCCTACAGTGTGTGTTTTTCTGAGCTCTAAAGGAGAGAACTTATAGAAGATGAAGGAAATACTTTTATTAGGGGTTTTTCAAGGTTCAAAGTATACATAGTCGGCCCTCTGTATCCACGAATGCCGAAACAGAAGGCTGACTGTACTACAACGTTTTATATAAGGGACTTGAGCATCCGCGGATTTTGGTATGGGGGGGCGTGGGTCCTGGAACCACTACCCCACAGATACCTAGGGACAACAGTATACATACTGATTTTGATACGCAGTAAGGCTTCGGAACTTTATGGAATTTATTAGGAAAATGCTCCCAGGGGATCAAATGTTCTTAGCAGTGCCATGACAGAGCACCAGTAACGGCAGTAGATGCTCAGGCACAATGAATGCTGGAAGAGGCACCCAGAGTGTGGACACATTCTTGAACACAAGAAATACCTACAGATTACCAGAAATAATTGGGGAGGGAGAATGAGGGAGCATGAGCTGGGGAAATATAAGAATGAATGAACCTGTGATTGATTGGTCTCTTTCATACCAATAGCTTGTGCCTACACTATGTACCTGGTAGTATGCTAGGCACTAGATAAAAAGACTTGCTTGCAGTAACCAAGAATTTCACAGGTTCGTTATGGGGCAAATGTGCCAAAGTAAACAATGACAGAAACTCCTGGAACATTTTAATGTTTCAGTTTCTTAGAGTTGTGTGTGTGTTTTTTTTTTAATTAGAGTTTGAAAAAGTTCATTAAACTTTGTTCAGTCAGTCTGATCCAATTTCCCTTACCTATTTTAGAAGAAAACTTTCGAGGCCCACAGAGGTATGTGAATTTTCAAAAATCACACTGGTGACCAAAAGCATAGCAAGGAGAGGCCAAATCTCCTGAGGCTCAGAATCATTCCTTCCCACTACCCCACAATACCTCATTTATAATTCATTAAATGGATGACTCTATTCTGATTTCTTCATTCATGGATACATGTTAAAAACAGTATAGTGAAAAAAGCATGGCTTCTGAATTAGACCAACCTGGGGTCTGAATTTTTTGACAAATTACACTGCTTTGCTTAGCATTAAGGCTGGTCCTAATAAAACAGCTAGATGTTCTAGAAGAAATTATAATGAACCTACGCTCCTCACCGAAGATTGGCATCTGAGTTTGTACCTGCTTAGGCTTTATGCTCCTGTCCAAGGATTTTGTAACAGATCATATGAATACTACTCAGCAAAGCTAACAGAAGAGAAGATTTAAAAATGGTAGTATTAATTCTAGTCAACGACTTATCACAAAATAGCCATGGCAATTAAGCTTTAGGGTTTATTTCGCCCTGTAAGGGTAATAACTCACCTACTAAATTAAAGGGGTAACACATAATCAAGGAAATCCACTTTAAAAGTATAAATATTTTTCATAAGCTCTAACAGAGCCCTCAAATTTCAGTATCTATTTACAACATTTTCCACATCTCTCCTAAATAATTTTGATAAACCCATTTCTCAAAAAGTGCCTTAAAGATGGTATTGTCTAAACTAAAAGCAAAGGGATCCATTTTTCAGTTATGGTACTTTTGAAGTTGTACACAAATATTCTACTAGCTAGGCTGAAGGGAAAAAAATGTGCTATTAGCACTTTTTTCAGCCCTAAAATTCAGTCTGCATTTATGTTTTAAAAATGCTGAATCATGAAATAAAGGAAACAGTCAGTACAAAGAATCCAAACACATAGTTCACCTCATACCTCAAGTTTCCTAATTATGGCATCTTTTCATTTTGGAACCAAGTAACTGAAAAGTCTAAGTAACTAGAGGAGTAGAGCTCATTCTCAGAAACTGAACTTGAAGATAAAACTAAAAGTAGTTATTTCTGCAAGTTATTATACTTTCAACTTCCTGTTTTATTTAGGCAGCTCATCATGACCATTTCAGGTAACAATGCAGAAGTTAAAAAAACCAACTTCCTCTTTATAAAGTGATAAAAACTTCAGCAGTGGGCTTCCCTGGTGGCACAGTGGTTGGGAGTCCGCCTGCCGATGCAGGGGACACGGCTTCGTGCCCCGGTCTGGGAGGATCCCTCGTGCCACGGAGCGGCTGGTCCCGTGAGCCGTGGCCGCTGAGCCTGCGCGTCCGGAGCCTGTGCTCCGCAAGCGGTGAGAGGCCCGCGTACCGCAAAAAAAATAACAAAAAACAAAAAAACTTCAGCAGTTGGTTATGAGAATGGTTGATCTTACTAGCTTTTATAGAAATACTTGCAAGGAAACCAGAGACCATCACCACCAAATTCACCTCTGGGTTCACTGCTTTCAGAAAATGTAACAAAGATAAAAAGCAGTATTAAAATATATTTGGCATGACACACGTGTTAAAAAAAATCAAATCAAATGCAGTTGAGGTCTTAGTTAAAATTAAAAAAAAAATGAAAACTTCACGGTTCCTTTGAGGAAGAGTCAATATACAAACTAAGCCTGAAAATATCTTGTTTGTAATAGTGCCTTGGTTATGAAAGTTTTGTACAACAAGAATCTCGCTTAAGGGTCACTTATTGTTTATGAATGCTAAGACATTCATATCAACAAGTCTTTTAGGAAAAATACTTTTTCAATTCTTGAATTCAGTTAAAAGGCATCAGAAGCCTGGAGGAAAAGGGGTCAAGGTAGGTATAAAACTGAAGGAGAATTTAAGTAATCTTACAAGTCAAAGCCCTTTCTTTTTACTTATTGATCCACAACAGAGAAATACAGATCACTTCATCTCTGGGAATAAAAATCTAACAAAATTTCAGTAATCCCAAATCATAAGGATTTATTATATGAGTTTTTTTATATCAGCTATTCTTAATTATCTCACTAATGAAAACAATGTAGTTAATCTAAAACCTGTTCACTGAATATAAAATTCATCAACATTTTTTGGCAGTAGATTTACCTTACTAATTATGATTTGCTTGCTTTGTCATTATTAAAATTAAACAGCAAAAGAAGTATGCTGGGATATAAGAGAAAACTGGTCAGAGATCTGCTATTACAAAATCAAGGCTGTTAATGTTACTAATTTGAACACTGTCAATACCCAAAGACATCTTTACACTTTGAAATACATATTTTCCCCCCAAGTTTAATTAGAAAGGCATTCTACCCCTGTGTCAAAAACAAAAACCCAACACTGGTAAACTTCAAAGTTTATTACCTTAAATTCTTAGTGAAATTTTGCTGTAACAGTATTTTTGCTTAAAGTAAGAGGACCATCAGTTGGGCTAACAAATGTTTTGTTATCCCATGATTTTCACTGTAACTTAATTTCATGTGAATCATAACTGTTTGCCTTAGAATAAACATTTTATTATAGTTTTCTCTCTAGCATAAGTTCATATACAGTGTAAAATGCCCTTTCCCCCCGAATCTTATACATTTATGAGAATCAATTTCCAAGTATGAGAAAATCTAATGCTGAAGAGTTGTTCAACGGCATGTGAATATTTAGCACATTCTTCAGCGTTTCAAAATGGCATGGCATATGTATATCAAATTATTCTGTACAGAGGACTCTTGGATCATGAACAGTCCCCTTTGCCATCCCAATCTCTTTTATTAAAAGAGGAAAACCCCAGATACATTTACAGAGCATTCAAGGGTGTACATTTTGTAAAAACCACTGTGGAAAACAAAAGACATAATTCTTGTCCTTTTACGAGTTATGTAATGAACCATTGTAATTTCCATGGACTCTAAAATCTTTAACATATTTACTGAAAAGCCTGACAAACTGTTAAGAAAGGTGTGCAGCTGTCAGGAAAAAAGTTATTCCACCTA
The DNA here is from genome assembly GCF_003676395.1 of Aethalodelphis obliquidens. Taxonomy (NCBI): domain Eukaryota; kingdom Metazoa; phylum Chordata; class Mammalia; order Artiodactyla; family Delphinidae; genus Aethalodelphis; species Aethalodelphis obliquidens. The sequence continues at coordinate 1,090,414 of NW_020838014.1, read as the reverse complement.
AGGTGAAATATTCTCTTGTATTTAAGACACTTTTAAAGAAATTAATTGTACAAATTACTCAGTGTCAAGTTCAACTATAATCAAAAAGATACCACACTGGAGCACCAAAGAAGGCAGGATGCTTTGTCCAGACTTGAATGTGTTAACATGAAGTTTATGTGCTACATAAAACCTTTCTGGAGTTAAAAAGAAAAACTCATTGGCTAGCCTTGTTAACAAGAAATGGAAAACTATTTTTCAAAAATTATCGTTAAAAGATTGTAAGATGGAAGGGATGGAGTCACCGCGGGCGCCGTATACATACAATCAAGGGAGTGTCTACACAGAAAAGAGTGGTGTTCAAATCCTGAAGCAAATGTCCCTGAGGCTTACACATTTATTACTGCGAATTAGTTCAGCCGACAGCATGTGGGAAAAGGGGTGTGTGTGGATAGGCGGCCAACACCTTAGAGACCTCTCCCTGTCGAGAAGTCGTGACAGCAAAATTACTTCCTGAGGAAGGAGGAGCAAAAGGGAAGTTAAGAGGCCACCCTGACCAGGAAGTGACTCGCCCTAAGCTAGCCCCAATCATAGCTAAAGATGGGGGGATGGGGTGAGCCCCAGCAGCTAAAGGCGGTAAAATAACTGCTTCTTGATACGTCGCGACATCATCATCGCCCCCTCTCTTAAATACAAAAAAGAGTCCACAGTCACGATTCAATAAGGTAAAGTCTCTTCTCTCGCAGGAAGGCCACTGGGCTGTGCGTCAGGCCCGGGGGGGAAAGACAGTTGAGGAATGGGGAACTGGGGCCACCGTGAGGCAGAGGAAAGCCCCTCAAGAGGGAAGCATCCCGACTGCGGAGAGCGTATGCCAACAAAGGCCAAGACGCTTCTTTCTTCTGGGGGTACTGCCGGGGTTCCCACCGCAGCCGGGTCGGGGCCCCGTTCCCTGTCCCGGGAAGAGGTAAAAAAGAGAGGCGGACCCCTTACCTTCTCCTCATCCGACACCCGATCCTCGAAGTCGGCCATCTTGGGCTGCTCTGGCCCAGCCCGGCCCTGGCGCGAGGCAGGCCGGGAAGGAGGCCGAATGATGGAATCACAGCGAAGGCCGTCTGAAGGATCCGCCCGGAAACGCCGACCGCTAGGGCGCCATGTCAGTTACGGGCGTGGGTCATGGGCCCGGGCGCCGACGCCCCAGTAAGTCGGCGTGACTTAAATGATTTTAAGTCTAATATTTTTCTCACTGAGTTACATTAATTTCCCCATTCATCTATGGGACGTTGGGAGCGTGCTTCGGCTGGTATTGGCGCCCGAGCTCCGGCCGACCAAATTGCAGTCGCTACTCCTGTAGATTTTCCCAGTACCAGTGCTCTCCATGGCAGCCGAGTCCAAAGGGCTAAGTGCTGCTCCGACTCTGGAACGGTCGGTGGCTTTTTCAACCCCAGGAATGGTGTGGAAGGTGACCCTCACGCGTATGGAGGTTAAAACACTTCACTCCGGGTCACATCTCAGCCCAGTTCCTCCAGAATAGGTGCCGCTATCCGCCCCTTCCCTCCCTCGGAAGGAATAGGTAGCCCCAGTCCTTGGGCGCTCCTCCACCTTCCAAATCTTCTCGGTCCCCGTTCCCTGGGACTCTCAGCCTTCACAGAGGCCAACTTCAGGTCCGCCACTATCCCAGGATTCCCGACTCCCGGTTTCCTGCCCTTCTCCCCTCCCAACTCCCGGCGCCACCGGGAGCGGCAAGATGGCGGACGGTGACGGCTTAGGTGAAGCAACGGCAGCTGCGGCGTCTCCTCCTGCTCCTGCTCCCGGCCTGAGCCCGCCGCTGGGCTGGAGGGAGCGGCTGCGGGCCGGGCTGGCGGGCACTGGGGCCTCGCTGTGGTTCGTGGCGGGGCTGGGGCTGCTTTACGCTCTGAGGGTCCCGCTGAGGCTGTGTGAGAATTTGGCAGCGGGTGAGAGGCCCAGAGCTCCCGAGGGACGGGCGGGCGTGGGGGATTGGGGGGCAGGAGAGGTGCCGGGGGCAAGGGCCAAAGGGCAGAGATTTTCAGTATCACTGGAGGGCTTCGCAGAATGAGTCGGTGTGTGCGACCGAGTGAGTTCTTTTTCTCTTGGGCCGCTACTCCGCAGCTGATTGCCAAACCTGAGCTGCAACTACCGGCTCCTCCCTAAAGCTCTTAAGGTCCGCCCTCTCCCTTCTGTCCTCGTTTACCCGAGGAGAAGCCACCTGATAAAATGTAAGCTTCAGGTGGTAGGGCAGATGAGAGCATTTTCAGACTTGAATGCAGAATTTATACACACCTTTTGATTCTCTTGCCACTCAGCTGAGAGAACCCACACCCAGACAATAAAAATCTGAAAGAAACCAACACGATCTTAGCCAGCCATTCTCATGTTTTAAAATAGTTTTGTCAGGAAATAGTTTTCGTGATATTTTTGTCCGTTCTCTGTTTTAGGCTTTATCTTGAGTAATAAAATAGAACAGTACAGGAAGTAAAGAGAAAGAGAGCCACAAACAGCAGTGGGTTCTTTCCTTAGTTCCTTCTTTCAACATTTGTAGAGAGCTTGCTGTGTAGTGTGGGCTGAAGTTACAAAGACGTATAAGAGGTGATGATTCCCTTGGATTCTGCAAATATTATTCTTTAGCTGTAGCCAGGACAGAGTGGATGGGAGCCAGGGCCTCTTACCATGTCATTACAAATTGGTAACCTCAGATTAAAATGGAAGTATTTCTGTTATGGGATCTTTATGACTATCAGTACTGTGTTTTATTTTCCTGTAACAAGAGAAGGCAAATGTCCCCTTTTCTATTCCGTGAAATGACATGAAAGACTGTGAGATAATGTTCTGAAATGTTTTGGACTTTTTAAGAACATAGTATGTAAATTCAGATGCAACTAACACACTAAAATACGCTAGATAAATTGGCCTTCCTAGACTGTTTGAAAAGCTAATTTGGTGTTTCTGTTACAGGTTAATGAAGTGACTACTAATGGTTTGTATGCTCAGTGAAATGTTATTCATTGAGTTTATCATTTTTTTTTTTACATATTAACTAGATACACCATTTAGATGAGAGTCAGTGACTTTACAGATTTTTGTTTCTTTCTAAAACCCAAAGTATTTATGAGACAATTATTTGAAGTGAAGAATGTGGTCCAGGTTTTCAGTGAATCAGGTTTAGGAAGCTCTTAGTTTGCTATTCTTTTTGGGTTATTTTGCCTCTGTAGCTGACATACCAAATACACACACTGTTTCCTTCCCTCTAATTTGAAACACGGTTTGTATCTCACCAAAATAATTAGGAAGTAGTTTTAATCCTCCTTTGTAACAGTATATTTGTTCATATTATCCTTATGGAATTGCAAAAGTTCTTGTCTAAATTATGATATTCCTGGTTTTATTCTCAACAGCAAGCTAAATGATCTCATTTTGATTTGCTTATTTAACAAATCAGCAGTGTAAAATCCTACCCTTACATATGTGAAGGCATTTTAAAGATGTGATACAATGAAAATTTAAAGTAGCTTTTTAAAAATTACAGTTTTCTCAAATGAATCTCATATTAGATATTAATACTACTTGTGTCCCTCCACTCATAAAGACACCTGCATATTTGTAACTTGGGTACTTATTTTTTTTAACTTTGATTTTTTTATTCTTTTTGACAGTGACAGTATTTTTAAATTCATTGACGCCCAAATTCTATGTGGCACTTACAGGGACATCTTCTTTGATATCAGGACTAATATTTGTAAGTAGTTTCCATTTCCTTCCTTCCATTTCCTTTGGTGTTTATCTAAAAATCAAATCTCTTTAAATAGTTATTATAATAATTAAAAATACTTATAGATCAGCATTCTCAAAATTTTCCACATTCTCAAAATGTGAAAAAATATTTTAAAAAACACTGCAACTTCCTCTCCACTTTTAGAGATTGATAGTATTCATTTGTGTATAAAAGACTGTTTATTGTATGTTGGGTGTAGTGGGAGGTGGGTTGTGATGTAAATGCTTGCAGGCTCGGCTTAGTAACAAAAATGAGTAAAATTGGCAGAGTGTAAAAATTGAAATTTTTATTTACTTTGAAGACTGGGTAATCTGGACAGTACATGCTCCTTCTAGAAAAGGCTAAAGCTAATTGTTGCCATGTAGACTTGCAGACAGTATTACCAGGACCAGGTCTTCCAATTTTTTCAGACGATTTCAGGAGAACCTGGATATAAAGTTTTTATATAAAATCTTCCAATACTTTAATGTCGGCAACATCGGGCAGACTAAAAATTTATCTGTCTTGAATTAGGCTTATAGGCTGCCAGTTACCTTCTCTAGAGTGTTTAAGAGCAGAGTTTGTGAGACAGGCTAACCATCACTTTAGTTGTATGACTTCAAGAAAGTGAATTAAGTTTTCTAAAGCTCCAATTTCCTCATCTGTACACTGGAGATAATAATAGTATCAACTTGGAAATTCCTTGGTGGTCTAGTGGTTTGGGACTCAACTCAATTAATTTTTTAAAAAATTAATTAATTAGGGCTTCCCTGCTGGCGCAGTGGTTGAGAGTCCGCCTGCCGATGCAGGGGACGCGGGTTCGTGCCCCGGTCCGGGAGGATCCCGCATGCCACGGAGCGGCTGGGCCCGTGGGCCGTGGCTGCTGGGCCTGCGTGTCTGGAGCCTGTGCTCTGAAGCGGGAGAGGCCGCAGCGGGGGGAGGCCCGCGTACCGCAAGAAAAAAAAAAAAAATTAGTTAATTTTTGGCTGCATTGAGTCTTCGTTACTGCGTGCAGGTTTTCTCTAGTTGTGGTAAGTGGGGGCTACTCTTCATTGCGGTGCACAGGCTTCTCATTTCAGTGGTTTCTCTTGTTGTGGAGCACAGGCTCTAGGGCAGCACACGGGCTTGTGGCTGTGGCTCGTAGGTTCTAGAGTGCAGGCTAAGTAGTTGTGGCGCACGGGCTCAATTGCTTCTCAGCGTGTGGGATCTTCCCGGACCAGGGCTTGAACCTGTGTCTCCTGCGTTGGCAGGAGGATTCTCAACCACCGAGCCACCAGGGAAGCCCCAAAGGACTCCACACTTTCACTGCCGAGGCCCGGGTTGTATCCCTGGTCAGGGAATTAAGATCCCATGAGCCACCCGGTGTAGCCAAAAAAAAAAAAAAAAAAAAAAAATCAACTTAATAGTTATGAGGATTAAATGAGATAGTGTGTGTGAAAGCTTGCAGCAACGTGACATACACTAATGAATTTTGGCCACGTTATTCTAAGAAGTGCCACAATAAAGAAACCTGTTTAATTCAGCTTTCCCTTGCTTTATTTAACCAAGCTATCATTTGTATTTTAAAAATATTTTTTAAATTTTTATAATCTTTATTAACATCCCTGGGAACTGGTGTTTCATAGTATAAACTTTGGAAAAATACTGCTACAGATAAAAATCTTAGGAAGTATTATGGCATGCATGGCCAATGAAATTTTTCTGTATTTTTTTCTCATCTCTAGGTGGTGCTCTATAACTATAGTAGAAATGTAAAAATAATAGCATTTATATTGGAGTGGTTTTTTGTTTTGTTTTGTTTTTTTAAATAGGGACGAACACTTGACCATTTTGTTGAAGTGAAATACCAGATGAGAAAGCAATTTTTCTCTTGACTTAAAAAAAATTATTGAGGAATTCTGGGTGAAAACTCTGTTATTAAAAGCCTCAAAATTTATTGATTTATAAAGCCTACTCATAATTTAGCATATTTTGTCATAGCATATAAAAATCTAAATAAAGAAGATAAACTATCTTTAAACAGCTGAGGTAGTAGAAAGAGCATTGGTCTTGGAACCAGCAGATGTAGTTTTGAGTCTTGACTCTGCCATTTACTATCTGATAACTTTGGGCAAGTCACATGAATTCTGAGTCCTAATTTCCTCATTTATAAGGAGGGGAGAAAACTTACATTTATATAATATATAACTTACATATGTAATATGTAAAAGTGTTTAAAATTTGTTGTTACTTTTTTTAAACCAACATTTTAAATTTACAAAACTTAAGAATTCAAGTAACATTTTAAAGGTTAAACTGTGTCATTACCCTTGAAATATTGATGAGTTTTTATTAGCAAAGTTTATTTATAATTTCTTTTACCACCTGAAATGAGAAAGCTAGTTGTGCTGCTTGTGTTATTTCTACCTGAAGAGGTAATGTGCTTGGAAGCTGAAGAATAGCAACAAAGCCAGTTGTTTAACTAATTATTACGAGTAAAAAGATTACTCTGAAAGGAGAATAAAAGAGCCAATGGGAGTGTATAACATAGCTTTCTGTTCTGTGGAATCAGGAAAAGTTCCCTAGGACATGTCATTTAAGCTCAGACCCAAAGGAGCCAGCAAAGGGAGTTGAAAAGGCTGGAGTATCCGAATATGAAACATTCTGCTCATTCAACACAGAGAGCTGCTTTTGATTCCTCTTCTTATAACAATGATAAACCATGGAAACAGAAAGAAAGGAATATCCTGATTTTTAAATGGTTCAATATGGGAATCAACTTGACTCTTAACCTACATTAATAATACTGCCAAATACTGGAGTAGTACTTTGTTGTTTAAAAGCACTTACAATTCTTGTTAACCATATTTACTAGATAGGACATTGAGGCTCTGAGAGGTTAGAAGTTAACTTCCCCAAAACACACAGCTAATATATGGCTGAATTGGGAGTCAAATGTAGGCATTCTAACCCTAGTCTAGTGGTTAATCCACCATGCTAGTTGTTTCAAAATTGTTTTTCTTTTAATTGTGCTACAGATAGACTAAAATGACATTATAATGTAAGTTACATTATTTATAGCTTAAACACTTCTTACTGTTTTTTTAATGCTTTATTTACAGACGTATTCTAGTGTTGCCTAAGCTTGTCTGAATTTCATTACAAAGTTGTAAAAAGGCATTTTACCTTGGCTTGGCATGTGTTATCAGGGAATCTTGTGTTTGGCTTATTTTTTGGAAGGAGGGCACATTTCAAATGCTGAATTAAACAGGAACATCTTGAGAGAATGTTTTGATTTGAGGTCATATATCTGCTGATTAATTCTATTTTAAGTGAAAGATGTTTTCTGTTTGTCACAGATATTTGAATGGTGGTACTTCCATAAGCATGGCACATCTTTTATTGAGCAAGTATCTGTAAGCCATTTGCGACCACTGATGGGAGGAACAGAAGGCAGCATTTCAGAGCCAGGTTCTCCTTCCAGCAGCAGAGAAAGTGAAACCAGCAGACAGAATTTGTCAGGTGACTACTACTGACTTAATGTGTGTTCAAAGCTGTATTGTTAAGATTGTGTTTGGCTGTGGCAGATAGAAAACTCATAACAGTAGAGAGCAGTTTGTCTTTCCTTTAAATATAGGTAATCCATGGCTGATATGGAGAGCAATGATTATCAGAGACCTAGACTCCTTCTATTTTGTTTGCGACCATCTCCAATGCAGTTTTTCCTTGTGGTTCCAGACAGTTCCTCTGGCTTCAGCCATCATGTCCACAGTCTAGTCATCAGGAAGGAGAATAAGCCAGGAGAAGACGCTTTCCCCACCCCCCACCCCACAGCAACCAAGGACACTTCCGAGCAGCGTCATATACTATTTCAACTTACTTTCTACTGGTCAGATCTTTGTCATATAAACAGAACTAGCTGTAAGGGAGGCTAGAAATTGTAATCATTTTCTCAGTGTATATATGCACAGGTGATAAGGGGATCTTATTACTGATAAAGGAGAGAACAAAGACAATTAGCCATCTCTGCCAAGAGAGCAAAGTTAGGAAAAATAGCTTTTCTTCTCAGTATATTTACAAAGACATCAAAATCTGTTATTCTTGTATGGATAATCTGTTGTCATACATAAACTGTAGACTATTCCTCTATATGTATCTAGTAATTATGCAATTAGGAAAGTAAAATATTTGAAGCCAGATAGAAATCACATTTTTGGATTATTGTTTCTTTCATTTGGTATAGGTTATAATCATACAGTTAACTCATACAAATGAGTTAATTCTGCAGAATGTCATAATGTCTCATTTGTTCAGTAAGCCTAACCACTAGGGTTATATTAATTTAGTAGAAAAATACTACCTGAGTGCAGTTGCTGGCACTTTTTAGGTGTGATCAGGGAAAGTCTGTAAGAAAGAACTCTTTAAACTGAGCCCTAAAGCTTGAGTGGGGGACTTCCCCGGTGGCGTAGTGGTTAAGAATCTGCCTGCCAATGCAGGGGACGCGGGTTTGAGCCCTGGTCCGGGAAGATCCCACATGCCGTGGAGCAACAAAGCCTGTGAACCACAACTACTGAGCCTGTGCTCTAGAGCCTGGAAGCCACAACTACTGAGCCCTCGCACCACAACTACTGAAGCCTGCGCACCTAGAGCCCATGCTCCGCAGCTAGAGAAGCCACCACAATGTGAAGCCCATACACCGCAACGAAGAGTAGCCTCCACTCACCACAACTAGAGAAAGCCCACATGAAGCAACGAAGACCCAATGCAGCCATAAATAAGTAAATAAATAAAAAAAAAAAGCTTGAGTGGGTGTTGACCAGGATTAGTAGGGATGAGGTTGGCAGCCATTCAGGAGTACGGGAAGGAATAATGGTAATTTTCTCTGCCCTACTCCTTTCTCCCCTTTCATGAAATAATTACAGAACTCTTAAGAATGAGGCATATTAAGATGAATATGAGGGACTTCCCTAGAGGTCCAGTGGTAAAGAATCCACCATACAGTGCAGGGGACACGGGTTCGATCCCTGGTCAGGGAACTAAGATCCTACATGCTACGGGGCAACTAAGACTGCGTGCCACAACTACTGAGCTTGCGCGCCTCAACTAGAACCTGCATGCTGCAAACTACAGAGCTCACACGCTCTGGAACCCGCATGCCACAACTACAGAGCCCATGTGCCCTGGAGCCTGTGCACCACAACTAAAGAGAAAACGCGCATGCTGCAACTAGAGAGAAGCCCGCACACCACAACGAAGATCCTGCGTGCTGCAACTAAGACCCCATGCAGCCAAAAATTAAATAAATCAATAAACAAATAATAAATCTTAAAAAAAAAGGTGAATATGACATAGATGTGTCCCCAAGAAGCTCAGAGTCCAGGATGTAAATAATTATAACGATAATGCATTATACAGTCTTATTCCCTATTGTGAGATTGAGTATACCATTGCATAATGAAAGTGAAGATAACGTTAAGAACATTCCAGCTTAGTATAGGATACAGACATATAAATAAGTGATGGCAAAAGATACAAAAGATACTTTTATATAGTGTATGGAAGATACTATGGTGATGAAAAGAGGGAATGGTCAGTTATTCTTGGAAGGAAGGCCACAAAATGTTTCACAGTAGAGATGCATGAATTGACCTCAGAAGTGAGTCACAGTTCTCCTTTGGTTCCACTTTCTCTCCCTGGGTAGCTGCATCTCCTTCTATAGTATTATCATCCACAGACATATGTATTGGGAGAACCAATGTTAACTTTCTGTCCCCAAGCTCTCTTTTATGTTCTAGACCCACATTTCTAACTCTTTGCTAGAAATCTCCACCTTTGATGGCCCTAAGCAACCCTAAACTCATTCTGTCCAAAGTGAAACTGCTAATTATCTTCTTTTAATAGGTACCTTCCATAATCCTAAAATCTATTAATTTCCAAAATAGAAACCTTTGAGTTGTTTTAGATTATATCTCTTTTATTTCCCCTTCCTTCTCCAGACTATTGACCCTCATCGTATGCTATTGATTCCCCTCAAAAATTACCTTGACTCTATTTTACCTTCTTTTTCAACATTCAGTGTCCCATATGTAGGCCTTAGATATCTCTTTCCTGGACTATTGCTGTATACCCTAACTGGTTTCCCTGCCTATGATACTTCTCCTTTTAGTACATTCTCTCCCCTTACTATGTAAAAAAGTGTTTCTCAAATTTTTTAGATTCCGGAATCGTTTATACTCCTAAAAATTATTGAGGACCTCAAGAGCTTTTGTTTATATATTGATTATGTCCCCAATATTTACCATATTAGAAATTAAAACAGAAATTAAAAAAATATTTATTTATTAGTTATTTTTAAAATAACAGGAAACCCATTGCATGTTAACATAGTTCTATGAACTGAACTGTGTCTCTCCCCCACCTCAAATTCATATGTTGAAGCTGTAACCTCTAATGTAACTATATTTGGAGGCAGGACTTTTAGGAGACAATTAAGGTTAAATGAGGTTGTAAGGGTGGGGTTCTAATGTGATAGGATTGGTAGCCTTAGGAGAAGAAGAGAGATTAATTTCTCTCTCCACTATGGGAGGAGACATGTAAGGACACAGGAAGAAGGCAGCCATCTGTAAGCCAGGAAGAGAGCTCTTACCAGAACCTAACCATGTTGGCACCCTGATTTCAGACTTCCAGACTTCAGAACTGTGAGAAAATAAATTTCTGTTGTTTAAGTCACCCAATCTATGGTATTTAGTTATGGCAGCCTGAACTAATACACGTATCATGAAAAATAATTATATTTTCCAAAATGAGAAAATTTTAATCAGAAGACTGCCATTTCTTTACATTTATTTAAATCTCTTTAATATCTAGCTTAATAAAAAATTGCTTATTCTCATATCTGCTTCTGCATTGTTGTGAAATGTTGTTTTGCTTGACATCTATGAAGAAAATCTGTTCTCACACAGATATGTAGTTGGAAAAGGGAAAAGTATTTTAATAACCTTTCAGAAGGTTGTGGATATTCATTTTCAATACAACACCAAAATTTACTGAGGTACTTTCTTAAAGTTTAGTTGCAATGTGGAATCTGAAGCTATATCAGTTAACTTGCCATGTTCTGTACATTAAAATCCCTTGGTGTCCCATTTTGAATGGGTCTTTCACTTATGAATAATTTTATAAATCATGCATTGGCCATTTGGAAAATACTCGTTCCCTGAGTTATACGTGTCTTCCAAATATTGAAATATTGTATAATTTTTTAAAATGACGTTTGTTAATATCACCACTAATCTCACAGGAAAGCCTTTAAGTTGAGAAATTGTCAAGCTCATGGTAACTGATACAAGTTTTTCAAAATTCTAGTATGTACTTGAAAGCTCAAGTTTTATCATTGGCAGCAAATACTACTTTTTCTTCCTTGAATTTGACAGATTCACTTTGTTCAACTTTGAGAAAATATTTGCCAGGTATCTGTCTGAATAATCATAAATTTGTCTGTTAGTGACTCTTTCAAGTAAAAGTGAGATTCCATGAAAAAAAAAAAAAAGGTCAGTCCAGCTCAAGAAACAATTGCTTATACTGGAGACAACCATCATATTTGGTTGCCTTGTTTACTGGGGTGGGGGTGAGGAATCCAATGACCACTACTTTAAAGTACCAGCAGTTTTACCAACCTTTGAGTTGTACCATTAGCCCAACTTTGCAGGACTGGGACTAGTGTGAGGTTAAGTCAGGTGCTTGGGGCACAAAATTTAAGGACGCCCTTACTCTCAGGGTTGGGTTCAAATCAACAAGTTAAAAAGGCAAACAATGTCTTAGCATTTATTATGAAACGAGTTGTTACTTTGCAGTTCCATGAATGATACTTTGAGAACTGCTGATCTAACCAAAGTCTTGATATTTGTTATTTTTCTGTTTATAAACCTTTGATGGCTTCTGATTGACTAAGGATAATGTCTAAACTCTTTACATGGTATGTAAGCCCCTTCATCAATTTCCCCCAGTCTATTTTCTAGCCTCATTTACAGCTCTCCCTCTCACCTTCTACCATGTACTCTAACCTAAGTATGCTGTGTGGTTTTCTCATACTTCTCTGCTTAGAATGTTCTTCATCTGGCAACCTTCTACTTATTTTTACAGTGGTTCAAGTTTAAATGTCACAACCTTTCTAAAGTCTCCCCTAATTTCTCCAGAGCAAACTTAATCACTTCCTTTTTTTCTCTTGGAACAAAATATATCTCTATCATAGCACTTATCACACAGTGTAGGTGATAGTTTACATAACTAATTCTCATGCTACACTTAATTCAGTTAAGTTAGTTCCAAATGCTGTGGTTCCAGAAGTACAAAATGAGCAAAGTTTTTTTTGAGCACAGGTTCCGGACGCGCAGGCTCAGTGGCCATGGCTCACGGGCCCAGCCGCTCCGCGGCATGTGGGATCTTCCCAGACTGGGGCACGAACCCATGTCCCCTGCATCGGCATGCAGACTCTCAACCACTGCACCACCAGGGAAGCCCCTGAGCAAAGTTTTAAAAGCTTATATTTTAAAGGAGAAACTGAAAACTAGATAGTCACATTGTAATATGGTAAGTGTGGTACTTGAATTGTGAACCAAATGCTATGGAGACAGAAATAAGGTAATGACTAGATTTGGTTGTACACTGCATGACAGCAGGGTGGTCCATGCCTTATTCATCTTTGTGCTATATGTGGCTAGCACTGTACTTAGCATACAGTGACTATACATGTTGACCAAATTAAGATTTAACTACATTTGATTAAACTGTCTTATTTGCCCCCTTTTTCTCTTTGTTTTTTAGAATGCAAGGTATGGAGAAATCCTCTAAATCTTTTCAGAGGAGCAGAATATAGGAGGTATTACATTTTGCTTTCAGTATAATTATGGCATTGGTTTTAGAATAAAAGTATTATGGAAAAATTTATTTTTACAAATATATCACAGCTCTTCTGGTTGGAGATACTGATATAAGGTAAAATGATTAGCCCAAGGTTTAATTGGCAGCATCTTGACTATATTTACTTTTATAATCATGAGAAACATTGCTTCAAACCATATGTTTGTGATGTAAGTATACATTTGGCTCTTGGTTTATGGCAGAAAGCCTTTTCAAAGAATTCATGAGATAGAGAAAAAATTGCAAATGTCAGCATATTCCTGTGCACATGTGCTCAATTGCAAACTTTATTTGACGATTCACTAGAAAATATCAATCTGAATGTGAATATAAATTTCATTTGTGCAACAGTACAGAGCATAATACTTTTATACTGTATTTCGTATTGCCATTCCCTAGCTACACTATTGTGTCCATTTCTCTTCTGGTTTTTATTCTAAATGAGAAAACGACTTTTGAAAAACTTATGACCAAAGATACTTTACTTTTGTTTTGGAAAGGGCTGTGTTTTACCTGGAGGTAGACTGGGGCATGTTATTTAATTCATTGAACAAGAAACAGTTTATGTCTACTATGTATTGGCACTATGCAAAATGATGGGGATACAAAATAATTTAGCAGTAATCCCTGTGTGTAAGTACTTGATAGTGTAGGACAGTCACATCCTGGGAAGCCAAAGCTAGGCTTTTATGATAGATGCCATTAGCTTATATTAAGGGATTCTGCAAGAAACAGGTCCTTGAACTTCTCACTGTGTTTATTAAAAAGTTTTTAGGCTATTCTTGTTATCTTATAGTATCTACTTCATGAAAATCTTAAAGAGAAATTTCTTATCTTAGTATAACGAACTCTTAATGCTTCTTTTTGAATGATTAGTTTGTCTTAATGTAAAAGTCTAAATTGCACTGGTAATCATTGTGGTTCTAGGAAGCTTGGAATCATATCGTAGCCAACCTTTAGCAAGTGTATAGAACTCTTTGGTATGAGCCATTTTATGGCTCAATCCTTGTTTTACTTTACTGAGTCTTTTAAAATTTACTGCTAATTTAAGTTATTGATACTGTGCATGTGTTTTTTAGCTGCTTTAAATCATTTTGGGATTAATGTAGATCGTTCATTTTTTTTATGATTTTAGAAAGTATACCAAACTTTGCTAAATGAACAAGGATTTGCTTTTTCCTTTTTCTTCATGATAATTTCTCCTAAAATAGCTAAAAACTTTAAATAGAAACTTTAAAGGCAACTTATACAATTAAATAACTTAAAATCTTTGATCATGTATATAAATAACACAATGTGCTTTTATTTTTATTTTTATTTTTTTTGCGGTACGCGGGCCTCTCACTGTTGTGGCTCTCCCATTGCGGAGCACAGGCTCCGGACGTGCAGGCTCAGCGGCCATGGCTCACGGGCCCAGCCGCTCCGCGGCATGTGGGATCTTCCCGGACCGGGACACGAACCCGTGTCCCCTGCATCGGCAGGCGGACTCTCAACCACTGCACCACCAGGGAAGCCCACAATGTGCTTTTAAAATGCTTTTTCTGATTATAAAATATACACATATTCATTGTTGAAAGTTGGAAAATAAAAAGATGTATGAGAAAGAAAGTAAAAAATCACCTTTTTCTACCACTAAGTGATAACTGCTATTAGTATTTCCATCCAGTCTCTCTTCTATACGCATATATAGAAACAAAACTTGAACATCATAATATATAAAATTCATTATGTGTGAATTTACCACAGAATTTCTTCAAAACATGAATTTCTTCAAAAACATGATTTTTAATAGTTGTACTGTATTCTATTATATGGAGGTACCATACATAACTTACCTACTGCTCCCCTATCCAGGTCACAGGTTATATTTCACTGTTAACATTTACTCTAGAGGGATAGCTTTATATATAAATCTTTAGCCACATATATGATTATTTCCTTAGGGTTGATTTGTAGCACTGGAATGACTGAATCAAAAGGTGTGAACAGTTTTTTTTCCCCCCTTTAAGTTTTTCTTTTAATGGTGGAAAATTTCAAAAATAAACAAAAGTAGAGAGAGTGGTATAATGGAATTCCATATACCCATCATCTAACTAGGTGTTATTTTTAAGGCTCTTGATAGATACTATCTAATTGATTTCTGGAAAAAGAAATGTAAATACCAATTTATATTTGTAACAGCAATATGTGTGAGTCCCATCTCACCCCTGACAATATATATTTGCCAATTTTATAGTTGAATAGTCAAAATTAGTTATTTTAATTTGCTATTTGTTAATTACCAATGAGATTGGATATTTTAAAATGTATTTATTAGACAGTTTGTTACCTGCTATTAATTATTGAGGGTTTTAGGGGGAAATGAAAGGTAAAATTTCTAATTTAGTAAAATCTGAAAGAAGTTTTTTTTTTGCTTTTATGCTTTGAAAACCCTTTATCATCTTGACATCTAGTAAAAAATCACTTGTGTTTTTTTCTAGTTTCTTTGTAGTTTTACTTTTAATACTTAATTCTAATTCACTGAGAATTTATTTAAGTATACTTAAAAAAGTATATATTTAAGTCAAATTGTTTTATCTTCAAATTCAATTTTGAAGCACTGTTTGTTGAATAATCTACCTTTTCCGTTTTGGTTTTTGATGTTTTATTATTGTACTCTAAGTAGTTTGGATAGGTTATCTCTTTTGCTTTATTGATTATAATAAGCTTTTGAAACATCCTGAAATAAGATTTGTAGCAGTATATTTTTGAATTTTAAAAAGTATCTGTTGTAGCAGACAGATGCTCTCTCATGTTCAATTTACATATTTTATTGTGTTTTGGTAAAGATACACTTGGGTGACTGGTAAAGAGCCACTTACATACTATGACATGAATTTGTCAGCTCAGGACCATCAGACCTTTTTCACCTGTGACACGGACTTTTTACGTCCTTCAGACACAGGTATGTGTCATAATCTGTTCTTGGGGTAAACAGTAGTCATAAAAATTATTTTTAAAGTTTTTTAGAGTTATTTATTATACAAAGTTATTTGGCTTGGAGTTTGCATCATTGATAAGAAACCCAGATTAAATTGAAACTAATTATGATTGTAAACTAGGTTATCGTACTTTTTTGTCTTTTATAAGATGAAATTTAAATTCTTTATAGAATTTAAAGTATTTTACAAAAATTAATTAAATTGCTTCTTTTATTACTTAGAAAACCTTTCAGATCGAATACAGCAATTGCTTATACAGAGAACAGTGTACCCAGTTTTGGTTGGGGAAGTTAACACCTATAATTACACATTAAAAAAAAAAAATAAGGCAAAGTTAAACATGGGCACAGCATGTAGAGAAAAATGGGGTATATTTTATTCCAGTCATAAGTCAGAGATGCATATAAAGTGGTGGAAGATCATAGAAATGTCTGTGTTTAGTTCTCTCTAATCTTCTCTGTAGAAGTGAGTATAGAAACTCTTAAATGTTTGGCTTAAAGACAGGGATCTTTATCACAACTATTTCGACTGCCTTCTCCTACCTTATCTATGCTTCTACTTTTATCCTTCAAAATTAAAAGTCTCATTCTCTGGGCAGGCTTCCCTGATCTCTGCAATTCTACAGTACTTAGTCAAAACCTCACTTTTATAATAATTTTAGTTAATTTATTCAACTGTAAACACTTATTTGTTGGTTTATCATGTTGTTTTAATGTTTGTCCTCCCTAATAATGTGTGAAACTGTGGAAATTAGGGACTATACTTGTCATCTTTGAATCCTTATCATCTAGAACACTGCCTGATATACTGTAAATATTAATATTTATTCTTTGATGGAAGTATGAATGAATGAATAGCCTTGGTGTCACAGATGTCTTAAGCAATTTCAGTAATAATAGCTAACACTTGTATAACACTTATTATGCGCCAAGCACTGTTCTAAGCAATTTATAAAAGATACTAATTTAATCTTCCCAATCACTTCATGAGATAGGTACTATTATCAGCCACATTTTAAATGTAAAGGAACTGAGGCAAAGGGGAGACAAGTAACATTTCCTAAATCACCTGGCTAATAAATGAAAAAGCTGGGTTTCAAGCTCAAGTTTAGCTCTTAACCACTATACTATTACTGCTTCTACTCATCACATTGATAGGCAGAAGAAAATCACCAACAGTTACGGTCTGAAAAACAGCCAGTTTTC
This sequence comes from Aethalodelphis obliquidens, assembly GCF_003676395.1. Classification (NCBI taxonomy): domain Eukaryota; kingdom Metazoa; phylum Chordata; class Mammalia; order Artiodactyla; family Delphinidae; genus Aethalodelphis; species Aethalodelphis obliquidens. Next base: position 1,073,588 of record NW_020838014.1, on the reverse strand, counting down.
CAACATTGAAGTGAGTTCATTGTGCTATATCTCTGCTGTATTAAATATATTCAGCATCTGTAGTAGCAGGAAACCCAAGGATCTTTGGTATGGTTACATAAAATGGTTTAATTGCAAATCAGAGAAAAAGGAATTGCTGTATGTTTATGTGCTTAATGTTTACATTAATGGCAAAAGTATAATGTTAAGGAAATAACAGCAGTGGAAAATCAGTATTGTACGTTAACTATGAGGACTGAGGTGACTGTGGATATTAAGGCTTCACCTCCCTCTCATGGGCAGAATTGCAAACCTTGGCAGGCTTTTCAAGTAGCAACCATGGCTATCCACTAAAGCTGTGGTCTTAAAACATTTTTGTTCACATAGCTCCTAAAAGAATTTTGAAAAACTATGTATCCCTTCACACATTTTTAACTTGACATCATAAGGTTAAATAATTGCAAAGAATGTAATTTTTAACATATTATAAATATAGACATTTAAAAATAACACTAAAATACTCTATATTTGAATGTATTTCAAGGAATCTAATGACTTGATATCCACCATGATCCATTGAAAAGTACATGAACAAATACTCTAACAGTAGTAAATTTTATATAAGTACTTTTTCTTGTTGAACTCATATCCATTCCACACCTCTGTATGATTTTATTATAATATAATTATTTTATATTTGAGAGTTTTTTAATCACACTTAAATACTTTTCCACAATAAAGTTTTTGTATAATTTTTTTTAAATTTAAGTTTCTTTTGATCATAAAGTTCTAAATGGAATCATGTACTTTATATTTTTGTCAAATCCTTCAAGCTACATATTTGGCTCTTCCAACTTTGGAAAGAGTCCTCCATATAACTTAATTGGCTGGGTGAGTTCTCATTTTCCTTCCTGTCAACTAAATCAGACTTACTTTCTGACAGAGAAGTCTGACTTCATTTTTTAATTCAAATAAACATGTTAACATGCATCCCTATGACAACCATCTCTCTTCTGAATTCAGATTCTAAGATAGAAAGATAGATAAGTCTTAAAGCCTTGCCCGTGAGCTTATCACTTGGCCGAAACAAGATTCCACTGCCTTTATTCTCCCTTACTAATGCTTTATTTGCCTTATTATGAGGATACCTTCCCTTAGGAGCAATGCATGCTTTGATAGTAAGGGGAGAAAGGGTGCTGATAAATGGAACTGATAAAAATTATCACTCCCTCCCCACTCTACAATATACTTGAATTCAGAAATTCCAGGGGCCAGAATACTCTATTTCTAATGCTGAGCTTCACTGTTAAGTAAGTAAATGGCACAAATCCCTATTATAGGTTCCTTGATTAAAAATGGTTCCTCCCAAACCCAAACTTTGAATTGTCCCTTGAGGCACATGGAGATCTTTACACTCTAGGGCAACTTACCTTGGAAAGATTCAGGATGGGTGAAAAGTAAGCTTTTCTTTTGTAAAGTAGGAAAAGGTAATATATCTTTAGGGGACGCACTGAGTCGGGGAGCATATGTTGGCTAGGAAAGGAAAATCAGCATGACAGACCAATCAGGTGAACATTCTTCAGGTAGATCAGTTATAGGAAAGAGTCATATATAGCTGAAGCTTTAGAAATTGATTCTCTTAAAACGGTGTGTCCCATTTTGGTCCTTGCAAAGTTTCATGTAGTACTTCTAGAGGTATGCATAATCCCAGTTAAAGACTGAACTAAACCTTATCCACAAATGATAATCCAGAAATGGACTGTTGGTTCCATATTGATCTTTTCAGATATTCACATAAAGATAATGATTTATGTCTATAGTTTTATATTAAAAAAAGACAAACGTGCCTATACGTGTGATGTGACAAATTTCTCTTGACTCTTGTCATCAGTAATTACTAAATTAGTAGATTTTTTTAAATAAATGTATTTATTTTATTTTCTTTATTTTTGGCTGCGCTGGGTCTTCATTGCTGCATGCAGGTTTTTCTCTAGTTGAGGAAAGCTGGGGCTACTCTTCATTGTGGTGCGTGGGCTTCTCATTGCGGTGGCTTCTGTTGTTGCAGAGCACAGGTTCTAGGCGCTCGGGCTTCAGTAGTTGTGGCTCGCAGGCTCTAGAGCACAGGCTCAGTAGTTGTGGTGCACAGGCCTCACGGCATGTGGGATCTTCCCAGAGCAGGTCTCGAACCCCTGTCCCCTGCATTGGCAGGCGGATTCTTAACCACTGAACCACCAGGGAAGCCCTAAGTTAGTAGATTTTTGTTGTTATTCTATTGATTTGTTTATTTAGGACAGTGAACAAACATATTCTCAGGGCCAGCCAGCAGTGTTTTTTTGGTTAATTTGCTTTCATGTTTTTGGTTTTTTTTTTCAACATTTAAAAAAATCAGGAGATTTAACATTAAACTCCAGATTTACAATTTTAAGTTGGGAAATATGGACCTGCATTTCCACTTGGCAGTAATTAGTTAGACCTGAGCTGTGACTCTCTTAGACAGTGCATGTGCTTTTAGTTCACTCATTTATGTTTTCTGCCTGGTCTCAAGGCATTTATATTTGTGACCCATGGTCTTGGATTGAATGGTAGTCTCTTCTGCTGGTTAGCCTATTAGAATAGTGTTTAACTTGAAAAATAGATAAATTTTTGATTGAATTGTTAAACTGCTTGTGTTATTTTTTAAGCATATCGAGTATTCTTAAAGAGGACAGTTGAATACTAAATGAACATATTGCTTTAAATTATTCCTAAACCTTGTTTTAGAAGGAAGTATATTCCTTCCTCTACTTTATTTCCCCTTTCCTCATTGGCTTAGAAATGCATTGGTTGTGAGGAATAATAAGGCTGGATAGAGCATTTGAAAACATGAGAATAAGAAAAAATGCTTAATGGTGGATTAGATGACCTTACTAGAAATAGAAGAAATGCCAATGCAAATGAGATGTTTTCATGTTTTAAATTAGCAAAGATTGATACTACTCAGTGTTGTTAAGGGAGTGAGGAAATAGTCACTCTCCTGCACTGCCTGAAAAAATGTAAATTAATACAGTCTCATTGAGAGGAGTTTGGATATATATATCCAAAATCTTTTAAAAGATGCATACAGGGCTTCCCTGGTGGTGCAGTGGTTGAGAGTCCGCCTGCCGATGCAGGGGACACGGGTTCGTGCCCCGGTCCAGGAGGATCCCACATGCCACGGAGCAGCTGGGCCCGTGAGCCATGGCCTCTGAGCCTGCGTGTCTGGAGCCTGTGCTCCGCAACGGGAGAGGCCACAACAGTGAGAGGCCCACATCCCGCTAAATAAATAAATAAATACATAGATAGATAGATAAATAAATAAATAAAAACCACCCATTCTTTGGTCAGGTTTGCAAAGATAGGTGTTGAAAGATGGTTATCACAATATTTCTATATTAGCAAAAAATTAATTATCCATCAAAAGAGAACTGGTTAAATAAATTACTGTATTACTTAATATGCTAGAGTACCAAATAACCATTTAAACTGTTAATAAAGATTCAGTGTCAAAATTTAACCTGAAAATATCATGTAACTTATAGAAGAGAGCCTCTATATCAAAAATGGCAAGTCAAATATTATACTTGATTTTTATGTAATATTTTAATGTTTAAGCAAAATGTTATTCTTTACCTGGTTATTATCAAATGGGTGCTGACTTGCATCAATTTGTCAAGTTCAGGAAGCATTAGCTGTCAGCTAGCTGGTGACATGTTTGATGTGAGAAATGTATTTTTGTTACCCAAGTAGAATATATTGTCTCCTTTTCTAAGCCAAGACTAATATTTTGTTTCCAAAGGAAAACTCAAACATTTTCCACATTATTCTTTCTGGACAGTTGTAGGTTTTGTTCCAAAAGCAACATTCATAGATTCTCTGTTTTTCTTATCAAACTTGAAATAGGCCAGATAGTTTCATGGATCTACTTTGTTTAGTTTTTTTAAAAATTTTTATTTATTTATTTATTTGGCTGCGTCAGGTCGGGTCTTAGTTGCGGCACATGGGATCTTTGTTGCGGCACACAGGCTTCTCTCTAGTTGTGGTGCTCAGGTTCCAGAGTGTGCAGGTTCTCTAGTTGTAGCGTGTGGGCTCCAGAACGCGTGGGCTCAGTAGTTGCGGCGCAGGGGCTTAGTTGCCCTGTGGCATGTGGGATCTTATTTCCCTGACCAGGGGTCAAACCTGCATCCACTGCATTGGAAGGTGGATTCTTAACCACTGGACCACCAGGGAAGTCCCTGTTTGTTTAATTTTTAAGAAACTTTGCTTAGTGTGAAATTTTAATTTTAGTGCAGTAAATGACAGCAAAACTAATATTGTTATTCCAGAGATATCCTAATTCAGGCTTTTCTTGACTCTTAGTAGAGACTGACATTTTCCATAAATATACAATAGTCTAAGTTAATTCCTTTTTACCCCCCTTTTTATACAAAATGCAAATTCAAACATTCTTCATGGATTGAATCATTGATTAAAAAAATACTGTGTTTTTTAAGTTTTTTTGTATATTTTTAACAGTTCCATAGAACCTTTTCAAGAGGATAAAGGAACTAGAATATTTCATAGATTATAATCTGATATCAATTTTAATATGCATTTAGATATATAAATGTTCATGTATAATGATGTAATTAACTTGATTAAGTACCATCTATGTTATTATTCATATAAATCAGAGAAATAATATTTTAATTTCCACTTTATGTGAAGCTTCCAAATTTAATGTAAATTTCTCATGAGGTTAATGTGAGCCATCACCCCAATTTCTTATTTCTTATGTTTAAGAACATGTTATTTAAATCTTTGTTTACTCTTCTAACTCATTCTTCATACGTTTTGCATGAGATACTTTATGTTTACCATATCATCTACTTTTTGAAATGTTTTTCCTACAGTTATGCAGAAGGCATGGAGGGAAAGAAATCCTCCAGCTCGAATCAAAGCAGCCTATCAAGCTTTAGAATTAAACAATGAGTAAGTTTGAAATATATGGAAAATAAGTTTGTTTTGAAGGAAACCCAGGCAAGTGATTTTGTTTCCTTTTTTCTGTTCCTAAGATACTTGGAGTCATTAATAGTCCCCTTTCTCTTTTTGTATACTAAAGACAAAATTTGCAGTGTTCATTGACATTTGTATTTTGCTTCTGAAATTGTAAACTTATCTATGCTTTTGAATAGAAATTATGCTAGAAATACTTTATAAAAAGGAGAATGCTGATCTGATTGGTGATAATACTTGATAATTAAAGAGTACTAAAATACTTAAGCCACCTGTTTTAATTTTGTTTTTCATTTAAGTCATTTATTTAAAGCATTCATTCAGTCCTGAGAACTGTAGTTGCTAGTAGGATTGGAGGCATGGGAAGGGAATTTGAAATAAGTAAAACATGGCTTTAATTCAATTTTTTTTAATGTTAGCAGCTTTATTTTATTTATTTATTTATTTTTTGCGATACGCGGGCCTCTCACCATTGTGGCCTCTCCCGTTGTGGAGCACAGGCTCCGGATGTGCAGGCTTAGCGGCCATGGCTCACGGGCCTAGCCACTCCGCGGCATGTGGGATCTTCCCGGACCGGGGCATGAACCCGTGTCCCCTGTATCGGCAGGCAGACTCTCAACCACTGCGCCACCAGGGAAGCCATACAGCAGCTTTATTTTTTTATAGCTCCTTTTATCAACTTTATATTTTGAAAAAACAAAATGTAGAATCATAAGTGAACTTAGGGGCTTCCCTGGAGGCTCAGTGGTTAAGAATCTGCCTGCCAGTGCAGGGAACAGAGGTTTGAACCCTGGTCTGGGAAGATCCCACATGCCGTGGAGCAACTAAGCCCGTGTACGACAACTACTGAGCCTGTGCTTTAGAGCCCGCGAGCCACAACTACTGAAGCCTGCGTGCCACAACTACTAGAGCCTGTGCTCTTCAACAAGAGAAGCCACTGCAATGATAAGCCCACGCACCGCAATGAAGAGTAGCCCCCGCTCACCACAACTAGAGAAAGCCCGCGTACAGCAACGAAGACCAAAGGCCGCCAAAAATAATAAATTAATTAAATAAATTAAAAAAAAAAAATAAGTGAACTTAATATTTAAATGGGACAGATCAATAAGTATTAATCTAATATTAAATAAGTGCCAAGAGTAAAAATGTGGCTCCAGTTGGGATTAATCAAGGAATGCCTCCTGAATAATGTGAACTTAGCATTGTCCCTGTACCCCTTCTTACTCCCCTACCACAGATATACTAATCCTTATTAATAAGACTTACCCAAGGTGGAACAAAACTGGCAGTGTAGGGAACTCAACAAGCAGTGAATGAATTTTATTGAAACTCTGAAAGCTAATCAGAGTTTATTGCAACCTGGAGAATGCTTAATCAGTTTAAAAAAATAGCTGAATTTCTGTAAGAGAGCTTTGTGGTGTTTTAACTTAACACTGACCCCATCCTCCACTCCCTAGGTCAGTGGCAGCCTTGAAGACAACAGTCTGCCTTCTGGGTATAATTCATACTATCAAAGGAAGCAGAACGGACCTTTTTCTCAAAGAATTATGGTTGTTTACTTTGACCCATCTGGTTTCTCTCTGAAGAACCAGCTCAAAGGGCTTGCCTATATTTTGGTTAATTCGAAACTCTCCCAGCACTGAAACAGCTACACTGTGGGGGCATTGTTGAAAATATTTAAAGGCAAATGTATTAGCCAGTGCTGCCAGGATCAAGGGATAACAACTAGGGCAAACAAGAGACAAACTAGAAAGCTTGGGAGGAAAGGCTGGGGAATGAGAAACTTTGGGAAATAAACGCTTTTAAAAACTTCCACATATTCCTGGGAATCTCAGAGGCTCCACACATGCCCAAAGTTGGGCACCTGCTCAGAAAAGATTTGAGAAGACCCTAAGCTCTCATGTGTGTCTGACTTTCAGGTTCTGCACAAACAGAAAGTGAAAGCTAAGGCAGAGTTGTAAACTGCCTGACGGAATGTTGAAGGTATGCCCCAATACACACACAGAACCTATCTGCAAAGACTTGCTTTTTGTTTTGTTTTTGGTTTCAGGTGTTTAGGGTAATCTCTGTGAAATCACTGACTAACCATTAAGCTAAAGGAGCAGACACTTCACTGGTCACTCATGACAGAATACAAACTTTACAAAATCAGTTCAGAAAAGTCACAACTGTAAGCAGCAACAGTAATCTCTGGAGAGGAGGGGAAATCTGATTTCTGGAGTTGCTAGATTATAATATTTAAAATTTCCAGTTTTCAACAAAAAAATTATAAGACATGCAAAGAAGCAAAATATGCCCTACACAGAGAAAAGAAGAAAATGAATAAAAACTGTCCTTGAGGAAGCCCAGACTTTGGACTTTCTAGACAAAAACTTTAAATCAACTATTTAAAATATGCTCAAAGAGGTAAAGGAAACCATGTATAAAGAACTAAAGGAAACCATGAAAATTATGTCTCACCATTAGAGAATGTCAGTAAAGAGGTAGAAATAATAAAAAAGAACTAAATAGAAATTCTAGAGTTGAAAAGTATAACTGAAATTTAAAATTTCCTGTAGAGGTTCAGCAGCAGATATGAACAGGCAGAAGAAGGAATCAGCAAACTTGATTTAGGTAAAAAATAAAAGAATGAAGGAAAGTGAACAGAGCCTAAGAAACCTGTGGGATGCTGTTAAACATACTTACCTGTGCATAATGGAGTCCCAGAAAGAGAGGGGAGAGAGCAAAAGGGGCAAAAAGACCATTTAAAGAAATAATGGCTGAAAAGATCCCAAATTTGATGAAAGATATGGATCTACACATCCAGGAAGCTCAATGTACCCCAAGTATGACATACTCAAAAGACATCCACAATGAGACACATTATAATCAAGCTTTTGAAAGCCAAAGATAAGGAGAGATGCCTGAAAGCAGCAAGAGAGAAGCAACTCATCACATATAAGTGATCCTGAAAAAGATTAAGAGCTGCTTTCTCATCAGAAACCATGTAAGGCAGTGGGGTAACATAGTCAAAGTTCAGAAAAACAAAACAAAACAAAACTGTCAGCTTAGGATTCTATGCCCAGCAACCCTGTCCTTCAAAATAAATGGAGAAATTAAGACATTCCCAGATAAACAAAAACAGAGTTCAGTGCTAGTAGGCTTGTCCTACAAGAAATGCTGCAAGGAGTCCTTCAGGCTGAAATAAAAGGATACTAGACAGTCTTGACTCCACACAAAACAATAAAGAATGCCAGTAAAAGTAACTACATAGGCAAATTAAAAAGTCAATATTAATTTTGGGGGCGTTTGCAGTTCTTTTTATCTATATGATTTAAAAGACAGCTATGTAAAACAGTCACTATAAATCTATGTTGATGGACATACAGTTTATAAAGTTGCAGTTTGTGACCATAACAACATAAGCAGTAGGGGGAAGAGCTATATAGGGGCAAAGTTTTGTATACTATTGAAACTAAATTAGTATTAATTCATACTAGATTGTTATAAGTTAAGATGTTAAATGTAATTGTTAACTGTTAACCACTAAGAAATAACAAAAAAAATGTGATAAGTAATAAGGGAATCAAAATGGTATACTAGAAGATATGTATCTAACGCAAAAGAAGACAATAATGCAGGAATTGAGAGCAAAAAAAAAAGGACATATAGAAAACAAATAGGAAAATGGCAGAAACAATTCCTTCCTTATCACTAAGTACTTAAACAGGTAAATAGATTAAACTCTTCAATTAAAAGGCATTGATTAGCAGAATAAATAGGAAAAAAAGGTAGTCCAACTATATGCTGTCTACAAGAGATTCTTTAGATACAAAGACACAAAGAAGTACAAAGTAAAAGTATGTAAAAAAGTATTCCATGCAAATAGTAATCAAAGAGAGCTGGAGTGGCTAAACTGGTATCAGACAAAATAGACTTTAAGACAAAAAGTTTTTACAAGACAAAGAATGGCATTATATAATGATAAAAGAGGTTCAATTCATCAAGGAGATATAATAGTTATAAACTTATATATGTCTAATAACAACTTATGAAGCAAAAACTGACAGACTTGAAGGGAGAAATAAAGAATTCAACAATAATAGTTGGAGACATCAACACCTTATTTTCAATATTGGATAGAATAACTAGACAAAAGATACACAAGGAAATAGAAGATTTGAACAACACTATAAAGCAACTGGACCTAACACATCTATATAACACTCTACCTAACAACATCCCAAGTGTACATGGAACATTCTCCAGGATACATCATAATTAGGATATAAACAATTGTCAATAAACTTAAAATGATTGAAATCATACAAACTATCCACCCTCACTACAGTGGAATGAAATTAGAAGTCAATAACAGAAGGAAATCTCGAATTTCACAATATTGGAATATGTGGAAATTAAACAACCAACTCTTTTTTTTTTTTTTTTTGCGGTACGTGGGCCTCTCACTGTTGTGGCCTCTCCCGTTGTGGAGCACAGGCTCCAGATGCGCAGGCTTAGCGGCCATGGCTCATGGGCCCAGCCACTCCGCGGCATGTGGGATCTTCCTGGACCAGGGCATGAACCCGTGTCCCCTGCATCGGCAGGTGGACTCTCAACCACTGCGCCACCAGGGAAGCCCAAACAACCAACTCTTAAACAACCAATGAGCCAAAGAAGAAATCACAAGATAAATTAGAAAAATACTTTGGAATGAGTGAAAATGAAGACATAACATACCAAAAAATTATGGAATACAGCAAAAGCTGTGAGTGATCAGAGGAAAATTTATAGCTGTAAATACCTTCATTAATAAAGAAGAAAGATCTCAAATCAAAAACTTAACTTTATACCTTAAGGAACTAGAAATGAAGAGCCAACTAAACTCCAAGCAGAAGGGAGGGAGTAATAAAGATTAGAGTGATATAAACAAAACAGAGAATAGAAAAACAATAGAATCAATGAAACTAAAGGTTGGGTATTTTTAAAAAGATCAACAAACTTGACAGACTTTAAGCTAGACTGACCAATTAAAAAAGAGAGAAACTCAGCTTACTTAAAATCAAGAATGAAACTGGGAACATTACTACTGACCTTAAAGAAATTAAAAATACTATAATAGAATACTATGAACAATTGTATGCCAAATTGGCTAACTTGGATGAAATGGCCAAACTCCCAGAAATGCACAAACTACCAAAACTGATTCAAGAAGAAAAGGAAAATCTGAATAGACCTATAACAAATGAAGAGATTAAATCAGTAATTTTAAAAATTCCAAACAAAGAAAGCTCAGGACTAGGTTGCTTCACCACTGAATTCTACCAAACTCTTAAAGAATTAACACCAGTCCTTCTCAAACTCTTCAAAGTAATAGAAGAGGAAGTAATTCTTCCTAACTTATTCTGTGAGGCCAGTATTACTCTCATACCAAAACCAAAGGAAGACATCATAAGAAACAAAAACTACAGACTAATATTCACTATGAATATAGATGCAGATATTCTCAACGAAATACTAGCAAACCAAATCTAGCAACAGATTAAAAGGATTATACACCATGACCAAGTGGGATTATCCCAGGAAGGCAAGGGTGGTTTAACATGTGAAAATCAGTCAGTGTAAGACATCACATTAACAGAACAAAGGACAAGACCCACACAATCATCTCTGTTGATGCTGAAAAAGTATTTGACAAAATCCAACACCATTTTATTATAAAAACAAATAAAGAATGTAAGAAAACTTCCTCAAACTGATAAAGGACGTCTATGAAAAACCTACAGCTAACTATGTACTTTAGACTGAAACTCTCAAAGCTTGCTAAGATCAAGAATAAGGCAAGAAAGTCTGCTCTTGCCACTTCTATTTATTATTTTTTTAATTAATTATTTATTTTTGGCTGCATTGGGTCTTTGTTGCTGTGTGCGGGCTTTCTCTAGTTATGGTGAGCAGGGGCAACTCTTCGTTTTGGTGTGTGGGCTTCTCATTGCAGTGGCTTCTCTTGTTGCAGAGCACAGGCTCTAGGCATGCGGGCTTCAGTAGTTGTGGCTTGCGGGTTCTAGAGCACAGGCTCAGTAGTTGTGGCACACAGGCTTAGTTGCTCTGCGGCATGTGGGATCTTCCCGGACCAGGGCTCGAACCCATGTCCCCTGCATTGGCAGGCGGATTCTTAACCACTGCACTACCAGGGAATCCCACCACCTCTATTTAACATTGCACTGGAGGTGCTAGCCAATGCACTTAGGCAAGAAGGGGGGAAAATGGCTTTCGTATGGGAGAGGAAGTAAAACTATCTCTCTTCACAGATGACATGATCTTATATATAGAAAACCTTAAAGAATCCACCAAAAAACTATTGGAGCTAATAAAAGAGTTCAGCAAAGTTGCAGGAGACAAGATCAACTTAAAATCAGTTGTTTTTTTTATATAGTAGCAATGAACAATCTGAAAAGGAAATTAAGAAAACAGTTCCATTTACAATAGCGTCAAAAATGTTAAAACACTTAAGAATAAATTTAACCAAGGAGGTGCAAGACTTGTACACTGAAAACTACAAAGTATTATCAAAAGAAGTTAAAGAAGGCCTAAATAATGGAAAGACATCTTGTGTTCATGGATTGGAAGACTTATTATTGTTAAGATATCAGTACTTCTCAAGTTGATCTACAAATTCTGTGCAGTCTCCATCAAAATTTCAATTGCCCGTTTTGCAGAAATGGACAAACTGATCCTAAAATATGGAATTACAGGAGACCTCCAGTAGCCAAAATAATCTTGAAAAAGAACAAAGTAGGAGGACTCACTTCCTGATTTCAAAACTTACTATGAACCTACAGTAATTAAATAATAAGAATAGCCATCTAATCTAGATGGAATCAAATTTAGAGTCCAGAAAAAAACCCATACATCTGTGGTCAATTGATTTTTGACAAGGGTGCCAAGACCATTCAGTGTGGGAAACAATAGTCTTTTCAGCAAATGGTAACAGCTAGATAACCACATACAAAAGTATGAAGTTAGACCCTTAACACACACCATACACAATTAATTAAAAATTAAAGACCTAAATTTAAGAGCTAAAACTATAAAACTCTTAGAAGAAAACATAGGAGCAAATTTTCATGACTGTCAATTTGGCAGTGGTTTCTTAGATATGACACCAAAAGTACAACCAAAAAAGGAAAATTAGATAGACTTCATCAAAATTAAAAGCTTTTGTGCATCAAAGGATACTGTCAAGAAAGTGAAAACGCAACCCACAGGATGAGAGAAAATATTTGCACGTCATATTTGATAAGGGTCTAGTTATCCAGAATATATAAAGAACTCTTACAACTCAATGACAGAAAGACAACCAATTAAAAATGGGCCAAGGACTTGAAATGTCTGTTTCTTCAAGGAAGACATACAAATGACCGAAAAATACATGAAAAGATGCTCAGTGTCATTCATCATAAGGGAAATGAAAAACACAATGACATACCCCTTCACAAGAGGCGTTTAACAGCAATAACAGAACAAAATAAAAACAAAAAATAGAAAGTGTTTTTGAAAAACCAAAATTTATTACCAAGTTTAAGCTCGTACTGCTCACCACACAACAGGCCAATAATCAAGAGATGAGTCGTTGGGCAAAGAATAACGACTTTATTCAGAAGGCCAGCAAACTGAGAAGATGGTGGGCTCATGCCCCAAAGAACCATCTTGCCTGAGTTGGAATTCAGTCTTCTTTTATACTAAAAGGGGAGGGAGTAAAGTCAAACATTTTCTGATTCCCATCAGCCTCCAGAGGGGATGTGTTAATTTCTTCCTCCCTGCAGTCATTCACAGGTGGGCCTGGTCAAGATGTTTCCTGTGAGCTAAACAGAAGTATATTAGCTTAATGCTCATTACCTGGGAGGCAGGGTTCTGAGAGATGGGTCATTATATATAATTTAAGCTTATAGGCAACATCCATATAGTGATTAATTTGTAATAGAATACAAATGTTCTTCCCTATTACAGAAAGTGTAGGGAAAGATACGGAAATGTGATGTAAAGGGACATACCCCAAAGAAAATACTTGTCTTACCATTTTACTTAAAATTGCCTTGCTTGCTTTCTTTATAGCTGTGCTACTGCATATGTTCTACTGGCTGAGGAAGAAGCAACAACTATTGTAGATGCTGAAAGGTTATTTAAACAGGCACTCAAGGCAGGAGAAACAATTTACAGGCGGTCACAACAGTGCCAGCACCAAAGTCCTCAGCATGAAGCTCAACTGAGTAAGTGAATTTGAACTAATTTTCCCCTTTTAGTTCCTGCAACTGCCTGTTTTATGTGTAAAACACAAAACAACAACAATTTAAAAAACTTAATACTTAAAAGTTAGCTACTTTTCATAAGAGATAACAAATCTATTCAAGTCAGCAAGACAGAAATGTATATTAGCTAGAGAATGCTTGTGGAAGGGAACAAATCTGTTCTGGTTATTGAGAGATGTGCTGCTCTGAAACTTAACAATTTATTTCATGTGAGAATTGGGCTGGTCATTGGAGAAACACAACTCAAAAGTATTCAAGATTCAAGAGAACCTTCTAGTGATGATAAGCAGCTATTACCTTTATCCTCACCCTTACCCAAGCAATAGTAGAGGTATATCATTTGGTTTGCTCTTCAGACAGTATATATCTCCATATAGTGCCAGGGAGTGGCCCTTCAGCACAAAACCAGCCTTACACTTGATATTGACTATTTCTTCGGTTGTTTTTTCTCCATGATGTGTTTGAGACCATATGGGCCATAGCAACTGAGGTCCTTTCTTTCCACTCTCAGGCATACTCTCCCAGTTGTGATCGAGACACTTTTACCAAAGATGTTAGAATCTGTAATGCTGCTGCTTCCTGCTATTTTGTGTGGCCAGAGGGCTTTAGTTTCATGATTTTGGCAGATAATGGGCAATAAATTGAAATATGTTTATATAATGCATTATCTCCTGGAGTTAAGTTCTCAATCTTTTGTTTGTGTAAATTAAAATTAGGATAATGTTTTCTCTCTAAACTAAATATTGATGTATATAGTATGTTTCGTTAATGCGTGTTGTTATAACACACAACTGTGGGAATATGTAATTTTGCAGTCTGGAACTAATGAAACTACATCTGTAAAAAAGTCATGCCATTTGTCCTTGTATAATCTCAGATATAGTTATGAGATAGTTCCAGAAATATTTGTTAGCCCTTTCTAGAAGTAGTTTGTTAGTTACTTGCTGTTGACCAAAAATTTATGCTAGCATGGAAATTTTGTTTTGAATATCTTTTGTTTGTCAGCTAAGGTAATAGAGAATATTAAAATAGTAGATTGTTTATGCAGAAACTTAATAATGTTATTTCTTCCTATTAATGTATGTCTTTTAATAGTAAAATCTACTTGCCAAGTATACACAAATTACTTTATATATACTGTACTCAGATTACTTAATGTTAGAGGCAAAAGTAATTCTCTCTCTGTATATTTTTTAAGATTTTAGTATAAAAAACTTCAAACATCTATAAAAATAGAGCAGTATAATGAACCTTCGTTCATTGTCCATCACCCAAATTCAACTATTATTAATATTCTTCCATTCTGACACAATTTAATTTTAATTGAACCTCCCAAGGTAAGCAAATAAAATTAACAGGTAATATGTTAATGAAGTAGCAGGTCATAATATAAAAGTGATAGTTTTGTGTCATTTGTTGTTTTTCTAAATAGGGAGAGATACCAATGTACTGGTGTATATTAAAAGAAGACTGGCAATGTGTGCAAGAAAATTAGGAAGAATAAGAGAAGCAGTAAAAATAATGAGAGATGTAAGTAAATTTGATGACTCAACCTTTATCTTTATTCCTTCAAAAACAGAATGTGTTTTAAGTTGCCAGTTAAGTTAATGCAGAATCACTATGTGTTTTCCTTTTTTTTTTTCTAACATTGATTGATTGATTGGCCATGCTGCCCAGCTTGCGGGGTCTTAGTTCCTTGACCAGGGATCGAACCCCGGGCCCCAGCAGAGAAAATGCCGAATCCTAACCACTGGACCGCCAAGAAATTCCCCAGAATCACTGTTTTTTTTAATTGATAGTTTTATAACAAGATATTTATTTAATATACATAGATTTCTTAGAGGTTGAGTCTCCACAGTTTTAAGAAACAAAAGAATTTCTACCTCAGTGAATTTGATTCAGCTCTGAGTTCCTTTTGTATAATTTTAATCTTTTTTCTTTTTAATATACAGTTGATGAAAGAATTTCCCCCTCTTACCATGTTGAACATCCATGAAAATCTCCTAGAATCACTTTTAGAATTACAGGCCTATGCAGATGTCCAAGCAGTTCTAGCAAAATATGATGGTGAGTGATAATTCTCTTAGTTAATAGCATGGTTAAAGTATTTTTTTTTCTATTAAGTAATCATAAATGTGATCCTACTCTGGTATTTCTGTGATTTTCTCTTTGCATTCTTACCAGTCAGTATCTAGTATCTGTGGATATAAGTTGCTATTAAGTATCCTCTTTATCAGTACTTTTGGTAGCAAAAGTCTGCAAGGAGGAACTTTCCTTCTCTCAAGATGTATTCATTTTTTTATTGAGCGCCTAATGTGAGTGAGGCGCTTGGAATACAGTGGTGAATAAGAAGACATGGACTTAGCCCTCGTAGAATTTACCGTTTAGTGGAACATACAGACAAATGAATAGTAGTTATATTGAGGCATAGCGTGTTAGGTGAGGTAATAGAAAAGTATGGGGTGCTATGCACTTCATTTGTTTTGGAGTGGCAGGGAAGGCTAACAGAAGTTGCTTAGAGTATATATAAGAGTAACTCAGAATAACATTTTACGATGCTTTTTAGTTACAAAGTATAATTTATTATCTCATCTGATCCTTATAACAATCTTGTGAGGTGGTAGGACAAGTACAATATTTTTACTGTTTCCGGTTAGTAAATAAGAAAACTGGAGTAGAAGAAGGTTAAGTGCTTGGGTAAGGTCTTCTAGCCAGTAAGTGGCAAGCTTGAACTTAAACTTAGGTATTCCATTTGTTTGTTTACTAGTCTCCCAACAGTAAGTAAGAAGTCAATATATGTTGGCTATTTTTATTATTATACGATAACAGTTCCAGTTTACCACAAATGGATTTGGGAGAATTTTTGAGAAGCATAGCCTTTCTCCTCATTCTGAGTAAGGCATCAGCTTTTAACCCCAAGCTGGAAACATCCTAACTAGCATAATATTTCTGGTCATATCTTTCACTGTATTAGAACACATTTAAGTCACTTATTCACACTCTCCTGTTGTAAGCTCCTACCCATTAGCTTGGGAATCTCCATGACTTGGAAAGTTTGAAATTTGTTACACTTGGAAAGAGAAGTTTATTTCTTTTAAACATCTGGAATTCTTAGGAAGTGCTTTAGAGTAGTATAGGCTCATGGAGAAATTTGTGAGAAATTCTTTCCATATGTTACTTATCAGATGCATGGCCTGCTTATAATACTTATGATGAACAAGCTTAGGGACTGAATATGAAAAATCAGATAGGACCTATTCATTAAAAATAAAATAAAACTAGCAACTTGGATATGCTTCTGTGTTTTCAGTTATTTTTATGAGTCCCGTTTTCACCCTTCTAGAATCCTGAAAAAGTTAAAAGCAAGTTTACTTCTTTAGTTCTCCATTTGCTGGTATAACTCTGGAATCTGGAAAGAGAGTTCTGTAGTCTTACTCTGCCAATAACATTATTTTGGTCATTCTTTAAGAAAGAACTCATATAATTAATTTTATTGTAGTTCTCAATTTCTTTTTATTTTATAAAAAATCATCTTTTAAGAAAATGTAGAAAATGCAAAAACATCAGAAGAAGAAAAAAATGAAAACCACCCATGATTATATCACCTGGACTTAACTACTATTAATTTTTTTAACATTTATTTATTATTTATTTAGGCTGTGCCGGGTCTTAGTCGCGGCATGTGGGATCTGCATTGTGTCACGCAGGATCTTTAGTTGTGGCATGCGGGCTTCTTAGTTGCAGCACGTGCACTCTTAGTTGCGGCAAGCTTGTGGGATCTAGTTCCCCAACCAGGGATTGAACCCAGGCCCCCTACATTGGGAGTGCAGAGTCTTACCCACTGGGCCACCAGGGAAGTCCTGTTAATTTTTTTTTTTCTTAATCTTAGTTTTTCTCTGTGAATAGGTGGAGTTTTTACATAGTTCTATCTATACAATGGCTTTTTCCTTGGATAGTATTATTATAAGCAGCTTCTTATAAGCATTTGTTGAGTACTTTTTACCATTGTATGAGGGCTTTCACAGACATGGTTTAATTTAATCTCTGCTAGAAAAGTACCATTTCTCTATTTTGGGAAAACTGAGGTTAAAGAAGTTGTGCTAGTTCAAGGATGCATAGCTGGTAAATAGTAGAATCAAGATTCAGACTCAGGTTTTCCAATTATATGTCCATGTGCTTTTACTACTATATTATATCCGTTGAATTTGAACTATGAATTATTCTTATTAGAAATTGTCTTAAGATATTTTTGTGATTCTTACCCAAATTAAAAATTATTATTATAGATATAAGCCTTCCAAAGTCAGCAGCCATCTGTTATACAGCAGCACTATTGAAGACAAGGACTGTTTCAGATAAGTAAGTAGTTATGAAAACTATAATAGTTTAGAAAGACTGCTAAACTCAATATTGTTTTTCATCCACTGACTTTAAACAATGCTTTTTTTTCCCTACTTCCTGCTGAATAACCCTTGATCTTATGGGGCTTAGAAGCTTCTTACTATGTGTAGTGGAAAGAGCAAGGTTTTTAGAGCTAAGTGAACTTGGATTCAAATTCAAAGTCTACAGCATACCAGCTATGGAACTTTGGTCAAGTTAATCAGTGTGAGTTTCTTTATTATCTGTAAAATGAGAATAATAATACTGTAGGGTGGTTGTGTGAGGATTATATGTGTTAAATGCCCAAAGCAATGCTAGATAGAAAGTATATCCAGTACATAGTAGCTATGATGGTAATTGTAAGATATGTGGTAGGGAAATAGGTTTCATGTTACCTGTTTTGAGATTATAATTCTGCGTTATTCTGATTTCCTTGTATTTTTGGCTGTCCTTAATGAATTTCTCTTTATTGCACAGGTAAGTTATTCAGAAACCAACCAAATGGCAACTGCTTTCTTTCACCTTAGATTACTGTGGCTTGATATGAATTAGAATGGACTGTTCACAGTCTGTGAACAGTGAAAATTTGATAAGAATGTACTTCTATTTCATGAGATTCTCTAGATGTCCCTGTGTGGCATTTCTTATTTTATTACTTTGCCCAAAGTGTGTCTTTAATGGACTTCTGAAGGTTTTCTTCACGTTAACTTGAATATTTCCATTTCTTATGCTGCCTTCCTTTATATGTTGAACCAAAGGCTTTACTTTTATGTTTAGTAGCCATTTGGCTTTGACTTTAGCCATCACCAGAAACCTCTGATTTAGGGTGCTAAATTACGATCTCAGTTAATTAATTGATTAAAATACTTATTTATTTAAATATTTATTTCTTCATTTTGTGGTTTTCTTACAGATTTTCTCCAGAAACAGCCTCCAGAAGAGGGTTAAGCACAGCAGAAATTAATGCTGTGGAAGCAATTCATAGAGCTGTGGAATTTAATCCTCATGTTCCAAAAGTAAGAAACTTTATGATAGAAATACTACTTTTATTTAAGTTAATCAAATTGGTAACAGTGTATAGACCAAAGTTTGGGTCTCCATAATTTGAGGCAGAATTGTTTTAGTCTGCTATATTTTGATGCTTAGTGTTTACCCTAAAGGGGATGTTAAAAAGAATTTAGAAAGGTGGATAGGAGCAGTATTTCAGTATAGGCTTTATAATTGCTGTCAAAATAAAATTTGATGTACAATATGTTCACTTAGCTGTTCCTTTTACTATAGTTATAGAGAAGAAATAAAATGGCTTGGTCCTAATAAAAGATCATTCATATTTCAGATCATTAAATCAAATATCCTGTTACTATAAAAGCTATTTACATCTAGACAGATGCTTTTGAATGAGGGCTGGGTAGACAAAGACTGAAGACAAATAGATTAAAATAATCAGTGTTAGGAAACAGATGTGAAAGTTCCCAGAAAAACTGCTGAGTTGATGTTTATTTAGTCCCAGATGAACTGTACTCATCTCATTTGTCTTAATATTGTACACCTTGCAGACATACAGATCATTGGTTAATCTTCGTGTGTTATAACCCAAGATGAAATTTTGGATTTTAAAAACAATGCCCCAAGTTAGGGAGTATAGAGTATTCAAGAATATGCCTTTATTTAAAAGAGTAATTGTAACTGTTGATTCCAGTATAATATGTTAGTGGAATTTGGAAACTAGTAAACATTAAAGGATTAACCTCTAAAAAATAATCTCGAAGAAATGCAAGTTGTAAGTCTGTTAGAGTAAGTAAAGACAGAGTCAAGAATATTACTGAAATCTAAGGATGAGAGTCAACAAATATTTATGCCATTCTCTCATTAAGTGAAACTGGTCCCATAAATTTCAATAAAAATTTTAGTGTGAATTATAATACATATACAGCAAAGTGTAAAAAACAGAAATGTGTATCTTAATGATTTATTATAAAGCAAATGAGTGGAAACTACCACTGAGGTCAAGAAACAACATTGTCAGCCCCCAGAAACCCACCTGCCCTTTCCCAATTACAACTTCCTCCCTCCTGCCTAAACTTAACCACCATTCTGACATTAATTATGTTTATTAATTATGTTTTTCCTTCTTTTCTTATAATTTTAGTCTATACTTTTCCTTTATTGCTGGCTTTATAAAACAGGTTAAGGAATTGTCCCTCTTTTATCATTCTCTGGAATAATTTGTGTAAAAATTAGAATTATTTCTGCCTTCAGTGATTGGAAGAATTTGCTGATAAAGCTGTCTGATTTTGGATTTTTCTTTGTGAGAAGAATTTTCATTACAAATTTCATATCTTTAATAGTTTAATTACAAATTCAATTTTTTTAACCATTCTATAACTATTCACATTTCTTGTTTCTTCTTGTGTTAGCTTTTGGTAAGTTGTATTTTTCTAGGAATTTATTACATCAAAAATTTCAAATTTATTTGCATAAAGATTTCATAAAATCCTTTTATTAGCTTGTTAATATGTGCAGAATCAGTTGTAACATCCATTTTTTAATTCATAACACTGGCTACCTTTCTTTTTGGCCCTCTATTGGATTCCTCAGGGATTTATCAATTTTATTAGTCTTTGTGAAGAACCAACCTCTGGCTTTGTTGATCTTCTCTACTGTTTGTTTTCTGGTTCATTCATTTCTGCTCTTTACAGCCTTCTTTCAACTTTCTTTGGCCCCATTTTTTTTTAATTCTTGTATCTTCTTTTTTTTTTAATTAATTATTTTTGGCTGTGTTGGGTCTTCGTTGCTGCGTGCGGGTTTTCTCTAGATTGGCGAGTGGGGGCTACTCTTCGTTGCAGTGTGCGGGCTTCTCATTGCAGTGGCTTCTCTTGTTGCAGAGCACAGGCTCTACGTGCACGGGCTTCAGTAGCTGTGGCACGTGGGCTCAGTAGTTGTGGCTCGCAGGCTCTAGAGCACAGGCTCAGTAGTTGTGGCACATGGGCTTAGTTGCTCTGTGGCATGTGGGATCTTCCTGGACCAGGGCACGAACCTGTGTCCCCTGCTCTGGCAGGCGGATTCTTAACCACTGAACCACCAGGGAAGTCCCTCTTGTATCTTCTTATAAGGTATTTAACTCATTAATTTTTAATGTTTCTTCTTCTAACATATCCATTTAAGTCTATAAACCTTTCTCTAAGTACAATTTTAACTGCATACTATAGCATTATTTTTTTTATAATTTAGTTCAAAAATATTTTCTAATTTCCACTATTACTTCCTCTTTGATTTAGAGGTATATTTATTCCATTTAGATATGTATTTCTTAATTTTAAAACATATGAAAATTATCTTTTTATCAATAATTTCTGATGTAATTGCATTGTGGCCAGAGAACATACACTGTGTGATTTCACCCCTTTGAAACATTTTTTAATTCTTGAATTTCTATTTATTTTTCACATCTCTCGTATTATTTATAGGTTTGAATTCTCTGCCAAAAGTTTAAATATAATCTGTTATCTCTTTGAAAATAAAGTAGTTATCTTAAAGTCTTTCTCTGATAATCCCAATATCTAGATCGTCCCTGTTTCTGTTTTTAACATCTGTTTTTTTCTGCTGCATCATGTTCATATCGTCTTTTCTCTTATGCCTGATTTTCTTTCGCTATGTGCCAGATATTTTATTTGAAAAATTGTAGAAATAGCTTAAAATCTCAGATAATATTATATTCCTTCATAGAGGATTTTCCTTGCCCTTAGATGCCTGGAAGAAGCATTGGTAGGACAGGATCACCTTAATTCAGTTTCAGGGATTGAAATTTTCTGGTCTACCCGGATGACTTGAAACTGGACTGCAGTCCATGAAAGTTTCAGTTTATTTCTGGTTCACCCTTATTCCTAAGATGCAGCTTTCAGAGTCCCAGTCCAATCCTGAGGGTTTTGCCAGGCTCTCACTCTTGACAGGACTTGGACTTCAACTTTTGTTCCAGTAGCCTTACGAAACTGGCAAAAATACTGAACAGCCTCCTAGCTATCTTTTCCAGAATTGTCAAATGTCCCTATAGTGAAAGAAGCCCCAGGTGTGGCTTACTTCTCTGCTTTCTGCCGTCTTTAGACTGTGGCCTGGTAATTCTCTACCCTTTGTTAATTATCTGATGTATTTGATTCAATTTTTTAAAATCGACAGCTTTTCTAGCTGTCTGGGAGGGTTCATCTGAGTTACCCAGTCTTCCGTTACTGGAAGCAGAGGTCTAAAAATACTTGTATATGAAATGCTCTGCTCTCTCTTGCTGCAGAGTGGTTAAGAGAACGGATTCAGCAACTAAACTGCCTACATTTGAATTCTGGCTCCACTACTTCCTAGCTGTATTACCTTGGACAAGTTACTTAACTTCTCTAGACTTGAGTTTCCTCATGTGTAAGCTGGGGATAATATTCCCTACCTCTTAGAGTTGTTATTAAGATTAAATGAGTGCATATCTTTAAAGTGCTTAGAAGAGTACCTAACACGTAGTAAGCTTTACAGAAGTGGTTGTTATTGTTAGTACCCAGGATGGGGTGGAAATCTGTTCCTTGTGTGAGAAGATAAGCAGCAGTTATTAATCAGAACTATTCAAATTAAATACACCATTGATATCTAAAAAATTTATTTAATTCCCACTCAAAATAACAAAATCGGGATTGTCTGTTCCCTGTGGTTGTTCTTTTCTGCTTTAAAAACCCTCTTACGTAAAATGTATTCTCAGCAGTAACAATTCTTTTTTTTTTTTAACATCTTTATTGGAGTATAATTACTTTACAATGGTTTGTTAGTTTCTGCTTTATAACAAAGTGAATCAGCTATACATATACATATATATATATATCCCCATATCCCCTCCCTCTTGCATCTCCCTCCCACCCTCCCTATCCCATCCCTGTAGGTGGTTGCAAAGCACAGAGCTGATCTCCTTGTGCTATGCAGCTGCTTCCCACTAGCTATGTATTTTACATTTGGTAGTGTATATATGTCCATGCCACTCTCACTTCATTGCAGCTTACCCTTCCCCCTCCCAGTGTCCTCAAGTCCATTCTCTACGTCTGCATTTTTATTCCTGTTCTGCCCCTAGGTTCTTCAGAACCATTTTTTTTTAGATTCCATATATATGTGTTAGCATACAGTATTTGTTTTTCTCTTGCTGACTTACTTCACTCTATGACAGACTCTAGGTCCATCCACCTCACTACAAATAACTCAATTTCGTTCCTTTTTATGGCTGAGTAATAGTCCATTGTATATGTGTGCCACATCTTCTTTACCCATTCATCTGTCGATGGACACTTAGGTTGCTTCCATGTCCTGGCTATTGTAAATAGAGCTGCAGTGAACATTGTGGTATATGACTTTTTTTGAATTATGGTTTTCTCAGGGTATATGCCCAGTAGTGGGATTGCTGGGTTGTATGGTAGTTCTGTTTTTAGTTTTTTAAGGAACCTCCGTACTCTTCTCCATAGTGGCTGTATCAATTTACATTTCCACCAGCAGTGCAAGAGTGTTCCCTTTTCTCCACACCCTCTCCAGCATTTATTGTTTCTAGATTTTTTGATGATGGCCATTCTGACCAGTGTGAGATGATATCTCATTGTAGTTTTGATTTGCATTTCTCTAATGATTAGTGATGTTGATCATCCTTTCATGTGTTTGTTGGCAATCTGTATATCTTCTTTGGAGAAATGTCTATTTAGGTCTTCGGCCCATTTTTGGATAGGGTTATTTGTTTTTTTTGATATTGAGCTGCATGAGCTGCTTGTGTATTTTGGAGATTAGTCCTTTGTCAGTTTCAGCAGTAACAATTCTGATGGTGTACATTGTGCATTGGTTTTCAAAACTACTGCCAGAGCCACCATGGGTGAGGGGAGGGTAGCGGAAATCCCAGGCATTGCCCAAATTATAAAATTAAATTGTTGGATATGTAATATATATTAACCTTCATATTGAATCTGTCTAAATAATCTATGATGCTTTTAGTGATACTTCTTTTGAGTTTAAAAACCTACACACACATATAGTGAAATACGCCAAAATACTTCTGAGAGAAATTAAAGAAGACCTAAATAAATGGAGATATATACCATGTTTGTGGATTAGAAGACTAATTATTGTTAAGATCTCTCCAAATTGATCTGTAGATTAAATGCAATTCCTATTAAAATCCTAGTAGACTTGTTTGTAAAAACTGACAAGCTTGGGCTTCCCTGGTGGTGCAGTGGTTGAGAGTCCACCTGCCGATGCAGGGGACATGAGTTCGTGCCCCGGTCTGGGAAGATCCCACATGCCGCAGAGTGGCTGGGCCTGTGAGCCATGACCGCTGAGCCTGCGCGTCTGGAGCCTGCGCTCTGCAACGGAAGAGGCCACAACAATGAGAGGCCCGCGTACCACAAAAAAAAACCCAAAAAAACAAAACAAAAAAACTGACAAGCTCATTCTAAAATTTATATGGAAATGCAAAGGATCTAGAATAGCCAAAACCGTTTTGAGAAAGAACAGTAAGGTTAGAGGGACTTATACTACCCAATTTCAAGACATTTTTAAAGCTACAGTAATTAAGATAATATAATATTGGCATGAAGGTTGAAATGTAGATCAATGAAAGACAATAGAGAATCCTGAAATAAACTCACATAATTTTGGTCAGTTGATTTTCAACAAGAGTTCCAATGCAATTCAATGGGGAAAGGATAATCTTTTCAACAGATGGTGCTGGGAAAATCAGGCATCTATGTGAAAAACAAACAAACAACCTAGACCCTCTCCTCATGCCAAATAAAAAATTAACTCAAAATGGATCAAAGATCTAAATGTAAGAGGTAAAATTATAAAAATTGTAGAAGGAAACAGAACCTGGGTTAGGCAAAGATTTCTTCAAAAGCATGATCAATTAAAAAAAACCTGATAGATTGGACTTCTTAAAATGTTTGCTCTTCAAAAGTTATCACTAACAAAATGGAAAGATAAGCCAAATGACTGCAAGTCATTTATCTCTTAAAGTTTGGTATCCAGAACTTATAAAGAACTTTTATAACTCAGTAATAATAGGACAAACAACTCACTTCATCAAAGAAGGTTTATGAATTAGCTATCAAAGAAGGCACATGAAAAGATACTCAGCATCATTAGTCATTGGGAAAACAAATTAGAACCACAGTGTGATACTACTTTATATCCACTAGAATGGCTATACTCACATAGACTTACAATATCAGGTGTTGGCAAGAATGTAGAGAAAATGCATATATTGCTGCCAGGCATTTAAAATAGTATAGCTACTTTGGAAAACAGTTGTGTAGTTAAACATATACTTACCATATGATCCATCAATTCCATTCCTAGATATTTACCCAAGAGCAATGAAAACGTATGCCTATACAAAGACTTGTATGAAAGTGTTCATAGCAATATTATTCACAATAGCAAATAATTTGAAACAGTCCAAAGATAGGTGAATGAATAAATAAGTGGTGATATATCCACATAATGGAACACTTCTTAGCACTAAAAAGGAACGAAGTATAAGTACATGCAACAACATAAATGAACCTCAAATACTTTATGCCAAGTGCAAGAAACCAGACACAAAAGACAATATATTGGGGACTTCCTTGGTGGCGCAGTGCCAGTGCAGGGGATATGGGTTTGAGCCCTGGTCCGGGAAGATCCCACATGCTGCGGAGCAGCTAAACCCGTGCGCCACAACTACTGAGCCTGCGCTCTAGAGCCTGTGAGCCACAACTACTGAAGTCCGTGTGCCTAGAGCCCATGCTTTGCAACAAAGAGAAGCCACTGCAATGTGAAGCCTGCGCACTGCAACAAAGAATAGCCCCAGCTTGCCACTAGAGAAAGCCCACGTGCAGCAACGAAGACCCAACACAGCCAAAAATTAAATTAAAAAAAAAAAAGACAACATATTGGGGACTGCCCTAGTGGCGCAGTTGTTAAGACTCTGTGCTCCCAATGCAGGGGGCCCAGGTTCAATCCCTGGCCAGGGAACTAGATCCCATACGCATGCTGCAACTAAGAGTTTGCATGCCACAACTAAGGAGCCGGCAAGTCGCAACTAAGGAGCCCACCTGACGCAACTAAAGGAGCCCACCTGCCACAACTAAGACCTGGCACAACCAAATAACTAAATAAATATTAAAAAAAATAAATTATCATCAGTACTTACAGTTGAGCCAAGGAGTGTATTATATTTCCTTAAAAAAAAGACAGCATATTGTATGATTCCATTTATATGAAATTTATGAAATAGGTAAAACTATAGACACAAAAGGCAGATCAGTGGTTCCCTGGGGCTGTGGGTAGGAGTGGAGATTGACTTCAAACAGGCATGAGGGAACTTTTTATGGTGATGGTTGCACAACTGTATAAATTTAGTAAAAATCATTGAACTGTATACTTAAAATGGTAAATTTTGTGATATATAAAGTATACGTCAGTAAAACTGTAAAATATGTTATTTAATTAAATATAAATTTAATAAGTATGTAATATGTATATACTGCAATATTTGAAAATCATTTTTAGCACCAGTAAAGCCTTGCCTGAAAAAAAATCATTTTTATTTATAGGTAGAAATTTGTATATTTTTTCCCCTTACCTAAATACCAAAACCAGTTGACAATTCAGCTCTATCAGAATATCCAACTGAGTAGAATGGCTCTGTAACCTTACGTTATTGTTTGTGGATAGGCAGTTTAAGCTGGGTGTTACCAAACAGGTTAAAAATTAAGGTTTTAGGGGGGAAATTTTATGCTCCAACAATTTGGATAATATCCCACTTAAATAACATTAGTGTTATATGAATTGGAAGAGCGCTGGAATTTGTGGCTGTTTTTGCAAGTGATGAAGTATGTACAGATATTCTCTCCCCTCTCTCTTCTATTATAGTCTCTATCTGTGATTCTCTCAGCTGGAGCCAGCAAACATAAAGGGCTTTAGGGGTTTTCTTCCTCAGACTTCAACAATGTGTCATGATAACTTACTTAACCTAATGAACAGTGACACTTAAATATATATATATATTTTTAAATCTTCTTTTATTCTTATAAATTTATTATGCAAATTTTCAAATGTTCTATGAATCTTACCAGTAAAATGACAAATTGTAAAGCTGTTTTAGCAGGAACTATTTTGGCTACTTTCCACATAACTACAACAGAAATGGCTATAGGTCTAGAGCTGTGCAATTTGTTAAAGCTGGAAGCCA
Organism: Aethalodelphis obliquidens; assembly: GCF_003676395.1. NCBI lineage: Eukaryota > Metazoa > Chordata > Mammalia > Artiodactyla > Delphinidae > Aethalodelphis > Aethalodelphis obliquidens. The sequence goes on along the minus strand of NW_020838014.1, from coordinate 1,046,702 downwards.
TTAGAAGTGCAGTAGAAAAAGATCACATAAATCTCTTCAGGCTATGAATTTGCTTTAGATGTTTCATCAGTATTGATTGCTTTTACAGATTTTTTTAATCTACTGAATGAATTCAGTATACAGTAACTGTGATAGTAATAGTAAAAAAATTAGAACAACATGTTTTCATGATTTTTGACTTGTTCTTCATTACCTAGGTATGGCTTTGGTTCAATAAACATTTTGTTTTAGTCACCAAACAAGAAAAAGATTATGTATCTTTCAGCTACTATAGAAATTGTTGGTTTTTAAAATTTTACGGTAGAAAATATTTCATACTTTTTAAATATTCCATAGCATCCTGTTTCAGTCATTCTTGTGTCTCACATTTTTTTATTATCCAACCATCAAGAAGTATTTTTTAATTAAAATAATTCATATACAATATAATTCACCCTTTTAAAGTATACAATTCAGTGGTTTTTAGTATATTCACAAGGTTGTGTAATTATCACCACTCTCTGATTCTAGAACATTTTTATTACCCCCAAAAGAAACCCTGTAGCTATTAGCAGTCACTCCCCATTCCTCTCTCCCCAAATCCATGACAACACAGATCTACCTTCTGTCTCTGTAGATTTAGAATTATATTATGTGGCCTTTTCACTTAGCATAAGGTAGCAGGTATCAATACTTCCTTTCTTTTTATGGCTGAGTAGTAATCCATTGTATGGATATACCACATTTTGTTTATCCATTCATCAGATGATGGGCATTTGGGTTGGTTCCACTTTTTGGCTATTATGAATAATGCTGGTGTGAATATTCATGTGCAAGCTTTTGTGTGGACACATGGTTTCACTTCTCTTGGGTATATGCCTAGGAGTGGAATTGATGGATCATATGGTAATTCTCTATGCTTAACTTTTTGAGAGACTGCCAAGCTTTTTCAAAGTTGGCTGTGCTATTTTACATTCCCAATGTAAAAAATTCCCAAAAATTTACAGCAATTTTTGAGGGTTACAATTTCTGTGCCAACAGTTGTTATTGTCTGTGTTTTGACTGTAGTTGTCCTAGTAGGTGTGAAGTGTCATCTCATGATTTTGATTTGCATTTCCTAATGACTAATGATGTTGAACATCTTTTAATGTGGTTATTGGCCATTTGTATATCTTCTTTTTTTAAATTTTTTAAAATAATTTTTATTGAGTATAGTCGATTTACAATGTTTTTAGTTTCAGGTGCACAGTAAAGTGAATCAGTTTTACATATATCCACTTTTTTTTAGATTCTTTTCCCATATAGGCCATTACAGAGTATTGAGTAGAGTTTGCTGTGCTATACAGTAGGTACTTATTAGGTATTTATTTTATATATAGTAGTGTATATATCTCAATCCCAATCTCCCAATTTGTCCCTCCCCCCCGTTCCCCCTGGAAACCATAAGTTTGTTTTCTACGTCTGTGACTCTATTTCTGTTTTGTAAATAAGTTCATTTGTACCAATTTTTTTTTAGGTTCCACATACAAGCGATATTATATGATATTTGTCTTTCTCTGTCTTACTTCACTCAGTATGACAATCTCTAGGTCAATCCATGTTGCTGCAAATGGCATTATTTCATTCTTTTCTATGACTGAATAATATTCCATTGTGTATATATACCACATCTTCTTTATCCATTCATCTTTCAGTGGACATTTAGGTTGCTTCCATGTCTTGGCTATTGTAAATAGTGCTGCAATGAACATTGGGGTGCATGGATCTTTTCTAATTATGGTTTTCTCCAGATATATGCCCAGGAGTGGGATTGTGTATCTTCTTTGGATAAATATCCAAGTCCTTTGCACATTTTTAAATTCATCTTTTTATTATAAAAAGTATTCTTTAACATTATTATTATAGTTAGCCATTGACATTCTTGATTAATATGGTCCAAAACCATTGTGAATCTCCATGGGTTGAGAAATACCAGTATAACATATAATTTTACTCCTGAAGTGAGAACATGAGGATGGGTCATGAACCTTGCTGAGATATGGATGCTGAAGATTCAACTAGGTTATTCATTTGGTAAGTTACTCACATGTGTGCACAAGCCTCAGAGCACAAATGATTGAAATTTGTTCCTTAGCAAAATTATGGCTTTATAAATCATGGATGTTTAGAGATAGCACAGATGATTGAAATCGTAAATATTAAATCCAAAAATATCCATGATTTACTATAGATGTAATTGTTCTTAGTATGACACTTTACACATCAGTTAGAATAGTATTATCTAACTTTAATTTAGGATCTAGCAATAGCTTGCTGCAATATTTCATTGAAGGTTTTTTTTATTAGCATACTACCACCAAATTCTTCTAAATTTTATTATCTTTAGATTTAAATTTGAGATACTTGCCTTAAAAACAAAATCACAGAACAGAAAGTCCAGAAATATATCTATATGTATTTTGTCATTTGGTTTTTGACAAAAGCACCAATGCAGTTCAGTGGGGAAAGGAAACTCTTTTCAACAAATGGTGCTGGAACATCTAGATGTCTGAATGGGGGGAAAAATCATGAAATATTCTCATAGCATACATAAACATTAATTTGAGATGGATCATTTACCTAAATGTAAGAGCTAAAACTATACATCTAGAAGAAAACATCTAAGAATATCTTTGAAATTTTGGGGTAGACAGAGATTTCCTAGGACACAATAGGCACTTAACTGTAAGAGAAAAAATTCTAAATTGGCCTTTTCAAAAATTGAAAATTCTTCTCACTGATGACAGTGTTAAGAAAAATGAAAAGGCAGGAAATTCCCCAGCCGCCCAGTGGTTAGGACTCCGTGCTTTCACTGCCGTGGGCACAGGTTCGATCCCTGGTTGGGGAACTAAGATCCTGCAAGCTGTGCGGTGTGGCAAAAATAAATAAATAAATAAATAAAAATCATCATCATTTTAAAAAAAATGAAAAGGCAAACCACAGATAGGAAAAAAAATATTTCCAGTTTGTTTGTTTGGCAAAGGACTCAAATCCAGAATATATAAGTATAAAATGACAACTTTAATGTAAAACATGGTCAAAAGCCTTGAACAGATACTTCAGAAAAGAAGATATTGGAATGTCCAATAAACACATAAAGAGGTGCTCACCATTGTTGGTTATCAAGGAAATGCATTATAAAATTACAAGGTATCATGCCTATCAGAATGGCTGTAATTAAAAATACTGATAAAATATTGGTAAGAATGTGGAACATTTAGAACTCTAGTACATTACTGCTAAGAGTATATAAAATGATACAACCACTTTGTCAGTTTCTTATAAAATTAAACATATACCTCACCCTATGACCCAGTTCTACTCCAAGGTGTGCATCCAAGAGAAAAAAATTTATTTAGCAATAAAAAGAAAAGAACTACTGGTACAGCAAAACATGGATGAATCTTAAAAATATAGCGTTCAAAAGAATATATACTGAATGATTCCATTTATGTGATATTCAAGAAAAGGCAAAAGTGATCTATTGTGGTAGAAATTAGAATGGTGGTTGCCTCAGGTGGTCAGGATAGACGTATTAACTGGAAAGGAGAACTTTCTGGGGTGATGGTGTTGCTTGTCTACTTTCTTTCTTTTTTTAAATTTATTTTTGGCTGTGTCAGGTCTTAGTTGTGGCATTCAGGATCTTTCATTGCAGCACTTGGTCTTCTCTCTAGTTGTGGTGCACGGGTTCCAGAGCGTGCGGGATCTGTAGTTGTGGCACTCGGGCTCAGTATTTGAAGCTCGTGGGCTTAGTTGCCCTGCGGCATGTGGGATCTTAGTTCCCTGACCAGGGGTCAAACCCGCATCCCCTGCACTGGAAGGAGGATTCTTAACCGCTGGACCACCAGGGAAGTCCCTTGTTAAAACTCATCGAACTGAATACTTAAGACCCGTGCATTTTACTGTTTTTAAATTATACCTCAATAAAGAAAAAAGAATCAGACTCAACATGGAAAGCACTGTCAAGGTATCATGCCTCCTGATTAAATGAGATGATATATGTGAAGTTCTCAACACAATGTCTGAGTGTCAGGCAACAGCATTGATTATTATGGCCATCACTGCTTTATTATACTCTGTTACCATTTTCTCCTCCTGTTTAAGCTGTTCCAGTGTGTCCTCTTCCCTTGTAAATATTAGTTTAGTGCTTTAGAGTGTATAAGATTTGGGGATTCCTTTGTTGAGATGGGGTGAAGGTGAAGATGGTTAGGTGAGACAGTTAGGAATTAACTAATTTGAATTACTTAATACCCTGAGGACAGTTTGTGTCTTCCAGAAGAAGCCCTTGAGGGAAGAGTGGCGTAGAACATTTAAAAACAAAACAAAACCTTGTTTAGTAAATCTCTGCAACTTGAGTACATGTTTAGGAATATGCTATCTGTGGCTTTTTAAAATTATTCTTATTTTACAATAAAACTGGTTTTGGTATTGTGCTGCTAAGCAAGTAGACCATGCCAGGAGGCCTTTACAAGTGCAAGGGGAATTTTAAAAATAAATGGATACATAAAAGGTAAAATCCATTCTGGCTGATCAGAAATTGAAGCCCGTAGGATGTTATGAGTCCCATCCATTAGAGAAGGTACTAGGTCTTTAGCAGCGGGCTTACATTTCTTTTGGCCAGACTACTTATATTATAGCAGCATAAGTAAAAGATGAGGGAGATGGGCACCCAGTTGAGATTCTGAGTGGCATAGCAGGAGTACAGGGAATAAAGGGAAGTGGTGTTAAAGTCTGTGACCCATACTTAGAGCACAGTGAGGCCTTTGCCTTTCCCTTATATTGTACTGTGGCCCAGGTGGAAGGGTTGAGATATGAAATGCTTATCTCTTGAGATGCTGCTCTGTAGGATGATTTGGAAAGTCATTTTCCTGAAGCACATGCCCTGTTTAGCCTCCCATCCCTCTCTTTTTAATATAAGATCACTTTCCCTTTGCTCCTGAGGCTGCTAGGTAGTATCATGTTTTCTTTCAGTTTATTCATACAGCAGTTGTTTACTTTCTATCTGGGAACTTTCTTTAGTCTCCCTTATAATACACCTCCATGTGGAATCTTTGCATTCAGCCTGCCTGTCCAATCTCATAGAATGTGCACTGAGAAAACTAATTGGAGAGATAAATTGGTCTTGATGTGCATGACTGATCAAGAGCAAAGTACCTTAATTTCAGATGCCTTCAGAGAGATTTTTCTTTAACCTCTGCTTTTAAGAGGAAGATTATAAAGCATTATCGTTACTTCAGGTCAGAATTATATTGCTTTTGGTCAAAAGCTGTTGTAAGATTTGCAAAGTAATAGAAACAAAGTAATCTAGAGATAAATTATAAAGATCAAAGCAATTCAAAATTAAAGTGAATTTGAGCGTAAGCATAGGTATGGATTTAGAGTTATAAAAGATACCATCAGACCATACATCATTATGTCTTTTTAACTATAGCTTCCAAAGTAGCTTTAATTTTTAATATTTTTAGCGAAAAGCAAGAGACTTTGAGTAATTATTTGAGTATATTGTCCATAGTTGAATACTAGTTAAAATTGGCCCACGCAATTTCCAGATATAACAAGAAGATGATTTGGAGGTAATATGGAAGGTCCTGCAGCACATACTAGGTACCAGCCTTGGTTTATGTCTTTAACTATATTTTATTTGCCAGTTATTTCCAAATATGTTAACTCTGGCTTCCTTCCTTGTCTTTAGATTTGCATTTCTATCTAGTTGTGGAAATTTTTACCTGGGTATCTAATAAGTACTTCAGACACTTTAATGTGTTCTCAAACTGATTTTTTTTAAATTTATTTTTTAGTCTCTTCTCCAACTTGCCTCTCCTTCCTTATTTCTATATTTTGACTTACGGCTTTATTATTTTCTTCTGTAATTAACCTTTACTCTGCTCTTTCCAAATTACCAACTCGTATTATGACCTTTGAAATCTCTTTCAGATCTAGCCATCTTCTCCATCCCCACTGTCACTGCTCATTGTGCACCTTCACTACCTTTTTTTTTGTGTGTGGTACGTGGGCCTCTCACTGTTGTGGCCTCTCCCGTTGCGGAACACAGGCTCCGGACGCGCAGGCTCAGCGGCCATGGCTCACGGCCCAGCCGCTCCGCGGCATGTGGGATCTTCCCGGACCGGGGCACGAACCCGTGTCCCCTGCATCGGCAGGCGGACTCTCAACCACTGCGCCACCAGGGAAGCCCTATTCTTTTAAAAATTATTATTGTTATAAAAGTAATGAATGCTTTAAAAAAAAATTCAGACCCTTTAGAAGTTTATAAAGTAAAAAATCCCCTGTTTCTTCTCTCCCAATTCTACTTCTCTCACGTAACCACTGTTTCTGTTTGGTGTATATGTTGCCAGACATTTTCTGTGCATTTTTAAACATACAGATATGTATGTGTAGAAATACAGTAATCTCAAATACTCTACCATCTTTTGTTTGGACCATTAAAACAGATTCCTCAGTGGTCTCCCTGCCATCAAACCCTCTCTACTCTGGTCATTGCCAGAGTTATCCACCTAAATAGCAAATCTTACTCTGCCTAAAGAGCTCTGCTTGTTCCCTATTGCCTATACGATAAGGACCAACCCCGTAGTATTGCGTGTATAGAAACCCTTCATAGTCTGGGCCCAGTATCTGTCTCCAGCCTCGCTCCTCACCACTTCTGCCTTGTTCCTTACCTCCAGTGCTACTATTCCCTGGATTGGCCAGGTCTCATTATGACTCCCTACCGTTGTACATATGCTCAGTCTCTTCTCTACCTGGCAAGTTTCTACTCATTCTTCAAGATCCTGCTCATCTGTTGCCTCCTTTGTAGAGGTGTCTTTCCCACTTTTCCCAAGCAGAGATAATGGCTCTTTCTTCTGTTTCTTTAGTACCTTAATCATCTTTTTTTTTTTTTTCTTTTGGTCTGTTTGTATGTCTCTCCCTTAGTTATTGGGGAGCTTTTTAAAAAGCAGGACTCTTGTCTTAGCATCATTTTATGTCTGATATTCTACTTACCACATAACAGGCATTCAATAAATGTTTGGTAAATAAACATGTTTGTAATTTAGATCTGCATTACTATAAAGACCTATCTAAGGTAAAGAAAATAAAATTTTAGATCCCATCAATTTTTTAAGCCATTTAATATTTTGTGAGTTTTGCTACATTATGTCACTTTGGGCCTTTTAAGGACAGTAGTACAATTTCAGCATGACCTTATTTCTTAACTGATAAAAGAACTCAGCTTTTAATGGAATACTATACTATATTTTAAATGAGTTAGATCTATATAGAGATGGGAAGAGATATACAAGATATATTGTGAAGTAAAAAGTGAGTTGCGTAACAGTTTGATACTATATTTCAGAAAAGTAGAATCAGTATGTTATGCTTAAAAAAAGAAATCCAGACAAACATAAATAAGATTATTATCTTTATTTCCTTTTTTCTTTTATTCTCCAATCTTGTAATAGATTCTTTTCTGTGTAACTCTGTAATGTTTGCATTTTTGTACTGTGAGCATGTACTTTTATAAGCAAAAAAAAAAAAAGAGACCAAAACAAAACAAATTACCCGTCAGTTTTTAACCTTTCATATTCTTCTTCCTACAGAAGTAAAGTCTTGATAGCTGAATTTTTTTGTTTTCATTTTGTTTTGTTTTTAGTTTGCCCAGAAAGTTAGAAAATATCTTTAAGTAAAACTGAAATACTTAAAGGTATGAGTTTGAAGACATTTTAGCTATATATATCAGATCCAGTCAGTTAATTATTTTAGGACCTGCTTTGGATAGTGTAATACACTAGGTGCTGAAGTAGAATATGAAGGATATGGTTTCTATCATGTAGTGACTACACCTTATTCTGGGTAGCAGAAATTCTTGAGTAGCACTTTGTGGAAGAGATAAAATGAGTAATAATCCTATAATTACATATTTTAAGTATATTTTCTTTTTTTCTTTTGTCTTTTTAATTTATTTTATTTTTGGCTGCATTGGGTCTTCGTTGCTGCCCGCGGGCTTTCTCTAGTTGACGTGAGCGGGGGCTGCTCCTCATTGCGGTGCGCAGGCTTCTCATTGCGGTGGCTTCTCTTGTTGCGGAGCACGGGCTCTAGGCACGCGGGCTTCAGTAATTGTGGCGCTCCGGCTCAGCAGTTGTGACTTGTGGGCTTTAGAGCACGGGCTCAGTAGTTGTGGCTTAGTTGCTCTGCAGCATGTGGGATCCACCCGGACCAGGACTCGAACCCGTGTCCCCTGCGCTGGCAGGCATATTCTCAACCACTGTGCCACCAGGGAAGTCCCTAAGTATATTTTCTTTAAACTGAAAGATTTTCTTTATATTTTGAGGGTGAAATTTTATTTCACTGTCCTCTTTCAGAAACTGAAATATAAGAATTTCTTTGAAGTCAAATTGTAGAGGACATTTGCTGGTAGGTAAGACATGATAATAAAAAGTAAGGTAGCATAAGGAAACAATTTTTTAATGATTAAATAGTGAAGATTTTTAATATAAAATCCTGAAGTATTATTTCCTAATAAACGTACCATATCTGATTCTGAATTGTCACTTAGATTATTACTCAGTGAAAGTATAGATATATAGTTGCTATTAACAGAAGTATTTTTAGATATATTAAGTTGATACCTTTTATAATATAAGTTTTACTCAATAATTGTTAACTTAATATCTTTGCTTACCATTTGCTAAGTGGCTACCAAGATAGGGTTTAGTCTAAAGCTTCAGGGTTCTAAAACACATTGAATATAATTTGAGATGTTTTTATCTGTAAAATAAAACAGATCTCTAATCGAAAGGACTTAGTTTAAGTATTAAACCTCTCTGAAAATAAGATATTCTTTTTATGATGGAGATTCCACTGTGTTTGCTTCATTTTCTTTGCTTCCTACTGAAGAAGCTCTTAGTGCACTTGCAAAGAGCATAAGGAGTCGTGTCAGAGGTCAGCTATTTGAGTCCATTTTCCCACAGTCGCCTGGTGCGAGTGATCTTTTACTGTGTTTTAAAAAATGGGCAAGGATTAAAGAGGATTAGAAAGAATATTACCCTCCTGAATATAGGCCCAAGGCACTAAGGGTAGAGAACCCAGCCAGGCAGCAAATGGGCTTTGCTTGACCAGGACACAACCTCTGCTGCATTCCTTTAAGAAACTGAATGGGAAATGTTAAGTCCCCAAACTGGATTAGTAAATAATCTCATAGCTTGTGACATCTGCTAAAATAAATTGATAAGCAGACTGCATTCTTACACTTTGAGGAGAGAGCTAGAGACATCAAGACTAAGAGTAATTATTCTTTTTATCTTTTTGCTTTTTAATTTCACCTTTATTGGGGTATAGGAATAAGAGTAATTCAAGATGAGCATTAAGCTCAGTAAGTGTTGGAAAGGCATATTCCATAAACAAAAAAGAAAAATTACTTTAGATGTATTAATACCATGAGTACATATGTATTGATTAATAACCTAAGGCTTAAAATTTAAAACCACTTCAATTATTTTTAGAATTCTTCCTGTTTGTAGTAGTTTTACAAAGTGTTTCACACATTCAACTGTTTAATTCATGTTGTTTATCTTATTAGCTTGTGTAATGACCTGAGGAACTTAGAATTTGAAATGTGAGAATATATCTTTTAAGACACGTTTGGAATGTTTCTCTTTTTATATCTTATAATAGATGTTAATGTGGTTTGGACCATATGACACATAATTTGGTATCAAATTATTGAAACCCAAAGAGGTTGTTTCATAGCTAGTCTAGTAGGGGAGGTATACTCTGGCCTCAGTCTTCGGAAGAAGTAGTTAGCTAACTAAATATTTTTTAAAAGATTTTGTTTTAAGTTGACCACTTTAATAGTAAAGATGATGTACAAGTGTAATTTTGCATCTTTCTTCATGTAATTAGTATATTTGATTAGTGCAGTGACTGATTATGCTGCTTTTGTTATGGATTATAATATTAAGGCAAGTATTTTCTTCAAGAGTTTAGAATTTAATTTCATATGTTAATAAGAATTGATAGGTCATAACTTCTTTAACAGGCACACTCACTCATCTTGCAGTATGCTCTCAAGTCTCAAGAGTTAAAATTGTTCAGGTTGGCCCTGTACATTGAATATGTCCTCCTGTTCTTCTCCCCACCATGCCCCCCAACCTGCTCATCCACATTCCACCTGTCTTTATATATCAGCTCAAATCCCAAATTCTATCAAGTGGTTTAAATCATAATTCATACCTCTTAAACATAGAATTACCATATAGCCTAGCAATTCCACTCCTAGGTAACCCAAGAGAGATGAAAACATTTGTTCACATGAAAATTCATACACAAATGTTTATTGCAGCATTATTCATAATAGCCAAAAGGTGAAAACCAAATGTCTATCAAATGATGAATGGATAAAGAACTGTGGTCTGTCCATACAATAGAATATTATTCAGCCACAAAAAAGAATGGGGTACTGATACATGCTACAACATGGGTGTATGCTAAGTGAAATAAACCAGTCACAAAAGACCCTATATTATGTGATTCTGTTTGTATGAAATATCTGGAATAGGCAAATCTATAGGACAGAGAGTATATTAGTGGTTGCTTAGGGCTTAGGGGGATTGTGGGTGTAGAGGGTAATAACTAAAGAGTATGGGGTGTCCTTATTTTAAAATTTTTATTGAAGTATAGTTGATTTACAATGCTGTGTCAGTTTCTACTGTAGAGCACAGTGATTCAGTTATACACATATATGCATTCTTTTTCATATTCTTTTCCATTATGGTTTATCACAGGATATTGAATATAGTTCCCTGTGCTATATAGTAGAAACTTATTGTTTATCCATCCTCTATATAATAGTTTGCATCTGGTAATCCCAAACTTCCAATTCATCCCTCCCCCACCCCCTCTTCCCTTGGCAACCATAAGTCTGTTCTCTATGTCCATGAGTCTGTTTCTGTTTCATAAAAGTTCACTGGGGTCATATTTTATTTTATTTTATTTATTATTTTTTAAAATTTATTTTATTTTTGGCTGTGTCAGGTCTTAGTTATGGCATGGGGGATCTTTCGTTGCGGCATGCGGGCTTCTCCCTAGTTGTGGCATGCAGGCTCCAGAGCACGTGGGCTCTGTAGTTGTGGCACGCAGGCTCCAGAGCGCATGAGCTCTGTAGTTGTGGCATGCAGGCTTGGTTTCCCCACGGCATGTGGAATCTTAGTTCCCCAACCAGGGATCGAACCTGCGTCCCCTGCATTGGAAGGCAGATTCTTAACCGCTGGACCACGAGGGAAGTCCCTGGGTCATATTTGAGATTACACATATAAGTGATATCATATGGTATTTGTCTTTCTCTTTCTGACTTACTTCACTTAGTATGATTATCTCTAGGTCCATCCATGTTTCTGCAAATGGCATTATTTCATTCTTTTTTATGGCTGTGTAGTATTCGATTGTATATATGTATAACATCTTTATCCATTCATCTGTCAGTGGACTTTTAGGTTGGCTATTGTAAATAGTGCTGCAGTGAACATTGGGATGCATGAATCTTTTTGAATTATAGTTTTCTCCAGATATATGCCCAGGAATGGAATTGCTGGATCATATGGTAACTCTATTTTTAGTTGTTTTGAGGAACCTCCATACTGTTTTCCATAGAGGCTGCACCAATGTACATTTGGGGTTTCCTTTTGAAGTGATGAAAATGTTCTAAAATTGTGATGGTTGCACATATCTGTGAACATACTAAAAACCATTGAACTGTGGACTTTAAATGGGTGAACTGTAAAGCATGCGAACTATATCTCAATAAAGCTGTTATTAAAAACTAAATTAAAAAATTAATACCTCCTATCCATATTCCTATATACATCTATACCTCTAGTGAAACACTTAACATAGTCTGGTTATAATTTTTTTTTTTTTAATTTGGCTGCGTAGGGTTTAGTTGCATCACATGGGATCTTCATTGCAGCATGTGGGATCTTTCCTTGTGGTATGCAGGCCCTTCATTGTGGCGCGCCGGCTCCAGAGCGCATGGGCTCAGTAGTTGCAGCATGCAGGCTCTCTAGTTGTGATGCATGGGCTCTAGAGCACGCAGGCTCAGTAGCTGTGGCACGCGGGGCTTAGTTGCCCCGAGGCATGTGGGATCTTAGTTCCCCACCCAGGGATCAGACCTGCATCCCCTGCAGTGGAAGGTGGATTCTTAACCACTGGACCGCCAGGGAAGTCCCAGTTTGGTTAAAATTTTTAACTTAATAAATCTGTCTTTCTCGGGAGTTCCCTGGCGGTCCAGTGGTTGGGACTCTGTGCTTTCAATTGCCAGGGGCCCAGGTTTAATCCCAGGTCAGGGAACTAGGATCCCACAAGCCGTGCAGTGCGGCCGAGAAAATAGAAAAAGAAATCTGTCTTTCTCATTACCTTAGGAAGCTCTAGAGAATAGTGTTTTGGCATTCCCTAACAAGCATAGTGATTTGCACTCAGTAAATATTAATTTAATTGAACTTCTTAACAATTAAATTCCTTCACTATAGAAGGGAAATAAAGAAAAAATATTGAATGTTGCCACAACGTGTTATTCCAAAATTGTGTTTTATAGTTTTTTACACTTATTCTTTTTTGGAAAAGTAAGTAATTTCCTCCAACATTATTTCCTCAGCTTGAGTTTCCATTTGTGTTTAGTAAAGTCACATATAAGCCATTTATTACCTTATTTTTACCTATAGGAATGTTCTGATCTTTGGAATTTGCATTTATATAAGCATTTTGTCAGTAGGACCTTCATGTCATTTCAACTAGCTTAATATTTGTTTGTTTTTTAAATCAAATTAACTTTATAAAATTTGAATCTACACTTTTGTGGATATTTGAATTTAGCATAATTTTCCTTTTTTTCTGTGGTGTGTCTATGTGTGTGTGTTATTTTTCTAGTATTTACTAGAGATGAAAAGTCTCATTTTACCTCCAGAACACATTCTGAAACGGGGCGATAGTGAAGCAATTGCCTATGCTTTCTTTCATCTTCAGCACTGGAAGCGAATAGAAGGTGCTCTTAATCTGTTACAGTGTACATGGGAAGGCAGTAAGTATTCTTTTCCAAATGTAACACTAATCTTTCTGACTAATTATTCCATTCACAGGCAGTCTTTTTGTAATGAGATTGTGAGTTTCTTTAAGGACTTGTTCAGATTGGTTTCAAAGTGAACTCAGTGGTGTTTATTGGTTTACTGGTAGAAGAAACATGTAATGTGCTTATATTAATGCCACGTTTAGGAAAAGCAGAATGAGAAACTGTTTGGGTATTCTGCTATATGTTCACTTAAATTAAGTATTTATAAGGAAAGAATGGAAACTTATATCCCTTCATTTATAAGTTTTTTAATGTGTTTAGCTATTCTAATATTTTAAAAATTGGATTTTTGTTTTGTTTTGTTTTGAGATGTGTACAACATGAAACTAATTTCCTCATTACTGATATCAACTCGATTCTTTAAAATTTTTTTTAAATTGTGGTAAAATACATATCACATTAAAATTACCATTTTAAACATTTTTAAATGTACAGTTCAGTGACATACATGTACATTGTTGTGCAACCACCATTATCCTTCCCCCAAATTTTTTCATCACCCAAAATGAAATTCTCTACCCATTAAACAATTAACTCCCCAATCTTCCCTCCTCCCCAGTCCCCTGGTAACCATTCTGTTTTCTGTCTCTATGAGTTTGACTACTCTAGGTATCTCATATAAGTGGAATCATACAATATTTGTCCTTTTATATATGGCTTATTTCACTTACCATAATGTTGTAGCATGTGTCAGAGTTTTATTCTTTTTTAAGGCTGAGTAATATTCCATCGTAAGTGTATACAAAATTTTGTTTATCCATTCATCCATCAATGGACATTTGGGCTGTTTCTACCTTTTGACTATTATGAATAATGCTGTTATGAACGTGGGTGCATAAATATCTGTTCAAGTTCCTGCTTTCATTTCTTTTGGGTGTATACCTAGAAGTGGAATTGCTAGATCATATAATTTTGTGTTTAAACTTTTGAGGAGCCACCATACTATTTTCTATAGCAGCTGAACCATTTTACATTCCACTAGCAATGCACAGGGGTTTCACTTTCTTTATATCCTTGCCAATACTTGTTATTTCCTGGATTTTTTAGTAATAGCATCCTAATGGGTGTGGAGTAGTGTCTCATTTTGATTTTGATTTGCATTTCCCTAATAATTAGTAATGTTGAACATCTTTTTATATGTTAATTGGCTATTCGTACATTTCTTTGGAGAAGTGGATTATTTTCCAGTAACTACCAGATCTCTCTCATTTGTAACTTCTTAAAATCACCTGTCAGTGCAAATTCAAAAATAAATTCAATGTTCATTCACTAAAGTTGGTTAACCTCCTCAAAGTTTGCATTGAGGCACCTTTGGGTATTATAGCAAATTCACAAGAGTGCCATGGGATATTTTAAATTTTTAGTAGAAACATAGCAATACACCATTCAAACTGTAGCTCTAGATAGTTCACGGTTTCAATATTAGACAGCTCTCCATTCTCTATTTTTTTTCAGTGTTGTCATAGCTTTGCAAAGCTGGGTTTTGTTAGTTGCTGTGATTAAAAGAAGTACCACACAAAAATCAGTGTGGAACAGGAAATGAGGATAGTGGTGTCCAGTGTGATTCCAAGGTTCGAAAAATTATGCAGTGCCCAACAGGCTCATATATCCCATTAGGAAGAAATGATGGTTATTTAAAAATAAAATAACTATTATTTTCATTAATTTATGTGTATTTTTTTTCATATCGCTGCTAAGTTGTTAGAACAAAAACTTTTGAAGTTGATCAGACCCACTACTTAATAAGTGGAATTGTTAGATATTTCTTTCAGTGTAGGGGCATCAATAGCAAATTACTGAGACACGAAGGACACCACATGTCCTTGAACCAAGAAAATTTGGGAACCTCTGCATTCTTGCTGAGGTCAGACACTGTGCTTGATACTGACAATATACAGATTAATGAAAGCGGGACTACTAAAACTGAGGAGCTGGATGTTTTGGGGTAATTAGACTTTCTTTTGCTTTTTCTCCAGTAGTCTGTACACTTCTCAAAACCAGGTGCTCTATCTCATTCACCTTGTATGTGTCTTCAGTGCCTAGTGTTCTGCTTGGCACATAGGAAGTTTTCAATAAGTATATGATTTATTCTGTATTTCATGAATAATCATCTTGATGAATGATTTCCTAGTGCCACTGATTTGCTCTGCGACTTTGGAAAAATTACTATATTTTATTGTAGCAAAACAAAATCCATATTTTAACAAAAGTTTTTAGAGCCAAGGACTAAGGGAAAAACAAAAACCTTATCTCATCTTTGATAGTTGAGTAGGTCAATAAGGATTTCAGAAGTTTGTAGGAGTTGATGATAATCTAGATGAGGGATGGGTAAACTTTTTCTGTAAAGGGCCAGATGGTAAATATTTAGTTTTTGTGGGCCATAGTCTCTGTTACAACTACCCAACACTTATAGCATGAAAGCAGCCTTATATAATATATAAACGAACAGGCATGGCTGTATTCTAATAAAATTTTATTTACAAAAACAGTGGGCCAGGTCTGGCCAAAGGTGATCCCTTTAGGTACTTAATTTAGATACTTTGGTGACCCCTGATCTAAATTAAGCTCACAGAAAACTTGATGACAGCTCACATATGAAGTTAGGAGCCATTGAGAACTCTTAGGTTGCCAGTAGTTATGACTACAACAGTTAACGTGATTTCCCTAAGAAGTGGAATTCACACGTGGAGAGTTAAGTCTATTGTGTTTGTGATAAGGAGACTGAGGCAAGAAGGACACAGCTAGTCTTACCATCCATTACTCCCTTTAGTTTTATTTCAGCCAGACCATTCATGATTCTCTACATAGATCTTATTCTTCTCCTTATTTGTTCCTTTGCATACTTTGTTTCTTTCATCTAAAATATCTCTGTAAAAAAGAAAATAAAACGCTGTGTGAAAATTTAATAAAAAGTACGTCTCCAAAATAGCTTTGATTGTAGTAGAGGATGAAAGTGAGATTGAATTGAATGTCAACATATGTATTTTATTTTTCACTCAGCTTTTAGAATGATTCCATACCCACTAGAGAAAGGCCATCTATTTTATCCTTATCCCAGCTGCACAGAGACTGCTGATAGAGAGCTATTACCTCGTAAGTAAATATTCAAGTTTTCCTAAATTTAAAATTAGTTATGAGATTGTTTTTCATAGTATTCTCTCATTTTAAAAGTACCTCTGGTTGAAATTCAGGATGCTGTTTAAATACCGTTTTAGCCACTTCTTGGATGTAGTTGCATAATTTAGTTCATTCCTGCATATTTTTTTTCTGCATATTTTTTGGGTAAAACCCTGTGCTAGATGCAATGAAGGACACAAAGATTAAAGATACTAAAAAAAAAAAAAAAAAAAAAAAAGGGCTTCCCTGGTGGCGCAGTGGTTGAGAGTCCGCCTGCCGATGCAGGGGACACGGGTTCGTACCCCGGTCCGGGAAGGTCCCACGTGTCACGGAGCGGCTGGGCCCGTGAGCCATGGCCGCTGAGCCTGCGCGTCCGGAGCCCATGCTCCGCAATGGGAGAGGCCACAACAGTGAGAGGCCCGCGTACTGCAAAAAAAAAGCGGGCATCTTACAAATAATTAAAGAAGAAATAATACCAATCCTTCACAAACTCTTTTTAAGAAATAAAGGAGGAACACTCCCCAACTCATTCTGTGAGACCAGCATTACCCTGACACCAAAATCAAACAAAAAGCATTACAAGAAAGCTATAGAACAATATCTCTCATGAATATAGACACAAACATCTTCAAAAAAATGTTAACAAACTGAATCCACCAACATGTAAAAAGGATTATATTCCATGACCAATTGGGCTTTACCTCACAAATGCAAGGTTTCTTTAACGTCTGAAAATGTAATAGAATAAAGGACAATAGATGCAGAAAAGCATTTGACAAAAATCTAACACCCATTCATGATAAAAATTCTGAACAAACTGGGAATAAAAGGGAAGTTCCTCAACCTGATAAAGAGCATCTATGAAAAACCCACAGCTAAGATCATACCTAATGGTGAAAGACTGAATGCTTTCCTGCTAAGATCAGGAACAAGACAAGGATGTCTGCTTTCTTCTATTCAGCATTGTACTAGAGGTTCTAGTTAATGCCGTCAAGCAAGAAAAAGAAATAAAAGGCGTTCATGTTCGAAAGAAAGAAGTAAAACTATCTTTATTCACAGGTGACATGATCTTCTGTGCAAGAAATCCATAAAAGTACTATTAGAACTAATAAACAAGTTCAGCAAGGTTGCAGGATGTAATTATACAAAACTCAGTCGTTTATTTATATACCAGCAGTGAACAATCCAAAATGAAAATTAGAAAACAGTTCTAATCACAGTAGCATCAAAAAGAACAAACAATTTAGGAATAAATTGAACAAAAGAAGTGTGAGACTTGTATACTAAAATCCACTAAATACTGCTGAGAAAATCTAAGTAAATTGAGAGACAGTCCACGTTTATGGATTGGAAGACCCAGTATAATTTATATGACAGTTCTCTTCAAATTGATCTATAAATTCAGTACAATTCCTACAAGTTGACAAGCTGATCCCAAAATTTATATTGCCAAGTAAAGGACCCAGAACAGTCAAAACAATCTTTACAAAGAAGAGTGAAGTTGGAGGGACTATACTTCTCAGTTTTAAAAAGAGCAGTCAAAGAGTCAGGAGGAGAACCAGAAATACATCGGGTTATGATTGCTGAGAGTGTTTTCATCTAGTTCCTGCTTTCAGGAAGCCAAACTTTTGAAAGAATAGTCTGTACTATTTTTTTTTTTTTTTTGTCTCAGCTGCCTTATCATCCACTCACTCTTTTTCTCTGTGAGCTGGTAAATTTCTGTTTAATTTTCCTTTTTTTAAATTTAACTGATAGGTAAGTATGCTGAAAGTTATAATCGCTAGTTTCCTCTTACGATATCAATCTATACCACAGTTTTTACAATTCTGGGTCCATTAGAACTGAAGTCTAGGAAGAAAAGTTGCATTTTTACAACATCAGACTTAATGAGCTGAAAAGTTCAAACAGATAGATAAAAATTTAGGAGAGATTATGGAATTTGAGTATGCTTATATTTTTCTCCCAGGGTTTTTTATTTTTGAGTATGTTGCACACATCCGTGTGTGTGTATGTAGGTGTGTATATGCTTAAATATTTTATTATTTAATCTATTTAACATATACATACGTAGCCTTTATATTTTGTTATCTCTACATATATGGGGCTAAGATATATTTGTAAGTTATATATAATATGTATATTATTAAATATATATGTTATATAAATAGTAAATGTTGCAGGCATTCTTTGGGTATAAGAGAGCCACTTGAAACTAGCTTTAAAATAAAGAGAATTTGTTGGAAGAAGACTGGATTATCTCAAGGAACCCAAAGGCAACAATTAGAGTTGCACCTCAGAAGAGACTAGAACCAGAAACTAGAAGGCTATCAGGATTTCCAGGAGTCAGTTGTCTGTATATCTCTGTCTCTGACTGCGTTTTTCAGCCTCTCCTATTCTCACTTTTTTTAATTCCCCAACTCCATCTTTTCTTTGTATGAGCTCTCATTTCTGCTTCTCTCAGTGTATCTGCTTCATTTTTATATCTTAATCTTTGCAGTTTGGCTTTCCCTTGTTAGACACTCATGTAGCCATACTTGATACCCCCATACAGCCCTAAGTTTACATGTCATCAGTTCAGGCAAATAATACAGAATGAAAAATATCTCAATCCCACTTCTAAAACTTCTGGGAGAGTAAATCACATTTACCAGGTGTTCATCCCTGATCCAATCAGCTGTGGCGCAGGGACAGGATCAGGTCAAGTAAACAAAATTGCCAAAATATCTCATTCCCTTTGCATCTCTCTACATCACAAAACTTGACTTGGGAGTCATCATTTTCTAGGCATGAATGAGATCACTAAGGGAAACTGTAAAGAGTGTGAGAAGTAAACTAAGGGTGAACCATGATGAAAATGTCTAAGGGATGGGTGGCCGATAAGGAGTCAGAAGATTCAGTGAAAGAGTGGTCAGAGAGACAGGACAAGAACCAGAACTAGATAACCTAGAAACTAAAAGGAGGAAAAAATTTCCAAGTGAGGAGGAGTATCTGAGGTATTTAATAAGGTAATTACTGAGAAGAATCCATTGACTTCAATTAGAAGGTCATTAGGGTTAGAAATTTTTCCTTTACTATTACGGTGGTGATAGTAGGTATTGTTTTTCCATTTTAATGGGAACAAGGATATTTAAGGCAAAGGAACAAATCTTTAATTGCGGAACATCAGTATACAAGAGTGTATTATGTTAGGCTAATACATTTAGCCTAAAATTATGCCCCCCCCCCCAGTCGTTACAGAGGTTGACTGATATAAGGCCGTCTTTCATAGTAATGTGAATAAAATCAAGGTTGTTATTGTTATGTATTGTCAGAGCCATAGGCTACAAGAAGAGAGCTTGCTTTTTGGCAGGGCTTTATTATTTCTAGGGTTCTACTCATTTGCAAATTCTAGAAGGTAGGAGAGGAGGGATATTCTGGGGGTTTTAGTTTGATTATATTGTATATTCTTAGAGTATTTTTCTGTCTTTGACTATGATAGAATGAACAAAGTTTTAATAATGTAGAGTTTTAATACCCAGGAGTACTTAATGTTTTTTGTTTTCAATTCTCCTTCAACCTTGATATGACTTACAGCATTCTGGAATTTGCTTATGAACCTCATAAGTTCAGACTTGAACTATTCCCTTAGTTCACATAGCTATTTAGTTGTCTTTTATGCCTCCTGATAAATTTTTCTCTACAAGCCAGTGATGAAATTTGAACTTTACTTCCAAGGGAGTGTTTCTGTACTAGTCATCCATTATTTTGATGTATTAGCCAAACATTGACTGACAAATGAATCTGCGGAAAGCAATCCAAAAAGAAATAATTGGATCTCTCCTACAGTATAAAAATTTCACATTTTAGAAAATTATCCTATTAAAGCTATATAGTTTTCTACCTTAAAAAGTAGGAATAATACTATCTGTCTCCTAGGGTTATTGAAAAAAAATAAACTAATATAAATTAAAGCACTTTGTGAGCCACAAAATGCTACAGTTTAATTAATATTATTAATTGTGCTGTCTTTCACACAAAAGCAATTATAGTAACCATTGGCACATATAAGTATTTGTTCCCTGTCTTTGCAAATATGGTTTGTATCTTTTGATTTGCTGGAAGAAGTTGGCCTCTAATGGCTGAGGGACAGAGCAGGAGGAACTGCTGCTTTTTTGGGTGCTGAAAGCACAATGTTGTCCACAGCTTCTAATGTTTCTAACTTAAAAAAATTCAGACTTGGTGTGCTTTTACTTTAAACATGACTCAAGGCTCTGGAAATTTTCTGGATTTTTAATGAGTTTGCTTTTTGGTATATACTTTCTGAAGATAGTATAAGACATAAAAAAAAATCCTGGCTACTGAAGGAAACTTAGGTGTAATCTTCCCTGTGAATCATTATGTTTTAAAAAGTTAAATTTATAGCTGACCTCGATTCAGCACTGAATTAGTCATTCCTTACTTATGCAGGATATTACATCAGGAATTCCTAGGTTTGTGTCCAACCCTGAGCAGTCAACTGAAGTCCCAGAATAACTTTCAGTTTAACAGACATTTATTGAGTACCTACTGTCTGCCAGTCATTGTAATAGGCTCCTCTCAGCATTGTTATTCAAGTATTTTCAAATTTCAAATAACATAAAACTACCTGAATACTATTGGTAATGAAATATCCAATCATTAGAAAAAGAATACCTGAGTAAATTTGCGAATGTGGTAAAATAAGACAAGGGACTCCATATATGTTCAGAATCCTAGGGCTTTGGTGTTCTGGTTAGATTTTTACAGTGCTCAATGAAATGCCACATATAGGACACTTATTAATAACTGGGTAAAATTGTTAACTTATTGTTCTGGTAAATCTCCAACCACACGTCTGTCTCTTGATCTCTATACTTATCTCTGAGCTCCCAAAGATCAAAATTATAACAACACCTTTATAAAGGGCTTATAGTGTTCATCATAACAATTCCATAGCAACTACTAGAGGGTTTAGCAACTTATTCAATATCACACAGCTAATAAGTGACAAAGCTCTTCTTCAAAACCACCTCAGCATGACTACAATTACTGTTCTTTCCCACAGTGCCATCCTATTCCCAGTTCCCAGCAGTCGTCTGGCTATGTAGGTGTTCTGTTGACGCTAGAGAAAATAATGGATAATTTCTTTCTCCCTTGCTTGACCAGAGACTTCTTGTTCTTTTTTTAAAAAACATTTTCCTTTTTAGTTTTTATACATGGATTTCATTTGAAAATATTAAAACTGGCTTACACTGTATTCTGAAATAAAATCCATTTCTGTCTTTTCTCCCTTGCAGCGTTTCATCATGTTTCTGTTTACCCAAAGAAGGAGCTTCCTTTTTTCATCCATTTCACAGCAGGACTATGTTCTTCTACAGCAATGATAGCTCTTCTCACACACCAGTTTCCTGAAATCATGGGTGTTTTTGCTAAAGCTGTAAGTATGATCTCAAGGACTTGTGCAGAGTATTTGTAAAACACACAAGAAACCATCTCTGATCTGTTTGTGCTTAACCAGCTGAGCAGTGAAGATATTTGTTATAGTAAATTACAGGAATTGATTTGTAAAGTTGCTGCCATAAATATGTCAAACATAAGATTTTGGTGATTTGAGCTGTATTTTTGTTGCTTAGAAGTTTAGAGAATACAATGGCATAACATTATAAAGTTGGTCTTTGTAGATCACTTTTGGTGGTAAGCATAGCCCTTGTTACTAGCTAAAGAATAATCCACACCTTTTAAATGCATTTTCTTCGGCATTTAAAAAAAATCCCTTGTTTTGTACAGAAGCCTTTTGATTTTTCCATTTAAATGAAATCATTAGTTCTCAGGATTTGGTGAACGTTAAATTCAAGAGTGCAACTAGGATGAAGAATAAGTAGGTAAGGTGGGACAGTTGCGACATTTGCCCTGGGTTCAGAATGTGCCTCTTTACTCAAAATTTCTCCCTGTTTTTATATCTACATGTTCTTATTGATCTCCCAACCTTGGGTGTAGAACCATGTACAGACCTTTATTTTTATTTTTACCCTTTAGTTTTGAACTGCTTCCCCATTTCTGGACCCAGGTCCAGAAAGTATTTGAGGACTGATATTAGAGTATCCCATGATTTTTTACTTTTCTACATAAACCTGTTAATTAATGTCACTGGCTCAAAGCAAAATTACCAAAGATAAGTCCCTGTAAGTCTCCAAGCCTTTTAAAAAATGTGTCTTGTATATCTTTGTATTTTTACCAACTAATAAGAATTCAAACCCCAAAAGAAAATGTTAATTCATTATATTCCCAAATAGAAAAGCACTGAGAACCATAGAAATACTAGGCCTTACTTGGTAATGTAATTTCTATATTTTTGTCTATGTGCCTCCATTCTAACTCCCTGTTTCCTCATACTTTCTTTTCCTGCATTAGGAGTTTATTTTTTGCCTTAAAGATTAGTTGGTTTTCTTCTGGCACCAGTAGTGAGAGCACTGGTTTCTCTTTTTCCCTGAAGGTCAACTGTATAATGTGTTAAGTTGCCACTGGCTGTAGGCCTAGGAGTCTGAGACTACACTTGATTCTGGGTCAGGCTTCAAGAAGGATGACTTTACTGTGTTCAGGGAGTATAGATATTTGGGTTGGAAACTGACTCTTCCGCTTCCTTTTAGTATAAGGAGAAAGCTTAGTGATCATACCATAACTCTGTTGCTTGCAGTGGTGCTGACTGGGGAGCAAGTGTGTCTCAAACTGAAATGACTTCACAGTGTAATCTGGCATGGAAAAAAATGGACTAGACAGAGAATCTTGTCAATTTAACAACCGGAAAAAAATATGCAGCTGTGTATTTGAGATCACAGGAAAGCAGTGGAAGAGATGATCCTTGGGTTTCTCTCAGGGCAGTGGGAAGGAGGTAAAATAGAGAGAGGAGGAAGATCTAGAATCTGGAGTAGAGATGTAGTCATTGTTAGTAGTGTACTGCCATGGGGTACTGGCTAAAGTTAATGTGCAGTGTACTCACTGTTTGCTCTATTCATCAGTGTTAGTATGTATAGTATATATATAGTGTCTGCCTTTACCTAAGAGATCTCTGATGCATCAGAAGAGCCTTTAAGATTGCATAGCACAAGCTCCTAGCAGTGTCCGAGAATGAATAATTACACATTTGAAAGTGGAATCTTCTTTTTTAGACCAAAAGTTATTAATTTACTGTGATTCTAGTTGATGAACAATAAACAGGCATTTGTTTTCTATCTTTTGGTATTTGTTGGTAGTGTATAGTGTTTAAAATGTGCCTGGCAGCAAACTTTTACAGCCACGTTTTATCCTTGTGGCCTTTACATGTACATTTTAAATTCCTAAAAGTTAAATATTTACTGAAAGTACCTGCAAACCAATATTTGTTATGCAGCAGTTCCAAGGGCAGTTTCCATTTAAGAATTAATGGGAAATGATTATAGTATAGGCAGACTCCAGCTTATAAACTCAATATACAAATACCTCAACAGACAGCAAGAAAACTAGAGGCTCAAATTCTGCTTCTTCACCACTTAATATAGTGTGGTCTCGGGCTTCCCTGGTGGTGCACTGGTTGAGAGTCCGCCTGCCAATGCAGGGGACGCGGGTTCGTGCCCCGGTCTGGGAGGATCCCACATGTGCACAGAGCGGCTGGGCCTGTGAGCCATGGCCGCTGAGCCTGCACGTCCGGAGGGGAGAGGCCCGCAATGGGAGAGGCCACAACAGTGAGAGGCCTGCGTAACGCAAAAAAAAAAAAAAAAAAAAATAATATATATATATATATATATTTTATATATATATATATAGTGTGGTCTCTGCCCCAGGAGCATTACCATCATCACCCAGGAACTTGTTAGAAACGCAGAACCACAGGTACCACTCCAGCCTTCCTGAATCTGCATTTTAACAAGATCCTCAGGTGATCCTATATACACGTTTAAAACTTGAGAAGTCCTGCTTTACTCTACCCCCAATAAGAAGAATTTAGAATTCCTGGGTAGTGCCACCTTATCAAGGTGGAGAAGGGGTAGGATTGTAGAGTCGTTATGAACATAGGCTCTGGAGCCAGACTGCTTTGCTTTGGATTCCAGCCCTGACACTTATTGGCTGTGCCACCTTGGGTAAGTTGCTTAACATTCCACCCCCCAACCCTGCATTGTAAAATGAGAATAGTACTACCTCATGGGTTTTTTTGAGGGTTAAATGAGTTTAAAATTTATCAAGTGTTTAGAACTGTGTCTGCTGACAGTAAAAACTAGGTGTTAGCTGTTGTTGCCATTGTCGTTGTCATCATCATCACCAAAGTGCAGCTATAGTGGGAAACCCTACCCCCTTCATGTTTGGAGGAGCCATGTTCTACTAGTAAACTCAAAATGCATTTTTCCATAGAAATGGTGGTTAAGTATCATTTAAACGATACTATTAGTACTATACTTCTGGTACATTATGTGTACCAGAAAGTGGAGAAATGTTTCAAATTCTAGGCACTAGGCACTAGCAAAGTGCCTTATAGAGCAGAACCAATTGATAAGTTGCAAATTGCCTATGTTAAAATTTTCAGTTAGGTCAGATATTTGATAGCCAAGTACAGTATCAGTGAAGTACAGAAATCAATGAAGAATCTTTGAAACATATTTGTTCTTCTATTTAATAAGGCAAAGCAATTTAAGAAAATTTCCTAAGTTCCTTCCATTGTTGCCATTGTCTCTTCCTCATCTAATATCTTTTTGTATTAGCTCACATGCTAGAGTAAATTCAGTTTGAATTTGTTAAAATGCATTTGTTACAAAAATTGCCTTTTTGTGAAGCAAGGCACTAGGGATTAATGATTTTTAATAATCCTCACTGAACATCAGATTTAGATAAATGGAAGGGAATGCATTAGAATGGTCAGTGGTTTTAGTGCCCCTTCTTCTTTTGCATGATATTAAGCTATATGGAAGAAGACTTCATTTTCAGCAAGTTAGGACTTTTTCCTGATTTTTCTCCTCGCCGGATATTAGACATAGAGCAATGAAAAAAAAATTGCATAAATCCCTGGAGATGTGGAATGTGCTGATATCAGAGTTGATATTCTCTTAAGACCAGAATTCCTGAAAAAGGAAAAATTGCTTTTAAGTGGTAGATCACTTTCTCACCTGCTTTGAAGCCTGCTGGGTTAAATATGAGAGTTCAAAGTAAGGGTAGCCAGCAAACCAATGAACTGGAATCTGATTCTGCTTATCTGAAAGGCGCTTCTTTATTTAAGAGCAGCACTGCCCTCTCCTTAGAGAACCAATCTTCATCTACTCTGGCCTCTTTCATTTCTCTCTTGCAAGAAAAGCTTTCTTCTTAGTAAGCCTTGGGAGGGCATATTACAACAGTGAAAAGACTGAAGATGGTCTTTGGGAATTTCATTAACTTACTGATAAATTCAGGCTTGTGGCATGTGACTTTTTAGTGCTTTGAATTCACAAGTGTGTTTGAATATAAAAATCCCTAGTTGTGTTTTAACTAAATGGGGCAGCCTTTGCAATGTTGGCAGAAAAGATGTTATGGGTAAAGACAGAAATCAAAAAGATTCCCAAATAAATTGTTTCACTAAGGCAAAACTTGGTTAAAATTTGTTTCACTGAACACATATTGTAGCTGTGTTGGGGTGGGAATGGGCCCAGTTTCCACATATTTCTACTAATCTTTATGTGGGGAAATGTGGTTAGACAGGCCAGTGATGAATTTCTGAGCAACTCATAATTGGCTGGCTCCACTGTAACTAGGGCCTAACAATCTGCTTGATTAATTCTTTAAGTACTACATTAGCCAAGTTTGCATGATTTCCAAAGATATAGAAGGTCAGATGTTATACTAACAAAAGACCTCTCTACAGAATGTCTCACTGGGATTTCTTCAGCCCCTTCCCAAAAATAATTAACATTTTTCTCCCCAGATTAAATTTTAAAAAATAATAAGCTGATAAAAATGCTTATTGTCTTTTACTGAACAGTGACCAGAACTTTTGAGAAGGTTTGTCCACAATTATCATTTTTTGCAGGGCAAAGATTATCTTCATAACTAGAGAAATTGATAGACAATTATAACCATATATTGATATATACCAGTAGAAAAAATATATATAAATTTAATTTATTTTATTTATTTATTTTTGACTGCATTGGGTCTTCGTTGCTGCGCGTGGGCTTTCTCTGGTTGCGGCGAGTGGGGGCTACTCTTCGTTGCGGTGCGTGGGCTTCTCATTGCGGGGGCTTCTTGTTGCGGAGCACGGACTCTAGGCGCGTGGACTTCAGTAGTTGTGGCTTGCAGGCTCTAGAGCGCAGGCTCAGTAGTTGTGGCACACGGGCTTAGTTGCTCCGCAGCATGTGGGATCTTCCCAGACCAGGGCTTGAACCTGTGTCCCCTGCATTGGCAGGCAGATTCTTAACCACTGAACTACCAGGGAAGCCCGAAAAAAAATATTTTTAAAGGTTCCTAATTTTCCATTGTCATAACCAGTGATGTGAAATCTGTTCATAGGTAAAAGAGTTTTTTTATATTCTTCATCTGACTTTATTAATACTAAAAACCTGTGAGAGTTGCATTCTTCTTTATTAAATACATAGGGCCCCATTTAGAAATTAAACTATTAAAATGTTGCTTTACTTTGTTTGAAAATGGATTATTTTCAAGAACTAATATAGTTTTAAAAACATTTTGAATTGTAACTAAACTTAAATTCCTGTAAAATACTCTTCTATAACCATGCTGTTTCCACAGTAATATATCTGGGGTATTTCCCAGAGAGTATCCTGATAATAAAATGAGCCTATCGTGACAGGTCAAAATTTTTAAATGTTTACACTTTTGTTCCATTGTTAGTGCTGCTAAAGTCTTTACTTGGGCAGTCTGGCATATTCCAATTTTGATTTTCTGAATTAACTGGGATATTTGTAGCAAGAGAAAAGTTGTTCTCTACTTTTTATAAGGGTAATTTCTCATGCTTCATCCTCATTGTTCTCCTTCAAAAAGAACCAGAATGAGAAATTTATGAAATTGCTAATGTTCTTCTTTATCCAAATTTTCTAAGTACTGAACTCTTCAAAGGCAAAAACAATAATAATAATAATAAAAGTTAGGGCAATGTACTTTTTAATGCATGTCTGTATCCCTTCCCCAGGATTTAATTCAGTTTTGAAGTTTGTGGAAAGCACCCTCTTTCCCTATTAAACATGTGCTTGACAAGTGTGAAGTTCACAAAAGCTCTCCCTGAATTTATTTGGCAGTATATTTAATCATCTTTCCCCCCTCAAAGTGAAAATCTCTGCCAAAGTCTAAGATATCCTGTCACTAACTTCTACTAATATATTTATTGTTAATTATTAGACCTTGAGGCAAATGGACTGCATAGCAGTTTTTAGAAGAGCTGTGCCCAGATATTGATGTAAATCACTCATTCCAAACCCATTACACTAGTGGTATTAGAATTCATATTAGGAAACCTACTGGGTTTTGTTTTAGAAAACATCTTTGTGTTTTGCAGACCCAGCATAATCCTCTAAATGGAGAGAATAATGGGTACAGAGGAAAATTAAAATCGCGAGGAATAGTTATTTTGGCTTTTTTCTTGAGTGGAATGTTGCTCCTTCCCCCCACCAATCAAATTTCTAATGCTCAAACGAACTAAATTAGTGCAACTACTTAATATATTACAGTTCTAAACCAAGAGTAACATGGACTTCATTAGTTTTCTTTTTTTAAGAGTTTATACTTACACTGTCATTTATTCTTACCAGAAGCATTGGAGGACAGACTGTGATCTTCCAATGTAATAGATGAGGAAGTTTGAGCCGTTAAAGATAAGAGAGTTCCTTGAAATCACACAATAGATAGCCCTTTAGTCATATATATGCTTGGTTTCAAAAATATGTCACCTTACAACGTATACTAAAACAAGTACAAAAGAATAAATTTCAAACCAAATATAGTAATGCTGAGGGAATATAGACTGATGGAGTGATGATAGTAAATTGGCTTTGCTAGTGTCTTCCCATAGGAGATGAATTTGGAGAAGAGTTTTAAATAAAGAGGCCAATGTGGATTGTCAGAAAATAGAAAAGGCACTTAGATTGCAGAAGTGGTTAATTGCAAAGGTACAAGTAGACAAATAAGCTACCTGGAAAATTCTTCATAGTATAAGCCTATTTGATGAACTCTGATGTTTTAAAATAAAGAATGCACATTTGCTTTTCTGTCTTCAAACTGATTCACTTTAATTTCATTCCTGTTCTGGCTAGTAAACCACTTAAGAAAGAACACTGTTTGATCATTTATATCACATAGTCACACAACTGTATAAAGAACTTCAGCCTTTCTAACTGTCTGAAATGTGCGGTAATACGGAAGAAACAGTAGGTACTCATTTATAGTGATTCAGAGGGAATTTAATTAACTCTTTGAAATGGTAAAAAAAAAAAAGTCTTAATATAAACTACAAATCTATATCTTATGTTTCAACATCACTCTTCTTTCAAAATCAAAGGTGAAGTTTGTGAAGGACTGTGAGGGGCAGTTTAACTGAACAGAATAAACTTTTGGTCTAAAATAACATAACTCGTGGGGCTTTTTTTTTGTTTTGTTTTGCTAAAGTGGGATTTTTAGGTAGCAGATGTACTTCTAGCAGTTGTAACAATACATCGGAAACTTCGATGTGTTCCTTAATGCCGAAGAGGCCTCACTGAAAGATTGGGTGTTAATGGTATTCTATCTGAATTTGAGGAAAAAATAATCTTTCTTAGTTCTGTAATAATATTAAGATTGCGTTATGTCCATCTCAACAGCTAGCTTCAAGAAAAGAAATTATTTGGGCTTCAGGTGATGCTCAACAAAATTAAGAGAACTGATATTCAGAGAATTCAGACCACATAATCACCCTTTAACCTCATCCTGTAATTTCAAGCGTTCTGGAAATGAAATGTATATGTACTATTCAAAGTGTAGAAAAGAGCTATATTCCCATTGAGCACTCTTGCATATTACAAATAGGATATACAGAGAAAGAAGCAGTTTGGGGCAGAATTTAAGAAGGGAACATACTCTCATACTCTTTGTTAGGAACATGCCAGCTCTTGTTTTCATCTATTCAGTATGCTGGAGTCCCTGTTTCTTTCTGATGCCAGAGTTCAAGCTTTTACTGCCAGGTAGCAGCAGGTTTACAATTAAATTTTAATCCCTCAGTTGTTAAACTCCTACCTAGAGTATAGCCACAACTGTTCTTGGCAGACAAATACACTGCTATTTTTCCTTCAGTCACAGTGAGATAGAAGAATGTTCTCTGGCTGGGGCGTGGATGAAGGCACTTTACTAATCTTATACATAATTCATCCTTGGTTGCTGGGGTATTCAAAGTTGAAACTCTGCCCTCTGATAAAATTTAGATGGATTTTTTATTTACTTGACTGTGATCCCTTTGGGATTTAGTCCTTATTGGGAGCTCAGGGATTCTATTCAACAAAGCCCTAGCTGTGTAGACTTTTCTTATTAATTTGCTCTTGGTGTAATTTAGCTCTTATAATACTGACTCTAAAAAAATCCAAAACCAAAAACCTGCACTAGAACATGCAGTTCAGAATCCTGGATACCCTGAAAAGATTCTTGTTTCAGTACTGGCTTATTGAATGAAAAGACTCCAGTAGGGCTTATCTTAATTTGTTTTCAAAGTTTAGTTTTTAAAGAGCCTCAGCATTTAAAAATATGTTAACTAATATTCTTTAACATGCTATAGTATGGTAATGATTATCCTGTAAAATACTGTAAGTTTTTGGTGTTTGAATTCATTATATTCAGATGTTACTAGTAATGAATTTGTTCATCATTCATTCATTCAAGGAGCAGATATTTATTGGGCACCTTTATGAAATATAAAATGCAATCCCTGTTCACAAATAACTCATAGTCTAGTGGTAAGGGGTTTAAGGTAGGCAAGACATGTATTAGTGTAAGACAGAGGCTACTGCCATAACAGTAGATTAGTTCATCCTTGGAGATTTATTCATTTGACTAGAAGTGACTGAGGAGTTATTTTCACATGCCTCACATAAGATTTAGTGACCCAAAAAAGTCAATCTAGACTGATAGAGGCTTTTTCCTTTCAGTCAAACAAGAGGAAATAGAAGGAGGTCTCTTTATTTTATTCTTTTTCAGATATCAGACATGAAAGACTTTCATCTTTACACATAAGTGATGAAGTTCGTGTTTTTGTAAACAGCAGTATTCATTATGTTCATCTGAATAGTTTAGAATTTATTAAAAAATGAAGTGCTCCACAACTCAAGATTGAAATAAGAAGTGTCACCCCTCAGATTCATATAGTAGCTGCCCTAAGACTAAAGCCTACTATACTCATTCATTTTTATCTTTGTCTTTTATATCCTCTCATTCCTAATAATGACAGATTAATAAGGGCTAAGGACCATCCTGGTTTAGAAAATGAAAGTGTGATGTCAGAAGCAGAATGGGACAGCAAAGAGTTAGGACTAAAGAGTTAGGTACTAAAGAGTTAGGTGCTCATGTACCTCTGTGGACATGTGAGAAAGAAAGGGAAAGAACCACTCAGAATTTCCCAGAGCCCACTGTTCATGTCAAAGCTGTACCCTGCAGTGACTGATTCTGAAAATATATCAGGTTAATTAAGGAAAATAATAAAAGTATATTGGATTAAGGTACTAAAATAAGCTGCCTTTTCCCTCTCTTCTAAGCTGAATTTTGCTGATCAATTCTGAATCCTGGATAATTCTACATTTTTACAGGGGGAACTGCCAAGATTTTCTCTCTAAACAACTGAAAAAGATTTCCTATCTTTATTGGGCTCAGTCAAGTATATGTACTGACTGGATCATTGGGGATATGACCTTGAAATACATATTAAAATATTTTTTAAAATAGGTACAGAACCTGTCCTTGGGGAATTTATCCTGTTAGGCATGTAATCATTAGATATGGTAAAATGATGAAAGTATATTGAGTAGAAGAGTAGGCCCAAGGCTAGAGGGTCGAAGAATATACTGATTTAACTCAGTGTGGCAGCAGAAGAAAGAAAGTGGGATGATTTGAACACAGACTTACAGGCAGAAGACCACAGATCAGGCTCTGGAGTTAACTGGTAATTGTTACTTCTTTAGCAATTTATCTGAGCTTGCTATATCTTCTGGAATAAGTGGAAATTATTATTCTTTGGATAGATGAACAAAACATACATCTCCAAATAATGAATTAGATGCATGATGGTATCTTCCATTTCAGAAGTCTGATTAGTAGCATGCTGGTGAGGAGGCGCATTCATATTTCTGGGTTGTGAGGAGCCCACTCTCATCCGTTCACCTGTGTTCCCGTTTATACTAGGCTGTGTCTGCTAACATTAGGTCTCTAAAGAAAGACTTAGGTAAACTCCAGACCCCCTAAGTTCCTGTGAACTACCTCCTACTCCCATAGGACTTCAACGAAGATAATGAACACTGTTTTTTTAACTTTTATCTTTCACATGGCATTTAGAGTAATGATATCTCATTTGGTCTCAAGCTCCATATTGAATTATTTTCTAAAAAATTGCTTTGGAGCAGTAACTTTTCCCTGGTTGCTTAACCAGTCATACAAGTTGAGACTTATGTCTCTATGCCTGTTTTATAATAGCTGCTCTGGGAGAACAGATGAAAAATAATAAGTTAGTAAGATATTTTATGAGTATTGAGGTCCCTTCCATTCAGAAATGTAAATAAAATAACCAGCATGAGCAATCAGCTTATGTCAGATTCCATGGGTTTATGTTACATAGGGAAATTATAGTGCAACCTGAAACATGCTTCTTAATGAATTCATAGTGGTGTCACAGTTGAATGTAAACCCTTGAGCTTTTCCATTGTGAAGGGTTTCAGAAATCACCTTTTATAAACTGCCTAGGGGAGGAGGAAAATACCAAGATGATACCAACAAATGCTATCACTTAAATGGTTGCCTCCCTTCCAGCACTAACTAAATTGTGCCAGTTAAGTAAAGCAAAAATTTAAGATACTGCTCACCTTTTGGCTTATTCAATGTTCATAAATATAATTTATATATATACATATATATGTATAAATGCATATATGTATATATACACACACACACATACATTTCAATATTCTGTTTTTGAAAGTGGCACCAGGCAAATGCTGTGGAAGAACAGGGTTGCCCTTGCAGTTTTTGTCATCAGAGGTTAGGAAAGTTCAGTTAGGAAACTTGGCAGAAGCCCGATAAATAGCTCTGTTTTTACCTCCAACAAGTGCAAGAAGCCAGAGACCTAATTCGAAGTTTATGAAATCGGAATTTGTATCTTGTCTTTGGCTGTTGCTCTAGCACCCTGTAGTACACCAGAACTATCCTCTCACTTATTAGTAAACTGATTTTGCAGTCCCTAAAGCTCTTTCATAGCTCTCTTCCTATTCAGTATGGCCGCAGCTATGGTGAATGTGCTAGCCTCAAAAGTCCAGTATGCCAAACGGGATATAGGGGACCAGTCAAGTTTTAAGTTTGAGAGTCAGGGAAAGAAACATGTATTTTCTATTTTAAAGAATTCCTTTTTTACATTCTAATTTCTTAAGAGTTTGGCTTGATTTGTGTCAGGTTCTAGGCCCGTAAACCTACATTAATGCATCACAGTTCTGGATAGGATATTTGATATCTCTTATTTACCCCAGAATCTCAAATGATAGGGAACTGTGATTAATGATACTTAGCATTTTGTGGGTTTTACAGTGTAGCTGTCTTCTAGTCCCAGTATCTGTAACAAATGGACTCATCCTTGTGTTTTCCCATAGGTGCCCTGGTGTTTACTGACATAGATCAAGATGCTGTGTGGCTCTGTAGGGGACTCTGAGCCATTTGACAGTCTGGGCACATGCAGTCACCTCACATTATTTAAGCCCTGATCTCAGCATTCTAATTTCTCTGTATTCTCCAGTGTATATAATATGTACTTGCTTGAAATTCCTTATATATTGCTTTCACATTCTTGCTTCTAAGTTTCAGCATAAACCAGTTCCTTCTATTTAGAATGCCTTCCTCTCTCTTCTCTCAACCAGGACATTCCTTATATTTTAAAAATCCAGCTCAAAAGCCACCTCCTATAGAAAGCCTGATTAATCTCATTCACCTGATTCCTTTATTCTGAGACTTCTGTTTCTCAGTGTTAAACTGTTATGTCTCTTTGTAATTATTGCTTCTGTACATTGTCACCCAGCAAACATAACAGTTCTAGGAATGATGATCCTTCTGCATCCCCGTCTGTGTATTATACACAAACATTTTGAAGGCCTACTGACAACCTTTTCAATTTCCCCTGAGTTCTAGTCCACCTTCCATACCCTTTCCCTTTATTCATAGTTACATTCCTGGAGAAACGGGGTATGTGTTCAGGGTTTGGCCTCCACCTTAGCATGTGTATGGCAGCCTGCTGAATAGGTCCCTACAATTGGGCAGGATTTAACCCTTTGGTTTGACAGTCTCTGCATTCTGTTCAGACACCTTCAAGAAGTAGACATGAGACCAGGAGTAGAGAAATTTCCACTGAAAGCTCAGTTAGCTTTTTATACAAGACCTCTGAAGCTGCTGTCGTCAGCAGCTCACTCGACACTCTCCTGCACTGCCTCTTTTCCAGGAGTCAGGGTTAGTTTAAGAAAAAGCCTCTTGCTAGAAGCCATGACCTCGTACTTTTATCCCCTCCATCTGGTGTGCGGCCTCATGGGGCTGTGCTGCTATGCAGGAGGTGAGCAGTGGAATTCTTTAGATGATGACTTCTGAGCCCACATGCGGAGGCAGTGGGGGTGGGAAGCAAGGAGAACAGTGAGAGCCAAGATCGATGGACCAAAAAGTAAGGTTTGCTCTGGGAGAAATCCTAACTATAGGTAGACTGTTTTCATGAGGTGTTCTTCCCCTAGCTCAAGTGGGGGCCCAGGTCAGGGAGCTGTAGCATCCCAGATCTATGATTGATGAACATGGTGTTCCTGCAGTTTTCCTTTCTGCCTTCACAGTTGGGGTTCAGGAGTGGGATAGGTAGGATATGTGAGGGCTTATGCTGTCTCTAACGGAATGCATTCCAGGGTTGAACAGGGAAGGGTTCCCCTTACACACATCATCTCTTGGAGCTGCTTTGTCTCACTGTCTCAGACCTAAACAGAAGTCCAGATTTTGAATGAGGGTAGGAGGAGGGGTTGAGAGCAGCAAAAGTTTTTGATCAAGTGAAAATCTGCTGTCTGCCTCATCTTGCACGGGTTTCTCTGCAGGGTAGATACTCCTTGCTTTGGTGTAGATAAATAGCTTGTCTTGGCTAGAGGTCCCAGGACTTTTACTGGGCTGTGAGTAGGCATCTGGCCTGGGATAGGACAGTTTTTTTTTAAGCACTCTCATTCCCTGTTCTTACTTTCCTAGACCAGGAGTTGAGAGCATTTTTAAAAAGATTGAACTCTCAAAGGAAATTCTAATACATACTTTAAAAGCCCAAAGCTTTAATAACTTCCTCTCATGGCTTCTCATGACTACTTCTGCTCTGTCTACACATTTAGCATCCCTTTAAAAGGACTAGATAAAACTAAAACAAAAATTTAACTGTTAATCTGAAAAAGAAAAAAGGAATAGAAAGAATTAGGAACCAGAGCTGATTAAACATGGACCACTAAATGTAGTATAGTGATCATTTGGTGGTGGTGGTATTAGTGGCAGAAATGGCAAAAAGGGGGTTCATCGATGAGGTTAAGGAAGGCCTAAGCTGTTCCTTTTGTAAATTCTGCTCATGTATACTCTCCTAGGATATTTTGTATCAATTTCTGTCCTAAAGGTGCTGGGATTCTTGTGCCTCCAGCCCTAGGCACCCTCAGTCTTTGAGGAGAACACACAGGATTTGAAGTCAGAAGCCCTTGGTTTGAGTTCTGGCTGAGCCACTCAGTATCCACAGGACTTTGGACAAATCACAGAGCCTCTCTGAACGGCACCTGTACAATGAGCGTAATTCCTATCACAGGGTTGGTGAGACAATTACATATAAGCTAAAGTGTTTATACATGAAAAACCTTTTTATAAATATCACAGTTATTCTTGGGGAAGCCCCACCTTGAAAGTTGTCAAATAGAACAGCTGTGGATTAAACTATCTTTTTAATTCACTCAGCTTAGCTTTTCTGTTTGGTCAAGTCTGCTTACTGGGGTTGATGGTGTTAAGTAGTCATCCAATTTTGGCTTCTTTTGGCCAAAGAGAGAGAACTCCCATGCCCAGCTGCTCTATCCATAGACTCGTAGGCAGAATGGAAGTGAGCAAAGGCAAATTTTAAGCCAGAACAGTTCAGAGTTAGGGGACAAAAGGGAGAATGCTTACCTTGCTTTCTCAAATCCAGGATGACTAAAACATCTTAAGTAAATGAGGAAGGACCACAGAGATGCTCAGAGATCATTTAAGCCATAAATGGGAAGTGGAAAAACGTACCTATACCCTCTCTTTTATCACTTTGACCTTTGGGGTCAGGGACAGGTATATTACTGACACCTCACTGGCCGTTACTTGAAACCTGCCAATCACCAGCTTCTGGGAAAGCTCAGTCTAGTGCAGCAACTGTGACATATTTACCCTAGTAAAGCCACTGCTTGCTCCCCTCTAGTGCCTTTCTCTTGTGGAGATCATCTCTGCAACCTAAAGCTATCCTGTTTTCTAACCTAGTAAGAGTTAAAAACAACAACAGGTCATGAGCAGGAGGCCTGATAATCGTACCTCGTGCAGTCACAGGAGACTGCCCTATCATTCATAGCATGTAGGACACGAATTGCACTCTTTCCAGCGTGAACCAGCCATGAGAAGTTCTACAGTCTCAGCCACTCTGCCTGGGTGGGAATTGTCCACTGTTGATCTCTTCTCTCCATGCCCTTTCTGTGTCCTTCTCCTGCCACCTCCCAGAGGGGTGCCAGTCCCCAAACCAACAGCTGCTTGCATGTTGATAATTTTATAATATTCCTTGGTTATAGCTGAACCCCTGTTACTGGTATGAGTTTTGAAGTGTTTGATTGAAATCTAGTTGCTTTTTTCTTTTTTTTGTTGGGGAGAAGGAGGATGACTAGAACCCATATGCAGCCTGAGATATTTGTGTATATATATCCTCACGGTTAT
This sequence comes from Aethalodelphis obliquidens, assembly GCF_003676395.1. Lineage (NCBI taxonomy): Eukaryota > Metazoa > Chordata > Mammalia > Artiodactyla > Delphinidae > Aethalodelphis > Aethalodelphis obliquidens. The sequence goes on along the minus strand of NW_020838014.1, from coordinate 1,010,314 downwards.
GTACAGGCTGATAGGAAGGGCAGAGTGAAAAGGAAACATCTCTTTCTTGTTTTCCAACATTGCTTCAAAGATGCCCAACCCCCATAGTAGCAGGCAGTTCCCAAGTGGAGGGTGGGGGCAGAGGCCTCCACCAAGGCCATCAATAACCAGGTGTGAGCTACAGGTCTCTGCATAATGTGAAGCTCTCCCGTATTTCATTTCTGAACCAGGGGGCGGCTCTGCAGGATTGCTTACGGAGAGCTCTGTGTCTGGCACCTCTCTCCACAAGGCCCAGGCGCCCAGGGTCCCACCGACCTGCCCAGGAATGCATTACATTGTTCTCTGGTTTTGTAATTTGGCTGCAGGCTGCATCTAGGCCTCCCAGGGATGAGAAACATACTCTCCCTGCCTTCCTCCCTTGGGTTTCTGCCCTGTGACCACTGAGGGCATTTAAATAAAACCTCAGAAAGGCTGAGGGGAAAAAAATCCTTGTTATCTTTCTTATATTAAGCCATGGAGAAATCAAGGTCCTGAGTGGGTCTGAGAATTTGGCGAAGGACTTAGTGGTTGGTGTGCTTGCTAAGGGAGGTGAGAGAAAGGGAAGAAATTACTCTCTGTAACAGGGAGGAAGAAGACTGAGGCAGTGAGTGGTCAAGGAGTCAGACCTACAAGACTTTGCAGACAGACCCTCAGGGCCAGGCAATGTTTGATTCTTTTAAATAATCTGAAGTCCCTGATTTCATTTTTCTAGTATCACTCTAAGGAAGAGTATGGATTCATGCTATTATTCAAGGCCAGCAATAATACAAGTTGGCTTTTATCTGCAGGACTATGTTAAGGCTGGCATTCTTACTTTTACATAAGAGGAATTGGCTATAGGCTGTGCAGCTGAGGTATTTAAGTCTTGTGCCCTCTCTAAAAGATTCTAAGATCCTTAAAGGATAATGTCTTTTAACTTAATTTGTATCCAAACAGCATTTTCTGCAATGCATTATACATAAATATTAAAAGCTAAAAGAAATGAAGACCAACAGGAAGGAGTGAAACAGAGGTGGCAGGCTAAGAGACTGCTGATCTGAGGGACAGGCCTCTATTGAACAGAGGAAAGATGTGCAAGGGGAAGACTAGAGGCAGTGAGTGAGTAGCAGCAGAACTAAATGGGGTCCTGACTGCACCAAATAAAGTTCTCATTTTGCTGCTTGTTCCAGATAAATTAGTTTCTGTTTGTATAGTGCAGAATGGATGCCAGTTGTGTAAAGCCAGTCGGAATGCAGAGGCAAGCTAAGGAATAAGAGGAAAAATTAATTGCTTGGCCATTATTCTTTTTGGGAGCCACACAGCCTCTGTAATGGGGCTTACATGGACCTCTTTTCTCTCACTATCCACCTCACTTTTCAGACCTCTCACTCTCTGGACAGCTTGCTGTTCTCTTAACCATTTATAGGAAATTGCAAAACTTGGTCTTTATGAACTAGAACTTGGAGCCCAGGGAAAAGCACAGAGCAGTATGAGATGCCAGAAGAGGCCCGATTCCTTCCACAGAGTAAGAACCAAGAAAGAATAAGATAATAGAACACAGGTAGATTTAGCTCAGGTTGATTTCCCATGGAAGGCCTAGGCTATCATTTATGTGGTAACCTGGATAACCTTGTAAGAGCTGAAGCTAACTGGGACCTGAGAGCTCTTCCCAGTGGCCCAGGATACAAGACAGCATCCTTTTGTAATTCATTCAACTCTATTCTTGAGTTCAGACTGACTGTGAGCCCCTTACCCTTCCACTACCTTAGAGCTTTCCTCCTCTTAATCCTAGCTCAAGATGTCAGAAACTCTTCTTTTCCCCTCCCATTTCCCCCCTCCCTAATCCCACCATTGGCTCATCAGTTATCCAGTTGACTCCACTCTGCAAGGAAGACATTCCCCTGGCCTGACTCACTCAGTCCTATTTCTCCACAGGAATCCCCTCACCACAGACCACAAGGGCCCTGACTAGTTCATGTTTTGTGTTAATGGATGTGAAACTGGAGCAAACCCCCTCACCAAAAGAAAAACCACCCTAAACTCTCCCACATAGGTCTCAGCAGGTTACACAAATATTAGTCCTATCATCCAAATAAATCTGCCCCCACGGCCCAGAGCTATAGCACCCCCATCCTCTTGCTGCCTGTGCGGAGTAAAGCTGCTCCACAAACATGTGAGGACCCCAAGGGGTGCTGGAGAGGAACTCGGGGAAAGGAAAGTGGCCTATATTCAGAACTCCTTGGGTAGGCTCCTTAATATACAGCCTGCTGTCAATACCTTATAGTCCTGAACTGAAGATTCTGTGAGAAGTCAGGATGGGCTAGACCAGTTACAGGCTTTGGTAAGAGGGTCTATTGGTTGGAGTTTGAGGCGTAATTAAAACTCAATATCTGATATAAGTTTGTACGCTCATTTTAGAGGTGAGAAGATAGAGGCTCAGAGAATTTGGGTATCTTTCTCAAAATATCAAAAACAGTAACTGGCACAGCTGAGATTTCAACCCAGGTCTGTCATAACTGCAAATTTCTATACCACTCTTCTCCTTTAAAATATCAACAGGCAAGAGATAACCACTGTCCAAGTCATATAAAAATAGGAGATCATGATTTTGGGGACTCTGTGTCCTGCCCTTTAGCTTACTAAGCCTGCTATCTCTGGAGACTCTACCACTACAAGCTTAGTTAGGCAGTGAGTAGTAGCACAGAAGGAACTCCCCAATTTAAGCCAAATGTGGATTGAAGGATAATAATCACCAGGACTTGGAGAGTCACTAAATAAAGATTTGTTGAATAAATGAGGAAAGGTTGTTTTCTAAGCTGTTCACCACCTTGGCCCCAAGACCCAGCTCGCCTTCCTTCTGTAACCACTGGTTCCTGCTCCCAGCTTTAAAGGCTAGGATCCTCTCCTAAAAATTGCCAAAGCCAGAGATCTCTACCTGCCTAGTATACACTAATGCCTCATGTGGGCCTTTGAGATCAGGCTTATTACCCTCTCCCATGCTCGGTGAGTCACATATCTTTTACTTGGTGTTTCCCAAACCTGGCTGCCCACCAGAATGATGTGTGGAAAGTTTAAAAAAGTAAAAATCCCAAGGCCTAGGCAGACCTACTAAATTATTCTTTCTTAGGAGTGTTCTACGGTATTCTAATTATCTGTTAGGCATGGCATGACACTGCATGCCACTCAGTTTGTACAGTCAGCAAGTGAGCAAAAGAGGCAGTGCTGGCTGATACAGGTTGAAAAGGAGAGATTAGAAGAGAATGTATGTTTGTATAGTTATATAATTCTTTTCTCCTACAAAACACAGCAGTTTATAAACATAATAGCATGAGAATGGAACTTGTCCGCTATGGCTAACTCTTATCTAGCAATCCCAGGCTCTTGATAATGGAAGAATGTTTCAGCCTATGAGTTTCTTTTGGGGTACCAGGCAGTTAGCTCACACTGACCCAGGGAAGAGATACGTGGTTTCATCTCTGTCCCATCTACCCTCAGCCAGGTAGGAGAAAAAGAAGTTCTCTCCAGGTATCCTTTCTCTTGCACACACAAGATGTGTCAGGAAGCCAATGCAAGGGAAAGGAAAAATGAACCTTGACCATGTGCTTTAGTGCAACTCATATCGCTCTGAAGACTCCTACCTCTTCCACTCTGCCTTCTAACCTCCAGAGTGGGGAGTCAGGGAGCCGCTCAGTTTTTTACATCCCCTGTCAACTCCTTCCCAGGGCTAAGGAACCAGCTAGGACACCAGAGTCCCTCTGGAGTACTTTACAAGTCCTTAAATAGAAGCTGTAGCAGCCCAGAGTTGAGGATGGAGGAAGGTGTGCATGCAAAGGTCTTGTGCTTTTGAGTCAGGAGGTTTGAAGTGGAGGGATGAGTGAGGTATTTATATGTTCAGGTCTGATCCAGCCACTCTGCCTTCTTGGGGGCCTTGCAAGTATGGACATCCACAGTGTTTCTGCACTCCTTGCACCGCACAGCACAGCACCAGTGGAATTTGCACTCACACTGGGTGACACGGGTAACTCGAGTTGTGTCATACCCTCGACCGCAGCACATGATTTCACAACCGTCTGTCCCTTTAGATGTCTTGCTACAGACTCGGCCTGCGGTGCCTAGGGAACCTGGGTTGGGGAAGAGAGAGAGTGAGAACCAAGTTACCTCTTACTTCAGCCACTCTGGGTTCCCTTACCCACATCCTCGTGAGGAAACCATAAAGAATCCCTTTTCCTGAAAATACACCCACTAGCCAAAATGATCATCTTCTTACTGCCCTCTGTACCAGGCTTGTTTCTTCCCACTATCAAGGCTCCCCAAAGACCATTGACTTTTCCTGCAATGCCCTCCCTGCCAATACACATCTCCATATCCCCTTCAAAACTTAGCCTTAAAATGTCATAATTGTTAAAGCTGGGTGAAGGTTCTCTACTTTATGTTTGAAATTTTCTATAATAAAAAGTTAAAATAAAAAACTTAGCCTATAATTTACCTTTTCTAAGAAGCCTTGTTACAACTCTGATCCAGTTACCATTTGTTAATATTTCGGTCCTTAGTTTATATTTCATTAAGTTGTACTATACAAGAAAGTGGTATAGCATGGCCATTAAAAATTTAATGCATGTGCCTCATGTCAAATTGTCTAGGATTAAAACCTAAATCTGCACTTCTTAGTTGTGTGATCTAGCAAGTTAGTTGATCTCTCTGGGCTTTAGTTTTCTTATAATAGCACCTAACTCAGTAGATAGTTATATCTATAATCTCTGATCAACTGAGGGGGTGAACTGATAAGCATTACTGGCAGGAGGCTTCTCCCTAAGGAATGCCTAAAGAATATCCCTTGCCTTACCCCTTATGGTAGGAACCCTTGAAGGGTAGGGATTGTGTTATTCCCCCTGCACAGAGAATGCTCACCACCTCACAACCTGACTGATTTTTGCAAAAGAGATGCTGCCAACAGATCACAAAATCATAGAATTTTAGATGGGATGGATCCTAGAGAATATCTACTTCACCTCTTTCCCAGAGATGGGAACATAACTAGCCTGGGGGTTCAAGAAGGGTATGAATAAATTAACTGATTTCTATAGCAGTAGTCTCCACATTCCACTGAATATGGAGAGAAAATGCTAGTACTTCTATATTTGTTTTTGGGCTCATCAATTTAAAATATCTACTTTGTATGTATGTTTTATAATGTACATTTTAGTACAATGAAACATAGATATAATTCATAAGTAAATATACATATATTGGAGGCACATGTTCAGATTTTTTTTTTAATGATAGGAGTACACAAGCCAAAATGTTAAGAGACCACTGCTCTAGAGTATAGGCTGACTAGGTCTACTATATATGTTATCCGCCTGATTTCAAGGGCTAGGTCTTAATGTCATTCTCTTGTGCACCAGAAGCCTCTTCTACGCTCTGGAGCCAAGCAATCCAATGTAGTAGCCACTAGCCAAATATGGTCATTTAGATTAAGTTAATGAAAATTAAATAAATTTTAATACTTAGCTCCTCAGTCACACTAGCTATATTTCAAGTGCTGAATAATCACATGTAACTAAGTGGCTACTGTATTGGAGAGCACAGATGTAGAACATTTCTATCATCACAGAAAGTTCAATGGGACAGTACTGCTTTGGAGGGAATTCCTGGCTCCATACTCCCTTGTGGGCTGACTTGTACCCTTTGAATTCCAGGCTCCACTGTGGGTTTTATGAGACCTGTGTTATGCCTCTGAGAACAACCAACACACATATGACTCATCCTCCCTCCTAACTCCAAAGATCCTTCCCCAAAGGTGCATTTTAGGATGACAGCATAGGCTTACACCCTGGATGTTGTGGAATTATTTCTAGGCATTTAGAGAGTAGCCCTCTGAATTATACCACATGGGAAGAAAACAAACTTAGTGGCAGGAAATCACCAGGAGAATCAGAAGTGCTTTCTTAACATTTTTTCTCCTAGCACCCTTCAAAGTACACAAACTACTTTCTCTGTGTCTTGGGTAGAGCCCCACCCTGTTTCTGTGCCCAGTTTTGCTCCAAGCTAATTGCTTCTCCAGGAATGACACTGATAGGTGAAAACAAATAGTATGGAAGACAGCTAAGGGTTTTGGCTTCCCCTTACCGAGGTCCTGACTGCTGAGACTACAGAGAAGAGTCTGGGAGCCCATAACAATAACCAGGGGAAGAACAGTTCTGTTGCATAGCAGGTTGTTCCTAGTTTAACCTGTCTGAACCTGAAATATGAGCCAAGATGGTTAGCTTCCACTCTTTTAGGGGAACACCACATCACCTTCCAGCATTCCCAAGAATTCCACCGCAAATACATGGAACAGATTCAAGAATGATTTGCTGCTTTCTGCTGATGGTTAGCCTTTGGTAGGGATCTCCTCTCTCCTTGCTTCCTCAACTCCATTTTAGAATTTTCAGTGGCAGCACACTGGATAAGCCCTTTCAAGGTCATTCATGGTGTATTTCCTACTACCTTTCTGTCTTTAATCTTCCTTACCCAAAACCTTCACTCAGATTAATCTGCTCTCTGGTCCCAGAACAGATCATGTGCTTTCCCACCTACCACTCTACTCACGTGTAGAGAATATCCACCTGTTCTTCTCTCTAGCTATCCAGATAATCCCCACACTTTAAGAAACAGCTTAAATTCCACATTTTCAAGTAAACTTTTCTTAATTTCTCTCTTTGGCAGTTGCATTTGTCTACCTGTTATATCTCATTTCTTTAGCTAGATTGTAAAGAGCCAAAACTTAGTCTGTATCTTATGCTTCTGTATAGCCCATACATTGTTTGGTACTGAAATGGGTGATTGACTTAAACATTCACTTAGTAGTACCTACTATATCCCAGATGCTGCGAATATAAAGGAGTGATAGATGACCTCAGGCCTCAAGGAGCTCAGTGTCTTCTCCTCTCTAGGCAGCTTTGGGCCTGGCAGACTGAGGCATAAATCAACAATCTTATTACAAGGTTTTCACGTCTGACTGGCTCCTCCAACCTCCTTCCCTAACTCCTGAGACCGTGACTAACTAGAGGTGCCTGCACTAAAAATCAGGGCTCCATGTTTCTACCTACTTTCCTTACTCACCTGCAGCCTTGTCCAAGACGCAGTAGTCTGGAGAGTTGTCAAAGTAGACAAGGTCAGTCCGGGTAGCACGGCGATAGCCTTGGCGGGCTGCTGTGAAGTTTGCGCCATCCTGGGTGGCCGTTACCTGCACAGCCCCATCATAGCGCCGCCGCAGGTAATCACCTGTGCGGCGGAAGTCTGAGAGTGCACGCCAGCAGGTGCGCAGGGTACAGGAGCCACTCACGCCATGGCACTTACACTCCAGCTTCAGAAACCGCCGCACAGCCTGGGAGGTGGGGAGGCAGGTAAGGGAAAGGCAGCCAGTCAGGGTACTTTATGGTCATCCCTAGGACTAAAAGCACGAGTGCCCTGAGGTCTGCTGGTCCTGGCCCTGGTTGGCTAGTGGAGCCATCGGTTGTCCTCTCCCCAGTCAGATTCCACCCATTCTTCCCGATCAAATTGAAGAACCTCTTTTTCCAGGAAACCTTCCTAGACCAACAGTGCTTTCCTTTTCATGATAGCCCATTTGAACTTTAAAGCCCCAGGATTCTGTTCATAATTATGGCACAGCCTCTACTTTTCATGTGTTTTAGAGTTCAAGGTACCATGCCTTCTGCTTTTGTTGCATGTCATTTTCCAGCACAGTACTAGGCCAGCATAGGAAGTGCTCAAAGACCAGTGCACTGACTAGAACAAGCTTTTATCCTCCTCGGACTTTAGGAGGTGATTCTTTTTTTCTTAAAAAGTTATTTCCCTTCTTTTCTCCACCTTTCCCTAATTTCCACCTATGTGAAGACTCTTTATGCTCCAGGTTGAACCTAGGCATTCCTCAGGTCCCTTGCACTTACTGCTCCTGTTCCAGGGGTTGGGGCTTTTGGAAGTAATCCAGAAGCCTTCAGTGCTTCCACCTTCACATTTACTCCATGATCATACATACTGGCCACTCCCAGCCAATATGAATGTACATGCACAGACATGAGTACTGACCGTGCGACCACAGCGATTGTTATGTAAGTTCATGAGAGCCCGCGCATCCTTAAGCCTCTTCTCCTTGGCATCCACGAAGGCTTTGGCAAAACGAACACCATAGTGGATGTTGTCACTGCAGCCACCCCAGTCAAAGTCCCCACGTTGGTCATGATGTCGGCCACGGGTGTAGGGGTCACAGCTGCACACACTCAGTTCACCCTGGCTACAGGCACGAGTGATAGCATGGACCACCCCTGCTGATGAGATGGCATATACAAATGCTGCCTCCCGGCTACCTAGAGAGAGAAAGGTAGAAGTGTGTTTCAGGAAAGAGGCCCTTGTCTGTCCCCTTCTTTAGCCCACACAACCTTCAACTCTGAAACCTCTTCTCCTTTTCTTTCCCAGGGCAACCCCTGTACCTCCTTTATTCAAGGTACCCTTCCCTTCCAAGAGCATTCCCCAGTGAATCTGACCTCTTCCCCTCAGCCCTCACAACTCTCTATCCACTTCTTTGTATGTCTGACCTCTTGGGCTGACCTGTACTCCTGTTTCCTTCCAAACTCCCTGGGTCCATCCATTGAAAAGTTTCACAGTGAATCATTCCCTCCCACTGAGTGCCAACCCCAGCTTAGCAAAGCCAGCCTTAGTCCACATTCCAGGCCTTTTCAGGCCCACTCTGCTGGACAGTTCCCCTACAATGGAGACCCCAGCCCAGGGGTCATCCTATTTGAAGAGATATGCTACTTTCCCCAGCCTGCTTTCTTCCTTCCCTGCTCTTGGGGATTGATGAAGCATCATCACTCTTGTCCCTCTGACACCTCCACATTCTCATCTCATTCCCTTTCTGCTAGTTTACTGTTTAGCTCTGCTTAGCTCTTTTGCTGAGCCAGGTCCAAGCCGCTGACTCTCCAAATATTTACATATCACCTTTCTGTTTATTCCTTGCTCCAATTATTATAGTGTTGGGAGTGGTGGGGTGAGGGTAGTGATGGTGTTGGTAAGAACAGAGCAGCCATTTCCAGTCCTCAGCCTTACAGTGCATGGATATCCGCAGGCTGGGGGTTGGGGAGGGGAAGGAAAAGGGAGGAAGAAGGATGGAGGTACCAGGGAATGCTGTTCCTTTGACCCATCATCCCAGAACACTGGGATTTAAAGGGGTCACTGCCTACATATGTAAGGTACTGAGGGTCTGTTTCCAACTGTATCCTGGGCTCTGCCCACAATTCTTACTCTGATTATGAAGTAGTGTGCAGGAGAGGAGAGAGGGGCTCATGCCTATACTACCCACTCACCACCCAAGCATAGAAAGAGAAGGAGCTGGGGCAGGTTGGAAGAGGCCCCTACTTCTGAGCATGACACGGCCAAAGACAGTGTGGTCCCGGTCCAGGGTGGTGCAGTTCCAGCGATGGTGGCGGAACTGGTGCTGACACTCTCGGATCCATTCTCGGGCACCCTCGCCCACCGAGCGCATGATGTCTGGGTAACGCTGGCACAGCTGCCGCTGCCGGCTCACCAGACCAGGGATATTGTCACAGATCACTCGGGCCCCCAGCGCCCCGATGTACCTGCAAGGTGGAGATGGCCCTGTCAGAGCATCCTGGCTTTATTCTGCATTAGGAGAAGGGGAGGAAAGGTTTGGCATTCAAACCTTGAGAGGTTCCTTCCCCTTCCTCCAACCAAGGCCGATATTCCCCAAGGCCAATGGGGAGAACCGATCCTCACAAGCTCTGGAGAAATAATTAAACAGTTGCAGAGAAAGTAATTGAGTGGTCTCTCACCATTACCAGTTCCCCAGCCAAAGGCCAAAATGACACACACTCCCAGAACACAGGCTAGGCATGTGTCACATACACAGAAGCTGTGGGCATGTCACACAAACCCCATTGCCTGTTTATTTAATAAACATTAAGAGCCTCGTGGAAAAATAAACTTAATAAAACTAGAGTCTGAGACAACACTGTTATACCCCATGTCAGAGGCACGTCCTGCGTGGCTGGTCCATAAAGACATGGTATGGGAGAAGGATGGAGACAGGGAGGAGTCAGTGGGAAGAGATATAGTGGGCAATTTTGAGTGACGTTTATAGCTCTAGTCAGACCCGTGTAGCTAAGAGTCCTCATTCCCAATCCCGAGGTCTGGGGAGGAAGACCCCCCACCCCAACTCTCCTCCCCACACCCTTTGTTTCAAGGTCCCATGACCTTTCTTAACTAATGAGTCTTTCAAAATTATCCGTCCCAACTTAAAGGGCATAATGTCCTGGATGAATCTACATGGGCAGAGGGCTGTTTGCAGTGGGAAGCCAAAGACCAAGATTAAGCAACAGGGTGACACTCCCCATATTCCAGTCCCCAATCTGCCCAATGTGAACAATTATAGGAAGATCAATTGGGTGAGCTAATAAAAGATAGGTGAGTTGCTAGAGTCATTCTCAATTGTCTCAAGGAAGTAGTTTTTCTTCATTCAAACACTTTTTAGCCCTGGACTCCACCACACGCCTCAGGAAGAACATTTCAGAGAGAGGACAGGAGTTCATCATCACCTTTTTTCCCCACAAGGCCACCAAATGAGATCTGACCCATACACCCACTTCTCACTCCCTTTCCATCTCTCCAGCACCCAGCACATACATGCCTTGATTTGCTGTGAATTCTCTATTCTCCTGTCCTAACACATCAAAGGGACGCTTTCTCGCCCCTTTTCTGAACAGATGGGGACCATGGAGGGCAGTTGCTGCTACAGACAGAAAAGATTTGATTTGGGCTGTGAATGAGCCTGTGGTTTGGGAAGGGCCCCAAAATGGGCCTAGAAGTGGGTGAGGAGAAGGGAGGGCAGCCAGTGGGGAGAAGGGAAAAGCTGGACTGCCCTGGGCTTTATGTTCTCTGCAACACTCCCCCCCACCCGGCCCCCTGCATTTGTAAACGCAGCCCTCACCCACAGACTGGATCACCACTGGTGATACCAACTCAAACACAAGGAGGGCTGATGTTTGCCTCTTCTGGAATTCAGCAGGGCTGATGGGGCCCATCTGTCCCAGGGAGGGGTGAGAGGGCTAGTCCACCACTAACAAATCCCACGGAATCAGCATCCCCAGCACTGTCCATCAGGGCAACAGCTTCCAGGAACAAACAAAATAAACACCCTGGGCTGGGCCAGGCCGGAAAGGGCTGCCTGACGCACAGCCGGGAGTTACACCCACTGCTGCGGTGCTTTGTTTGGAGAATCAAGACCGTTGGAGTTGGAGCCTGTCCCTGTCTCACCACCATTCTGCTTCCTCAGTTCACCCCCGAGTACTGCTCTAGGCAATGGGTGTTTGTTGTTTTTTGTTTTTTACTGGGGCTTGGGAAGACAGGGGTTGGATGGGAATGGGAGACCAGTAATCCAGCCCTCATGAGACAGTGTGGAATGGGGCATGCCAAACCCTGGTAAAAAGTCCTTCCTGTGGTCTGACTTAGCTCCATTCTGCTGCAGCCCACATCGGTCCTTCCTGTTACATCCTCACTGAGCGTGGGAACATCTGTTCAGTAAGACAGGAAGATAATTTTCTTTACTACCACCCTTATCCCACTAAGTAGCTGCTTCAAGATTCTGCAGAGCAGGGCACTTGCCTCCTGACCAGTGGTCAGCACCTTGCAGTCAGTGTGGGGGCCTCCAGCAAGGCAGCCTGAGGCCCAGGTCATCCCCCTCTCAATTCAGCGCGTGCCTACAAAATGCCTACCATGTGCCAAGCACTGAGCTCATCTGTTAGGGGCACAAAGATATTTAAGGCATCTCCCAGCTGATGGGCTGGTAGAAGGGTGAGATGCCCCTGACTCTGTAGCTCTGTTTCCCTTCCAGAAGTTTTTACTTCCTTCCCAGCTTCCTGCTCCAGAATGCTCTCTTTACCTGCTTTTGACCAATTCATACCCCTTCCTTTGACAAAGTGACTCATGCCCTGTTCTAGCTCCTTGCTACTCAGAGTGTGGTCCCCAGAACAGCAGTATCAGCATCTCCTGGGAATCTGTTAGAAATGCAGAGCCTCAGGCCCCATTCCAGCCCTACTGAACTGGCATTTTACCCACCTCCTCAGGTGATTAGGACATGCTGCTCTATGAACGCAGGGAGTTTTGTCTGTTTTGTTCACTTCAGTATCCCCAGTACCTAGAACAATGTCTGGCACAAAGCAGGTACTTAATAACTATTTGGTGAAAAAAACAAAACCTGACCGCTCTGATTTATCCCCAACTCCCCTCTCCTCCTAGCTAGCCATACGCTTCATTTCAATTATAGCTTTATTCCTTGTTGACATTGCAGATGTTTTAGGTTTGTGTCTTTTTAATGAGGCTAGGGGTCCTCTTTTTTATTTACCCCCTTTCTTTTACAGTCTTTAGTGCATGTACATGGTTTAGCTCAGCCCATATAGGGCTTTGAACACAAGGATAAAACAATTATTCTCCCTAAATATCTTAATACAATATCATTTATATGATACTTTACAGTTCACAAAACATTTTTCTTCACAAAAATCCTATGAGAGAGAGAGAGAGATTTCCATTTTACAGGTGAAGAAACTGGGGTCACAAAGACTAACAATACCCAGCTCTGTCCATCAGGGCTAGTCAGAGGAGAACTGGGGTGAACCAAGGACATCTGACTCCAAAGTCCAAGCTCATTTTCAATTCCAAGCCTAAGAGAGGCACACAATGCTTATTAACCAGGAGTAGACCAATCTGGCTCCAAAATTGGTGTGAACTTGAATTTCATACTACGCCCCTCCTATCCTTCACTTTCTTCATGTGTGAAATGGGGATAATAATATTATCTGCCTCACTGGATTATTTTGGGGATTGTAATATAATGGGGATTGCATCTAGATGATGCTTATAGGTGCTTAGCCATAGTGTCTGGAGCGTAGGAAGGGCTCATTAAATGGCAGCTGTGGTTGATAACAATAATGTTAATGTCCCCCGGCGGTCCAGGTCGCTCCAGGTCTGGGAACTAAGATCCCACAAGCCCCTGGCATGGCCCCAAAACAAAAAAAAAAACAATAATGTTAATGTCATGATATCACTTTGTTCCTCCTGTAAATCCACAGTCCTGAACACAGTCCTGCTCTTGTGATTCCCTACATCCCAGCCCCTGCAGAATACAAAATAGTACAGGAAGGCACATGCCAGGAGACCCCTATTTCTTGTTCTCTTTTTCATAGATTAAGAAGAGACCACCCGTTTCCTCCTTCAGTTAAAGGTCGGGAGAGGAAGGGAGTGGTTGGAGAGTAAGGGGAAGGGCTGTGAGGAAGATCAGACTGTTAGCTGGTGATAGTGATGACATTCTGCTCCTGAGTGGAACATGGACACAGAGTCAACAGGCATCTCTTCAGGGGGTTGTACAGAGTATCAGTCTTGCTGGGGTTTTTTCCTAAGAGAAAGAGAGATAATCACCTTGGGGCCTGACCTGCTTTTGGAAAGCAGCTTTCTACTTTATCCCAGAAGTGACTGACCACTGAGGCAGGCATCTGGGGCCTGCAGCTGTGACCCCTGTGAGGCAAGGAGACTGAAATGACCGGTGCACTCACTGCCCATCCTGGCCCTGTTGCTGCCTTCCTCCATTTCACAGGGACTGCTGAATTCTGTTATCACCCGCCCGCCTCCCTCCCTAGCTAGCTCTTCCACCCAGGAGTTTTTCCAAAATCTTTAATATGAACCACATGGGGGAGAGTAGTAGAGGGAGAAAGGAAAAGGGAGAAGGAGTAGCCAAGGGGACAAAATGCGGACTAGGAAGAACCCCAATTGGGTTTTTAGGAACCACTACCAGAATGCTGAAATTACCAGAATGACACTTCCTCACCTAAACACCATGTGGACCAAGACTGCCTTCCAAATTGGTAAGAAGCAACCAAGAGTCCCTAAAAGCAAATTGTCATCTGGAATGGATAAAGATGCACAGTGGTCACTTCATCCTTCCTCTACAGGGCCTCTGAAGACACAAGTCCCCAGCCAGACTGAGACCATGAAGGTAAAGGGTGGCTTTAATCTCACTCTGAAGTTTGAAAGGCTTTTCTCCTCATCCCCTTCTTCCTTTTCCCTTTCTAAAGGAATGTTTCAAGCCAGATGTAAGATATGGGCCTCCCTGCTCCCCCATCCAGAACCCCCCTCCTTGCCTTCCCCAACACTGCAGAGATAAAAAAGATCCAAAGGAGAGATTTTCCTGAGACAGGAAAAACGGGGGGTGTGTGTGGGGGGTGATGGGGATGGAGAAAGTTGCATCTTGAAATGATAGGAATCTGCAGCCCAAGCTCGCTGGCCCCTCAGCCAGCTACCCCTCACCCTTCCAGCCAAGATTCCAAATCCGGAGGAGAGAAGCCACAGGGTGCAAGGGGAAAAGAGACCACACTTTGTGGAGGAGGGGAGGATTGGGGGGAGGGGCAGAGTAAGGAAAGGAACGGGGGCACTGCATGGGTAGAGAGAGGCAATAGCCCAGTCCAAGCGGCCAGTTTAATTGGGGGGTGAAGAGGAAAGACAAGAGGACTGAGTCATTTCTCAGTCCCACTCTCCCCCTGCTCAGCCCCCAGAAGGTGGGGGAGGAGAGAGAGCAGCTCTTTCTTCTGGGAGAAAACGATGAGTGTCATCCAGAGCTTTCGTGGGGAAGGGGATCCGAAAAGAATAGATATCCAGTGGATTTTTAATTCCTTTTGCCTCATCTGCCGTCTTGTGAAGTCTCCGGACTCTTAAGGCCTGCAGGAAATCTGAGGAGAGCATCTCTTAATGCTTTGAGACTCTAGAAGCCGCTAGTTCTTGGAGGGGAAAGATGGGAGATGGGACCATCTGGGGAAGGAAGAGAAGGAAGAAGGGAGGGTGATATCAAGGTTCGAGGTGAGATCCTCAAAACAGACTGAATGTCTGAAGTATGCAAACCCAAGTGTTTTGTTTGCTTTAGTTGTGGGAGTTAATGGGGGTAGTTTTTGCCGCAATTCCATTTCTAAACCTTGCGCTGGGTGCTTCTGCCTCACCAAAGCCTTACTGCGTTATGGGGTGAGGGTAGACTAGCGAGAGGCTCGTCCGCCCTTGCCATCTGCCCCTTTCTCCACCTCCCCCGTGTGGGGGGGCCAACCTTAGGGGATCAGGAGGCCCTCTTGGACGGCCACCGCGGCCCCAGATGGGCGACTGGTTCCTTGAATCCATCCTGAGAGAAACTCGTAAGGTAGCTTTTGCCCTAAGAGGATTGAGCTGAAATACAGGGGGTCTGGGAAGCCTCGATTACCGGGCGTCCTTTTTCCAAATACCCAGCGCCCTCATCACCAGACGGGGAAGGAGCGGCGCCCCCTTATCCACTCGCCGCCCCCCTGCGCCCCTCCGCGACTTCAGTGACAGCCCTGCACGGATCGTCTCTGACTCCGTCAAAGCGACAACCTGGTCTCCTGAGCAGCGGGTGTTGGGAGCTGTATACTCCCTTTCGGCGCGTCCGGCCTCTCTAACCCAGCACCTCACCCTCCCAGCCCTGAGAGCCACACTTACCACCAGGACGTGTCTACGCGGGCCGGCAGCAGCAGCAGCAGCAGCAGCAGAAGGCAAGCAAGACTTAGGCGGGCCGAAGCCCCAGAGCCGTCGGGGCTCGTGGGTCTAGGCGCGGGCTCGGAGACAGGGGCGCGGACGCGCCGAAAGGGGAGCTGCGCAGCTTCCTCCGCACCACCCGGCCTCAGCATAGCTCCCCGAAGACTCCCGCCACGCGGCCCGGAGGGGCGTGGACGGGGCACCGGCTGAAGGTAGTCAGGCTGCTCCCACTTCACCCCCCTGGGGGGCCATAAGTCTCGCCGGCGGCTGGGGACCTAAGGGCACCTAAAGTCCAGAAGTCGGGGCGCCAGGTCCCGGAGAGGGGCGCAGGGAGAGGTGTCCGGAAGCCTACGACGCCGCGCCGAGCTCGGGATCTGGGGCACGCTGCCTGGGCTGAGATGCGGTGTCACGGGGTCGGCGGCGCGGAGTGGGGCTGCGGACAGAGTGTGCCGACAGCTCCTTCGGCCGCGGGCTCTCATTGGACGGCGCGGGGCGGGGCCGAGGCCGGGGACACGCGCGGCCCTCAGGACGGCTCCGCCCGCGCCAGCCCGGGGCGCCCCGCAGCGCCCTAGGTGTGGCGGCCGCCTCCGCCCCTCGGCGCCCCTAGCACTGCGCCGCGCCCCCACCTGCTCGGGCGGGACGCGACGGGGCGCAGCGGCGTCCTTCGGCGCCCGGAGCGCCCAGCCCCTGCCCACGCCGCGCCACCGGGTCCTAGCGCCCTTCATTTGGCAACCCCAGCCTCCGTGGGTGATGGCCTGGAGGGCCGAGTGAGGGGGGCTGCAGACACTTTCCCCTGTCATCTAACCTACAGTGACACTGAAGTGAGCCACAGAGGACTCAGTCATTTCTTCGGGTTCTCCGTTCTTGCGCTTCTGTGAAATGGGTAGAATTTCTGCCACGGGGAGTTGCGGGAGAATCTTAACTCCCTTTACAACGCTAACGGGGGGCGCCACGGGTAGCAGACTTAAGGTAGGGGCTTCTCTCATCTACGGCTCGCTGCCCCTGGTTCCTCCGACCCGCTGCCCACCGTATTCCCACGCCCCCACCCCCAGGCCCCCGCACACAATGTTTATAGACAAAGCTCTCGCCCGCTTGCCCGGACCCGACGCTTCCCTCCGGCCTGTGGACCGGGAATCGATGGCCAAAGCGGAGCGGCACACCTGAGGACCCGACGCGGACTCCCCGCCCTTGGCCGCCCGGGCTCGACAGAGCCTACTCTCTCCCAGCTTTCCCGATGCTTCGGTCCCCCACCCCTTCGGGCGGGGCTGCGAGTACGAAAGAATCAGAAACAGCTGGGCAGCTTTCCCGAACCAGAGGCCAGGGTGGGGGTCCTGCTGAGAGAGTGGAAGCCCCGGAGCCATTTCTCTCCTTCGCCTTTCCACTCTTCCTCTTTCCCACTGCTCCCTTCCCTCCCTCCGCCAGCGCCCCAACCGCCTGGGGGCGTGGTAAATTGGGAAGGGGAAGGTTCTGGCTGTAGAAATTGATTCCCCTCTTCCGTCCGCACTTCCCAGGCCGGCAGGTAGAGCTTCTGGAGGCAGGGTGGCCCTTACTGAGACCTAAAAATTCTTTTTAAAAAAACCTGCATCTTATAACTTCCAGAGTCCGGCTGGGGTCCGGCCCCAACCTCTTCTCCAGACTCAGTTTCTCTTGCCTAGCCTCTCATTCCCAGGTGTCTTTCGTGCCTCTCCCCGTGATTTATCTATACTATAAAGCCCTGGTGTAAACAACGCCCCGGAAACTGCCCAGCCCCTTCAACCCCAGACATTGTCAGTTCTTGGGGGTGGGGGTCTCTGTTAGAGACTCCGGAGTGTGAGCGACAGGGCGCAGCTCGCCGCAGACGTCCCCGAGGCAGATATGAGGGAGAAGGGCTAAGAGAGACCTTTATCCCCTCTCCACATCTCTCACCCCTTTATCTCACTTTCTGTAGTAGGGGGCGAAGTGAATTCATTCATTCAACAAATATTTATTCCCTACCATGTTCCAGACTGTGCCAGGCACATTAGTGAACAAAGCAAAACGAACAATTTCTGCCTGTGTGGAGTTTAACTTATATTGGGAGAAGATAGACAATAAACAGTAAACATCATAGGTAAAACATATAGCATATTAGAAAGTGATAAGTACAGTGGGAAACAATGGAGTTGTAACTAGGACGATCAGGGTAGGCCCCATTAAGGACATTCAAGCAAAGACTTGAAGGAAGCGAGAGAACAAGCCAGGTAGATTCTTGGTGAAGAGGATGCCAGCACAGAGGCCCTCAGTTGGGAGTGGGCTGGTGTGCAGAGTGAGCTAGGGAGGAGGAGAGGAGTCCAGATAGGTAACAGCGGTAGTCTAGGTCATGCAGGAGAGAAGGTGCCCACCCTTGGAGGGGAGGTAGAAGATGGGGGCTGGATTGGAGTTGGATGGGAGTGAGTGAGTGGGGCAAATACAGAGGCCAGGCAGGGTCCACATGCTGTCCATATCCTCCCTGCCAACCTTCCCCTTCCCCTCCCCTTCTCTCTCTCAGTCTGGGAGTCTCCAGTTTGCTTAAAAGAAGCAGACTCTATACTGAGCTTCCTCTCAGACTCTATACTGAGAGGGGCAGATGAAAGAGGAATGGGCCCAGGCTCATTCCTGGCCAAGCCCCTTTCCTGGGACCATTCTGTCACCTCCTCCCAGCCCAGCCCCACCCTGATGCTGGGCAGCAGTCTATAAGCTCTGCAAGCTCTGGCAGCCTCTCTCAGACTCCCCTGTGTGCGCAGGCCTGGGTGTGACTCTGGCCCTGTGTTTATTCCTACATCTGGGCCTGAGGTTGCAGGGTGGGGAGCTAGAGATGATCACATCAGCCCTAACCTTGGGTGGACTCGCCCACATGGGCCCCAAACTCACTTATGAGGCCCCTTGTTTGGCTTCAGCTGTCTTCATAGTCAAGTGGGACGGTGTCTTGGCATAACATAGATGCTCAACTATTAAAGCATGTTGCTGAGCTAAGGGGGCCCCCAGAAACATCAGCAGATCCAGGAGGGAGGGAAGTGGGTGAGGGAACAAGACTCTTCCCCAATGCTTACAGGCTACCTCTGCCCTAGAGTAGACAACCCAGGATGGCACTTTGCTCCTTCTTCTTCCCCTCCCCTCTGAGCCCCCAGCTGCACAGGAGGAAGCCCAGGCTGCAGGAGCCAGCTGACTGCAAGAGCTGCACTCAACCACTTAACTAGAGAACAAATACGGAGCCAGAGAAGAGGTTTTCTGGGATCTGCCACTTTGGACTTCAAATCTCAAAATAAACTTCCAGTCTCAGGGTCCTAGACGCTACTGGAGAGCTGGGCTCCTCATGCAAGGGCCTGTTGTGGGGCTTCCAGGCGAGGGTCAAGGCCAGAGGCTCAGGCTTAGCGCCTGACCTGCTTCTCCCTCCCATCCCCCACCCCTACTCCACCCGAAATGGGAGCTGGGGGAGGAGACTCGGGAGTCAAGTTCTGGTCTGAAGGATCCTGCATGGAGTCAGGTCACTTACCGCGGTCCTGCTGTGTGCCCAGCGCTGGCCAGGGCATCCTAAATGACACAGAAGGAGTGAAAGGGTCTTGCCCCCAAGGCATTTTCATGCAAATACAATAAAGCCATCTGAGGGCTGGGATGATAGGCTTTGCTGTTTGCTGCAGACCTCCCCTTCACCCAGGACTCTAGACTCCCTGGGGCCGCCAGCAGGACAACTTCCACCCAGCCGTCAGAGGCACACCTTCCTCCTCCCTCAAGGTGAACCACAGCCTCCTGCCCTCTCAAAAGTGGGTGCCCCAAAGAAAAGGGTCTCCCTCACCCCGTACCTCACCTCATGCTCTGCTCCCCCATGGGGCCACTCAGAGCTAAGATTCATCTTTTTTCACTCTACTCTCATCTGTGTGTGGCTGAATGATTTTGAATTTTTACTGGCCCTTGGATGGGAGTGGAGATGAGCTAAGGGGAGCTTGGGTGTGAGTAAACAGCTCTTACTCCCCCCGGGTCTACCCCCCCTTATAGGCCCCCCTTCCCTAGGCCCCTTTGGAGATGACCTTCTCTCTTTCCTGGTGGGTGGGAGGTGGTGTGGATGGTAACGAGCAGAGAGAAAGGCCGAGAAGGGGCTGGGGGGAGGTTTGGATAGGAGTCAAGGAATTCCTGAGCCTGCTGCTTGCACAAGGGGCCCTGAGATGCCTTTCCTGAGATTTCTTTGCAAACCTAGAAAAGTCTCATTTGAAATGGGGCCAGGTTCACCCAGGCCCCTAGTGCCCCCCACTCCTGTTTCTTCCTCTCCAGCCACCCCAGGCAGGTGTCTGGGGAAGAGTAGGGAGATTGGGAAGAACCCAGGGGCTTTTAAGTCGTATGGGGTGGGGATCTATGCTTTGTACACAGCCCGACCCGGCCTCTCCTTGGTATTTATGAGCTCCCAGGCGAGGCATGGAACGTGTCTCAAAGAGGCCAGGCCAAGAGGGCTTTGGAGGAAGGAGCATCCAGCCCCAAACCAGGGAAGGGGGCTTGGGGGCTAGAGACAGAGACCCTCTTCTTCCCAGCCAGTGGCCAAACAGGGGAGTAGACTGCTCCCCTATGGGGCCTGGAGAAAGGAAAAGCGAGAGCTAAGGGAGAAGGGGGAAGAGGAGGCCTGGGGAGGCGGGACCGTAGAGGCGGGGCCTGGGGGTCTGGAGCCTTTTAGCACTTTGGCTGTAATCAGACTGGAGCCAGGCGGTGGGCGGGCTGACAGCCATCCTGGGCGGGTGGCCCAGGTTCTGTGTGAGGCCAGTGGGTGTGCTGCTGGGATCCTGGGTGGTCACTGACCAGCCTAACCCCAAGGGAGGGTGGTCCCACGTTGCCCCCAGCCCCCCCTCACAATCTGCCTATGTCAGATAGGCTACACACTGAGCTCGCTCTCTCCCCACCACCTGTTTTAGGCCCCAGAACAATCTGGAAGTGAGATTTGCTTCCAGTGGAACAATCTGCAGAGCCCACTATCTGCCTCCCTCCACTCTGCCTTCCTTGCTTCACTCTGCCTCCCTCTCTTCCGTGTCTCCACCTCTCTGGGTCTGTCTCTGGCTCATATTTCTGTCATTCCGTGTCTATTCCTCTTGTTGTTTGTCTTTCTGTCTTCATTTGTCTCTCTGTGTGTCTGTATCTGACAGCCTTTCCTCCTCTGTTGGAACCTCTGTCTCTCTTTCAATCTGTCACTCCTTGACTCTTGGTGTGTATCTCTGTCTCTCCATCTTTCTCTCTATGAATCTGTATGACTGTCTCTCATTCTTCTTTCACTCACTTCATCTCTCTTTCCGTGTCTTTTCTGACTCTGTGTGTGTGTGTGTTCCTCGCTATATTTTTCTCGGTGTGTATCTTTGTTTCTCTTTGTGTCTGTTTCTCTCTTTCTCTTTCCCTCTGTCTCACACCTTCTTCTGCAGTCCCTCCAACACAGTACAAAGTGCATTGGACTGAAAGAAATCAGAGTATTTTCTCCCCAGCTCACCCACACATGATTTGCATGACTCTGTAAGTCACTTTCCCACTCCTGGCCTCAGTTTCCTCGCTGGTGAAACAAGCAAGGTGGATATCTACTTCCCTCCGTCAGGGCCTCTTTCTGTCTTTATCTCTTTTTTCTTGTAGCATAGTCCATCCTGTCTTCTGAGGGTTCTGCCTCTCTGCTCTCTAAATTCCACCCTGAAGTTAGGACTCCAGCCTCCTTCAGAACTCAGTGGGAAGGAGTCTCGGATACTGTCAGCCAGCAGGCCCCAAAAGGAGGACCCCCCTCACTCCTTTACCCTCTTAAACATCAGGGTAGACAAGGTCCCTTTCTGGGGCCATGTCTGGGATACAAACCAGATTAGCTCATCTCTCTAATCCTCTTTGTTATGGGGCCTCTGCCAGGCAGGGACACCCACAGAGCAAGCAGAGCAAGAGGGGTGTGTGTGCGTGGTGTGTGTGTGTGTGTGTGTGTGTGTGGTGTGTGTGTGTGTGTGTGTGTGTGTGTGTGTGTGTGTGTGTGTGTGTGCGCAGATTCTTGGAGAAGGCAGGACCAAGGTTTTCCTCCCTCTGTTACCCTCTCCTGCCCGAAAGCCCAAATCAAGCCCTCACTGTATAAGAAACCTCATCGCGCTTGAACCAAATCAGAGTTTTCATAATCCCAGTCTGTTCCTCCCCCTTCCCCCACCCCCCCGTCCGCTCTTCTACAGCTTCTCTAGGGCTGGAGAAATCATTCCAGCCATCCCCCTGTTCCCGAACAGCCCAGAAGCAACCCCTTCTCCATGCATATTTTCTTCTCCAGATTTTCGGAGAAGGGTCTTTCCATCCCTTCCGGAAAAGCCTTAGTGTCAGGCAGGGAGCAGGGATATGGGGGAGGAGCGGAGAGCAAGCAGGCAGTTCCTGGATTTCACACTTCAAGTTAGAGGCCTTCAAGTTGGAGAGGTCTTTCTTGGCTGATAAGATCAAAGCATTCCCTCTGCCAGATCATTACCTTATTTTCGAGGCAATTGTAGAACTTATTGTATCAATTAGTCTGGTCTCCAGCTGCAGCCGTTTATCTCTATCTTTGTGCGCTTGCAGAAGAAAGGCCCAGCCCAGCCAGCCCGGCCAGCTAGGGGAGGGTGGGGAGCTGCCCGGCCGCTTTCAGCGGGGATTGGGCAGGTAGAGGCCATAGCGGGTGCGCTTTTGAAGTTTGGAGATCCCGCCAGCTCCTCCTTGCGCACCCCGCGACTGCCGCAGGAGCGCTCTTTTCCACTGGCGCCACACCTACACGCCCGTTGTGCCCCAGGAGGGCGAGCCTACAGAGCCTGGCGCGGGGAGGAGACCCATCAGGTCAGGCCAAGGCGCGGGCTCCGCGTAGGAAAACTCTTGAGCCTGAGCCAAGATGCCTGCCCCTTCCTGACTCTCTGGTGGGTGACTCACTCTGTGGGACGTGCGCCCCGCAGTGGCGTTTCCTAGAAAGGCATGGCAGCGTGAGCGTCGAAAACCTTAGGAGGGAGTGGGTGGCACGGAGAAGTGGATGTCCCCATGGGTGCGGGGAGTGTGGCCTGCATTGCTTCTGCCCTGTCTGCAGCCTCTTCCTGCAGAAGAACCACGCCCACACCTGGTGTTGGGGTCCGGTGGGGGTATGTTAGAGCAGAGTTTCTGAAACTTCCGGGGTCTCAGTATCCCTTTACACTCAAAAATTATCAAGGACCCCAAAGAGCTTCTATTTAGGGGCTTGCCTGGTGGCGCAGTGGTTGAGAGTTCGCCTGCCGATGCAGGGGACACGGGTTCGTGCCCCGGTCCGGGGAGAATCCCACATGCCGCGGAGCGGCTGGGCCCGTGAACCATGGCCGCTGAGCCTGCGCGTCCGGAGCCTGTGCTCCGCAACGGGAGAGACCACAACAGTGAGAGGCCCGCGTACCGCAAATAAAGAAAGAGCTTTTATTTATATGGGTTATATCTATCCATGTTGAAAATTAAAATGAACACAAGAGCCAAAGTGAAAGTGCTCCCAGTGGCCAAAGCTGGACAATTTGAGCAACAAAATAGTTTTGGATTATAACCCAAAGTATAGTGTAAATGTGCTTGAGTCCATACTGATATAAATGATTGGTAAATAAATATATGGGGAGGAGAGACAGATCTCCCATACAGAACAATTCCAAATAATTTACTTCGCCCTTGAGGAGGTGGAGTATAACTCCCCATTCCTTAGGTGAGGGCTGCAGGTTGTGACTTCCAGAGTACAAAACAGAAGAGTGTGAGGGGGAGAGGGGAGTAACTTTACAGTGGAGAAACTTGACAAACCTCAGTCAGTGGATCAAGGTGAGCATCAACAGTGATAAGTCGTGTTGCTAGTGTGTACACTTGATACGATGTGATGAAAATGACACCACCTCTGTGGTTTTCCTCCACATAACCCAAGTCTAACTATAAGAAAAACATCAGACCAATTCCATCAGAGGGACATTCTACAAAATACCTGACTAGTAATCACTCCACAAGGCTGTCAAGGTCATTCAAAACCAGGGAAAGTCTGAGAAACTGTCACAGCCAAGAGGCACCTAAGGAGTCATGACAACTAAATGTAATGTTGTATCCTGGTTGGGATCCTGGAAAAGATAAAGAGCACTAGGGGAAAAGTGAGGAGATCTGAATAACATATGGATTTTATTAAATAATAATAATGTCAATATTGGTTCATTAATTTTGGCAAATGCACCACACATTTGTAATGAAAGGAAGATGTTAAAAATAGGGGAAACTGGGTGTGAGGTACCTGTGCACTCTCTGTACTATCTTCGTAATTTTTCTATAAATCTAAAACTGTTCTAAAAATTAAAGTTTGTTTTAAAAGATTAAAATCTTTAAAAATATTTATATATTTTAATTAATTTAAAATTAACAATAGTAGGGAATTCCCTGGTGGTACAGTGGTTAAGAAACCACCTTCCAATGCAGGCAACGCGGGTTCAATCCCTGGTGGGGGAACTAAGATCCCACATGCTGCAACAAAGATCCCATGTGCCGCAACTAAGACCCGAAGCAGGGTCTTAATAAATATAAAAAAAATAAAATTAACAATAATAAACTCAATACTTGCTAATATTAATGTTATGTCCTATGAAAAATAACTATAATTTCCAAAACAGAAGAATGGCATTATGTAACATTTTTGCAAATATCTTTAAGGTCTGGCTTAATAGCAGGATCCTCATATTTGCTTCTACATTCAACCTGTTGTGATATTGCATGTCTTATAGCTCTGGAAAACTCCACTCTACACTCAAGAGGGAATGAGTGTGAGAAGGTCAAATGACATCTTAGTAGTATTATGAACATTTTTGAGAACTGCTGCCTTAGCGATCTCATCCATTACTATGATTCTAGATTCCCAATTAGAAATCCCTAACTTTGAAACATCTCTACTGAGTTCTCTGGTCATGTTTGTCATCATACCCTTGCCTTCCCCCCACCCCCGATCATCTACGCTTTCGACACTTCCCAGTCCGTGTCAGCATGATCATCATTCCGCAAATCATAGTAGCTCTGTGAAGTTAATGTGCAAAGTTCTGTGCTTCCTTCCTGTGATGCAACATCATTTAGTAATGGGAGATATGACCGTCTCATTTTTGGTAAACAGCTGAGAAGTGTCACAAACCCTAAAATATCAAATGCATAATAAATGATTTTTGGATGAGTATAGACAATTCCGGAATCAGAACTCTTCCTTTCTGATGAAATCTCCCTCTGGCCCCTGCATATCAGCCTGAGTTTCTACTGTGAATAAGTCTGTGATTTAGTAAGTTTGATATTTGCTTTGCTTTAGCAAAGATTAATTTCTCTCATTGCCATAGCCAGGTAAACCCAATGTGGCCAAGAGATACACATTTAGGGCAGCTTCCTGACTTTAGAAATTAGGTTTGGGGGCTTCCCTGGTGGTGAAGTGGTTAAGGATCCACCTGCCAATGCAGGAGACACGGGTTCGAGCCCTGGTTCGGGAAGCTCCCACATGCTGCAGAGCAACTAAGCTCGTGCGCCACGACTACTGAGCCTGCGCTCTAGAGCATGCAAGCCACAACTACTGAGCCTGTGTGCTGCAACTGCTGAAGCCCGTGTGCCTAGAGCCTGTGCTCCGCAACAAGGGAAGCCACTGCAATGAGAAGCCTGAGCTCTGCAATGAAGACCCTACACAGCCATAAATAAATAAATAAATAAAAGAACTTAGGTTTGGGGCTTTCAGTTTCAGTAGAGATGTTTCCATCCACAGAATGCTACTCACAAACCACAAGGGCTGCTATCCTGTCAACCAAATAATGAACATTGTTGGTCCACTCTGGGCAAGTAGCTCTTGGAGCTTCAGTCTCCCAAATGATCCAGATACCACTGTCATTTTCTGAGTCATCTTGTATACTTTTGTGCCTCATCTTTTATTATGTATTTTTTTTTCAAAGTCTCTCCCATCTGCTATTCTGTTCCCAGAGACAGTACCCTCAAGCAGTCCTTAGACCCTCATACCTGAGCTATCAAAGAAACCCCCACTGGATCTGCTCAGCCTGCAGTCAGACTCTTTTCTCCAAATGTCTGGCTTTATTATTTAATTTAATTAAGTTAATTAATTAATTAATTTATTGGCTGTGTTGGATCTTCGTTGCTCTGCGTAGGCTTTCTCTAGTTGTGGCGAGCGGGGCCTACTTTTTGTTGCAGTGGGTGGGCTTCTCATTGCGATGGCTTCTCGTCACAGAGCACAGGCTCTAGCTTCATGGGCTTCAGTAGTTGTGGCATGCGGGCTCAGTAGTTGTGGCATGCGGGCTCAGTAGTTGTGGCTCGCGGGCTCTAGAGCGCAGGCTCAGTGGTTGTGGCGCATGGGCTTAGTTGCTCCTCGGCATGTGGGATCTTCCTGGACCAGGGCGCTAACCCATGTCCCCTGCATTGGCAGGATTCTTGGAGGATTCTTAACCACTGCGCCACCAGGGAAGTCGCCCAAATGTCTGCCTTTATCACACTGCTCCATCATTAAAAACCTTCAGTAGTTCCCCACTGCCTGAATAATGACACAGAAACTCCTTAGCCTGTAATCCAAGCCCTAAAACAATCAGGCTTCGCTTAACAGTTTTGTCTGTCACCCCCTTGTAAAGATTCTGCTTCAGCTAGAAAGGCATTCATTCTGTGGGTTTTTTTAAATTGAGTTATACTTGATGAATAAAATTGCATATATTTAAAGTGTAAAACATAATGATTTGATATACATACACATTATGAAATGATTCCCACAATTAAGTTAATTAAGACTTCCATCACCTCATACAGTTACTTTTTTTTTTGCAAGAATGCTTAAGATCTACTTTCTCAGAAAATTTCAAGTATACATTACAGTATTATTAACTATCTTCACCATGATGAACATTAGACCCTCCAAATTTATTCATGTTATAACTGACAGTTTGTACCCTTTGACCAAACTTTTCCCATTTCCCCCACCCACCAGCCCCTGGTAACCACCATTCTACTCTCTGTTTCTATAAGTTTGACTTTTTTCTTAGATTCCACATGTAAGTGATACCATAGAGTATTTGTCTTTCTCTTCTGGCTTATTTCACTTAGCATAATGACCTCAAGTTTCATCTGTGTCATCACAAATGGCAGGATTTCTTCTTTTTTTATGGCTGAATAATATTCCATTGTATACTACATTTTCTTTATCCATTCATTTGTCAATGGACACTTAGGTTGTTTTCATATCTTGGCTATCACGAATAATGCTGCAGTGGACATGGTAGTGCAGGTATCTCTTTGGGATACTGATTTTGCTTTCTTCAGATATATTCCCAGAAGTGGGATTGCTGGAGAATATGGTAGTTCTATTTTTACTTTTTTGAGGAACTTCCATACTGTTTTCCATAGCGGCTGTACCAGTTTACTTTTCCATCAACAGTGTACAGGGTACCCCTTTCTCCACATCCTTGCCAACATTTCTTATCTATTGTCTTTTTGATGATAGCCATTCTAACAGGTGTGAAGTGGTGTCTCTGCACTTTGCTGATGATTAATGATGTTGAGCACCTTTTCATGTACCTGTTGGCCGCTTGTATGTCTTTTTTGGAAAAATGTCTATTCAGTTCTCTTGCCCATTTTTAAATTGGATTATTTGTTTTTTGTTTGTTATTGAGTTATGAGCTCCTAGATATTAACCCCTGGTCAGATACATGGTTTCCAAATACTTTCTCCCATTCTGTAGATTGCCTTTTCATTTTTTTGACTCTTTCCTTTGCTGTGCAGAAAAGGTTTTTCATTTGATGTAGAATCACTTGCATAATTTTGCTTTTGTTGCCTATGCTTTTGGCATCTTATCCAAATATCATTGCCAAGACCAATGTCGAAGAGATTTTTCCCTATGTTTTTTACTAGGAGTTTTACAGTTTCAGATCTTACATTTAAATCTTTAATCCATTTTGAGTTAATTTTTGTGAGTGGGTAAATAGGGGTCCAATTTCATTCATTTTCAAAAAAAAAATTTATTTATTTGGCTGTGCCGGGTCTTTTTTTTTTTTTTTTTTGTGGTACGCGGACCTCTCACTGTTGTGGCCTCTCCCATTGCGGAGCACAGGCTCCGGACGCGCAGGCTCAGTGGCCATGGCTCACGGGCCCAGCCGCTCCGCGGCATGTGGGATCTTCCCGGACCGGGGTACGAACCCGTGTTCCCTACATCGGCAGGCGTACTCTCAACCACTGTGCCACCAGGGAAGCCCACCGGGTCTTTTTTTTGTGTGCCTGCATTGGATCTTTGTTTCTGTACACGGGCTTTCTCTAGTTGCGGCGAGTGGGGACTACTCTTCGTTGGGGTGCACAGGCTTCTCATTGTGGTGGCTTCTCTTGTTGCAGAGCACGGGCTCTAGGCACGTGGGCTTCAGTAATTGCAGCTTACGTGTTCAGTAGTTGTGGCACGCAGGCTCTAGGGCACGTGGGCTTCAGTGGTTGTGGTGCACGGGCTTAGTTGCTCCACAGGATGTGGGATGTTCCTGGACCAGGGATCAAACCTGTGTCCTCTGCATTGGAAGGCAGATTCTTAACCACTGCACCACCAGGGAAGTCCCTGCGCCGGGTCTTAGTTGTGCCATGCAGGATCGTTTTAGTTGGTACATGTGGAATCTTTTTTTTAAATTGTGACATGTGGGATCTTCATTGCAGCATGCAGGATCTTTAGTTGTGGCATGTGGGATATTTAGTTGCGACATGCGAACTCTTAGTTGTGTTATGTGGGATCTAGTTCCCTGACCAAGGATCAAACCCGGACCCCTGCATTGGGAGTGCAGAGTCTTAGCCACTGGACTACAAGGGAAGTCCCCAGTTTCATTCTTTTGAATGTGAATATCCAGTTTTCCCATCACCATTTGTTGAAGAGACTATCGTTTCCGCATTGTGTGTTCTTGGTGCCCTCGTCAAAGTTGTTTTGTTTTGTTTTGTTTGCGGTACGTGGGCCTCTCACTGTTGTGGCCTCTCCCGTTGCGGAGCACAGGCTCCAGACGTGCAGGCTCAGTGGCCGTGGCTCACGGGCCTAGCCACTCTGCGGCATGTGGGATCTTCCTGGACTGGGGCATGAACCCGTGTCCCCTGCATCAGCAGGCGGACTCTCAACCACTGTGCCACCAGGGAAGCCCTGAACTCTCTATATGTTCCATTGATTTACATATCTGTTTTTATGCCAGTACCATACTGTTTTGATTATTATAGCTTTATAATATAGTTTGAAGTCAGGACGTGTAATGGCTCCATCTTTGTTTTTCTCAAAATTACTTTGGCTATTCAGGGTCTTTCGTGGTTTCATACATTTTAGGATTGTTTTTTCTATTTCTATGAAAAAGGCAGTTGGAATTTTGATAGGGATTGCACTGAATCTGTAGATCACTTCTGGTAGTAAGGACATTTTAACAACATTAATTCTTCCAATCCAAGAACATGGGATATCTATCTATTTATTTGTGTCTTCTTCAGTTTCTTTCATCAATGTTTTATAGTTTTCAGTGGATAGGTCTTACACACCTCCTTGGTTAAATTTATTTCTAATTTTGTTTTTGATAATACTGTAAATGAGATTGCCTTCTTACTTTCTCATTGTTTTCTGGCTGTTTTGTAGTCCCTCTATTTCTTCCTGTATTCATATCTTCCTTTGTGATTTGATGATTTTCTGTAGTGGTATGCTTTGATTCCTTTCTCTTTATCTTTTGTGTATTTACTATAGGTTTTTGCTTTGTGCTTACCATGAGGCTTACATAAAATATCTTATAGTTGTAACAGTCTCTTTTAAGCTGATAACAACTTTGATCACATACAAAAATTCTACCCTTTTACTCCTTCCTCATTTCATGTTTTTGATGCAACAATTTACATCTTTTTATATTGTGTACCATTAACAAATTATTGTAGCTATATTTATTTTTAATACTTTTGTCTTTTAATCTTTATAGTGGAGTTAAGTGATTTACACACCACCATTACAGTAGAGTATTCTTAACTTGATAATATACTTACATTTACCAGAGAGTTTTATACTTTCATATGTTTTTTCACATTACTAATCCATATTTCTTTCATTTCAGCTTAAAGAACCCCCTTTAATATTTCTTATAAGGCAGGTCTAGTGGTGATGAATTCCCTCAGCTTTTGTTTGTCTTGGGAAGTCTTATCCCTCCTTCATTTCTGAAGGACAGCTTTGCTGGGGAAAACTTTTTGGTTGGAAGTTTTTAATATCAGTACTTTGAATATATTGTTCCACTCTCTCCTAGTCTGCAAGATTTCTGCTGAGAGCCCCACTGATAGCCTTATGGGGGTTCCTTTGTATGAGATGAAGTTTTTTTTTTTTTTTTCCTCTCACTGCTTTCAAAATTATCTTTGTATCTGATTTTTGAAAGTTTTATTATAATGTGTTTTGGTGAAGTCTTCTTTGAGTTGAATCTATATGGGGACCTGTGAGCTTCATGTACTTCAATGTCCATATGCCTCCCAGATTTGGGACGTTTTCAATTATTTTTTCTTTAAACTTTCTGTCCCTTTCTCTCTCTCTCTTCTCCTTCTGGGACTCCTGTAATGCAAACACTGTTTTACATTGTTTTACTTTATGGTGCCCCATAAATCATGTAGTCTTTCTTTATTCTTTTTCATTCTTTTTTCTTCTCTAACTGGATGATTTCAAATGACCCATCTTTGAGTTTATAGATTTATTTTTCTGCTTGACCAAGTCTGTTGTTGATCTTTTGATTGCATATTTTATTTTATTTTTTTTTTTATTTTTATTTTTTTTTTCGGTACGTGGGCCTCTCACTGTTGTGGCCTCTCCCATTGTGGAGCACAGGCTCCAGACGCGCAGGCTCAGCAGCCATGGCTCATGGGCCCAGCCGCTCCGTGGCATATGGGATCTTCCCAGACCGGGGCAAGAACCTGTGTCCCCTGCATCGGCAGGTGGAATCTCAAACACTGCGCCACCAGGGAAGCCCTGCATATTTTATTTTATTCACCCTATTTTTCAGCTCCAGAATTGTTTTTCTGTTTTTTGGTTTTTTTTTTTTTTTTACAATTTTTAGCTCTTGTTGAACTTCTTTTTTTTTTTTTTCCCCCACACTGCATGGCATGTAGGATTTTAGTTCCCCAACCAGGGATCAAACCCATATCCCCTGTGGTGGAAGCATGGAGTCTTAACCACTGGACCACCAGGGAAGTCCCTCTTGTTGAACTTCTTGTTTGGTTCATATACTGTTTTCCTGATTTTATTGAATTATCTGTCTGTAGTCTCTTGTAGCTTGCTGAGCTTCCTTAAAACAGTTATTTTGAATTCTTTGTCCAGTTCTTTGTCTTGCACAGTGTTAAAGTGGTGTGTGTAGGGGAGAAACGGGGGCTGGAAGCCCTGGTCCTCAGGCAGTGCAACAGCAGCTCCTTCTGATGGAAAGGTATGGCAGCGTCCTCCCTGGGGGTTTGTAGTGGCAATGGCTGTTGGTTACCTCAGTAGTGAAAGCTTCCAGTGTCCTCTGTGGAGCAGACCACTGGGATCTTCACTGTCAAACACTACAGAGTCTTGCACTGTGAAAGCTGCATGGAGTCCATGGCTGTCATGAGGGTTGTTGAGGTCCTCAGCTGCAAAGCAGAGCAGGCTGCTGCTCTGGGACTATGTATCTGCGGCCTGGCTTATACTGATAACCCCTGACTTTATTCTTTATTCCTAGATGTTTCCAGATATCTCTGCTAAGCCAATCTGCCTAGCAGTTCTTTCTGTGTGGTTATTGTCCATTTTTTGCTCCACTATGTGGCTGGAGGTTCTTTTTTTTTTTTTTTTTAATAGATTATTTCCAATCTTTTTTTCTTAGAATATCTTTATTTCCCCTTTATTTTTTCTAGTTACATTGAGATATAATTGTCATACAATACTGCATAAGTTTAAGGTGCAGAGGTTCTTAAATGAATGCTTGGGCTTTCCCAGGTCTATTTTAGTTCATGGATAGATGTTTAATTTTTCTTTAATTAATTACTTTATTTATTTATTTATTTATTGCTGTGTTGGCTCTTTGTTGCTGCACACGAGCTTTCTCTACTTGGGGCGAGCAGGGGCTACTCTTCGTTGAGGTGCGTGGGCTTCTCATTATGGTGACTTCTCTTATTGCAGAGCACAGACTCTAGGCATGCAGTCTTCAGTAGTTGTGGCACGCAAGCTTCAGTAGTTGTGGCACATGGGCTCTAGAGTGCAGGCTCAATAGTTGTGGTGCAGAGGCTTAGCTGCTTCATGGCATGTGGGATCTTCCCAGACCAGGGCTCGAACCAGTGTCCCCTATATTGGCAGGTGGAT
The DNA here is from genome assembly GCF_003676395.1 of Aethalodelphis obliquidens. Lineage (NCBI taxonomy): Eukaryota > Metazoa > Chordata > Mammalia > Artiodactyla > Delphinidae > Aethalodelphis > Aethalodelphis obliquidens. The sequence goes on along the minus strand of NW_020838014.1, from coordinate 978,474 downwards.
TCTTAACCACTGTGCCACCAGGGAAGTCCAAACAAGTGGTATTTGAAATTAAAAACACAATGCCATTTACATTAGCATCCCCCAAAAGTGAAATAGTTGGGGATAAATCTAACAAAATATGTACAAGATCCTCATGTGGAAAACTACAAAATTGTGATGAATGAAATCAATAACTAAATAAATGGAGAGATAGTCCATGTTCATGGATAGGAAGACTCAATTTTGTCAAAATACCCATTCTTCCCACTTGATTTTCCAAAACTTGGAAGAAACCAATTGTCCATCAACAAGTGACTCAATAAACAAACTGTGGTGCATTTAGACAATGGAATATTATTCAGCACTAAAAAAAGTGAGCTATCAAGACATAGAGGAACCTTAAATGAATATTACTAAGTGAAATAAGCCAGTCTGAAAAGTATACGTACTATATGATTTCAATTATATAATTACAATTATATTACATTTTGGGAAAAGTAAAATATGGAGACAATAAAAGCATCAGTGGTTACCAGGTGTTTGGGGGGAGGGAGTGATATAAGGCAGAGCACAGAGGATTTTTAAGACATAGAAACTATTCCATATGATACTGTAATGGTGGATACATATCACTGTATATTTGTCAAAACCCATAAAATGTACACCACCAAGAATAAACATTAATGTAAACTATGGACTTTGGGTGATAATGATGTGTCAATGTAGGTTCATAGATTGTAACAAATGTACCACTCTGATGTCGGATTTTGATAGTGGGGGAAGCTGTGCATATGTAGGGGTAAGGGATATATGGGAAATCTATGCACCTTCCTCTCAATTTTGCTGTGAACCTAAAACTGCTCTAAAAAACAGCCTAATTTTTTTTAAAAGGACACTAAAAATGGGCAAAGCCTATGAATAGACAATTCTCAGAACTACAAATGTTTATTGAGCATTGGTAATCAGGGAAATATGGAATAAAACAATAAGATACCACTTATTTACCCATCAAACTGGAAAAAAATTAAAATACTTATGTCCAAATTTGGTAAGGATATAGGGAAATTGGCAATAATATATTGTTGTTAAAAGTGTAAAGTGGTAAAATCTTTTTAAAGGACATTGTGGTAATATGTATCAAAATTGAAAACAGGCATGCCCTTTGACCTAGCAGTTTCACTTCAAGAGAAATACTCACATATTTCTCCAAGATATATGTGTAATACTGATTGTACCATAAATCTGGACATAACCTAAATTATGATATATGCACAGCTTGGAATATTACATGGCAACTACAAAGAATAGCAAATAACCTAAGTATGTTGCTAAGAGTATAATATGAGTAGTTGATGCCAATTCTATTAAAATAATTATGTATACTTTATGATAGCAAGTGCATAACAGTATCTGGAAGGAAATAGGTAATTATGCTTAACTCTAAGAAGGAGTATGGAGGGACTTCCCTGGTGGTCCAATGGGTAAGACTCCGTGCTCCCAGTGCAGGGGATCCGGGTTCGATCCCTGGTTGGGGAACTAGATCCTGCATGCATGCCACAACTAAGAGTTCGCATGCCACAACTAAGACCTGGCACAGCCAAAATAAATAAATAAATAAATAAATAATTTTTTAAATAAGAAGGGGTATGGAATGGGGGATATGGTGGTAGAGGGATTTTCACTTTTTACATAGTGATTCAGATATATATATATATATATATATATATATATATATATATATATATATAAAAAATCTGTATATTTTCTTTTCCTATATAGGTTATTGCAAAATATTGAGTATGGTTCCCTGTGCTATACAGTAGGTCCTTGTTGGTCATCTATTCTATATATAATAGTGTGTATATGTTAATCCCAAACTCCTAATTTATCACTCCCCCCCTTTCCCCTTTGGTAACCATAATTTTGTTTTCTATGTCTGTGAGTCTGTTTCTGTTTTGTAAATAAGTTCGTTTGTATCTTTTTTTTTAGATTCCACATATAAGCAATCTCATATGTTATTTGTCTTTATTTGTCTCTCTGTCTGGCTTACTTCATTTAGTATGGTAATCTGTAGGTCCATCCATGTTGCTGCAAAGGGTATTATTTCATTCTTTTTTATGGCTGAGTAGTATTCCATTTCATATATGGACAGTATCGTCTTTATCCATTCAGCTGTTGATGGACATTTAGGTTGCTTCCATGTCTTGGCTGTTGTAAATAGTGCTGCTATAAACAGTGTGGTGCATGTTTCTTTTTGAATTAGAGTTTTCTCTGGATGTATGCCCAGGAGTGGGATTGCAGGTTCATATGGTAACCCTAGTTTTAGTTTTTTAAGGAACCTCCATCCTGTTCTCCACAGTGGCTGTACCAATTTACATTCCCACCAACAGTGTAGGAGGGTTTCTTTTTCTCCACACCCTCTCCAGCATTTATTACTTGTACACTTTTTGATGATGGCTGTTCTGACTGGAGAGAGGTGGTACCTCATTGTATGATTTTCTATATTGATTTCCTGTTTTCAATTTCATTGATTTCTTTATTTTTAAGAATAAATTCTTTTTAAAAAAATATTTATTTATTTTGGCTGTGTTGGGTCTTAGTTGTGGCATGCGGGATCTTCACTGAGGCATGTTTAGTTGTGGCATGTGAACTCTTAGTGTGGCATGCATGTGGAATCCCCAACCAGGGATCAAATCCAGGCCCTCTGCATTGGGAGTGTGGAGTCTTACCCACTGGACCACCAGGGAAATCCCATTTTCATTGATTTCTGCTCTAATTTTTATTATTTCTTTTCTTCTGCTTACTTATATTTGATTTGCTCTTCTTTTTCTAGTTCCCGAAGGTGGAAGCTTACATTATTAATTTTAGATTTTTTTTTCTAATATGTGCATTCAGTGTTATAACTTTCCCTCTAAGGATTGTTTTTGCTGCATTTCATAAAATTTGATAAGTTGTATTTTCACTTTTATTTAGTTTAAAATATTTTAAAATTTTGTCTTGTGATTTCTCCCTTGACCCAACTGTTTAGAAGTGTGTTGTTTAATCTCCAAGTATTTTGGGATTTTCCAGCTATCTTTCTGTCATTGATTTCTGGATTTTTTAAAAAAATATTTATTTATTTATTTATTTGGCTGTGCTGGTTCTTAGTTGCAGCACGTGGGATCTTCGCTGCGGCATGCGGGATCTTCCTTGTGGCACGCGGGATCTTTGTTGCGGCATGCAGGCTCTTTAGTTGCGGCATGCATGTGGGATCTAGTTCCCTGACTAGGGATTGAACCTGGGCCCCCTGCATTGGAAGTGCAGAGTCTTACCCACTGGACGACCAGGGAAGTCCCTGATTTTTGGATTAATTCCATTGTGGTCTGAGGAAAGACATTGTATGATTTCTATTCCTTTAAATTTGTCAAGGTGTGTTTTCTGGCCCAGGATGTGGTCTGTCTTGGTGAATGTTTTATGTGAGCTTGAGAAGAATATGTATTCTGCTGTTGTTGGATGAAGTGGGCAGTAGATGTCAAATACAACCAGTTAATCGATAGTGCTGTTGAGTTCAATTATGTTCTTACTGATTTTCTGCCTTTTAGAGTTGGCCACTTCTGATAGAGGGGTGTTGAAGTCTTCAACTGTAATAGTGGATCCATCTATTTCTCTTTGCTGTTCTATCCATTTTTATCTCGTGTATTTTGATGCTCTCTTGTTAGGTATACACATTAAGGATTGATAAGTCTTCTTGGAAAATCGACTCCTTTATCATTGTGTTATACCCCTCTTTATCCCTGATAATTTTCCTTACTTTGAAGTCTGCTTTGTCTGAAATTAATACAGCTACTCCTTTTCTTTTTTTATTTTAAAAGTTTTTTATTGAAGTATACTAGACTTGCAATATTATGTTAATTTTCCATGTGCAACATAGTACTCCTGCTTTCTTTTTCTTTTTTAAAGTTATTTTTATTTATTTATTTATTTTTGGCTCACACTGGGTCTTTAGTTGTGGTATGTGGGATCTTCACCACAGCATGTGGGATCTTTAGTTGCGGCATGCGGACTTCTTAGTTGCGGCATGTGGACTCAGTTGCGGCATGTAATTTCTTTAGTTGCAGCATGCATGGGGGATCTAGTTCCCCAACCAGCGATTGAACCTGAGCCCCCTGCATTGGGAACACAGAGCCTTACCCACTGGACCACCAGGGAAGTCCCCACTCCTGCTTTCTTTTGATTAATATTAGCATGATATATCTTTCTCTGTTCATTTACTTTTGATCTGTATGTTTCTTTATATTTAAAATGGGTTTTGTGTAGACAACATACAGGTTGCATATTGTTTTTTGATCCACTCTTACGATCTCTGTCTTTTAATTGGCATATTTAGACCATTGACTTTAAAATGATGACTGACATAGTTGGATTGATATCTACCATATTTGTTTCTGTTTTCTATTCATTGCCCTTGTTCTTTGTTCCTGTTTTTGCCTTTCATTCTTTTTCTGCCTTTTATGGTTTTAATTGAGCATTTTACATGAACCCATTTTCTCTCTTTAGCATATCAATTATAATTCTTTTTTACAAATTGAAGGTTTATGGCAATCCTTCATTATCAGATGATGGTTAGCATTTTTTTAGCAATAAATTATTTTTAAATTAAGGTGTGTACATCGTTTTTTTTAGACATAATGTTATTGCACACTTAATAGACTACAGTATAGTATAAACATAACTTTTATATGTCCTAGGAAACCAAAACATTCATGTGACTCACTTTGTTGAGATATTTGTTTTATTGAGGTGGTCTGGAACCAAACCCTCAATATCTCCTAGATATGCCTGTATAGATATATTTATATTTGTACTGCTTGGTGTTCTCTGAGCTTCTTGGATCTGTGGCTTGGTGTCTGATATTAATTTGGGGAAATTCTCAGTTATTATTGCTTCAAGTATTCTGTTCCTTTCTCTCTTTCTGGTATTCCTCTTACATGTATGTTACACTTCTTGTAGTTGTCCCACATTTCTTGGATATTCTTTTCTGTTTTATTCTCCATCTTTTTTTCTCTTTGCTTTTCAGTTTTGGAAATTTCTATTGAGATATCCTCAAGTTCAGAGATTCTTTCCTCAGTTGTATGCCATCTACTAAATGTGCTCATCAAAGGCATTCTTTATTTCTGTTACAGTGCCTTTGACCTCTAATATTTCTTTTTGATTCTGTCTTAGAATTTCCAGCTCTCTGCTTACATTACATTGTCTGTTCTTGCATGCTGTCTATTTTGTCCATTAGAGTGCTTAGTACTTAGTCATAGTTGTTTTAAATTCCTGTTCTGATATTCCCAACATATCTGCCATATTTGAGTCTGTTTTTGATGTCTCTTCAAACTGCTTTTTTACCCTTTAGAATGCCTTGTAATTTTTTCTTGATAGCTGGACATTATGTACTGGGTAAAAGGAACTTCAGTAAATAGACTTTTAGCAATGTGGTGGTAAGATGTGGGAGGAGAGGAAGCATTCTATAGCCCTTGATTAGGTCTCAATTTTTTTAATGAGCCTATTCTTCTGAACTATGAACTTCCCAAGTGCTTCTCAGACCACCCCACTCCCCAACCCACCCAGTTACAAGGGGAAAAATGAATAGAGTGGGCTAGATTTGGGTATTCCTCTTTTTCCATATGGAAGACTAGAGTGTATATGAGTTGCATATTTCCCTTTCCCCTGTTCAGTTAGGCTCTGAAAAAACACCAGTTTAGGCTCAAGTGAAATAGTTTTCTCCTGAGGGCAGGCCTTGTTAAAAACGCTCTGAAGTGTGAGGTAAAAATGGTAAAGTAGGAAGACCCTGAGCTCACCTCCTCCCATGGGCACACCAAAATTACAACTATTTATGGAGCAACTGTCAATGAGAATGACCTGAAGACTAGCAGAAAAGATCTTCTGCAACTAAAGATATAAAGAAGGAACCACAATGAGATGTAGGAGGGGCAGAGAGCATAGTCAAGACCAACACCCCCAGGTAGGTGATCCACAAGTAGGAAGATAATCACAATTGCAGAGGTTCTCTCTAAGGAATGAGGGGTCCAAACACCATATCAGGCTCCCCAACCTGGGGAGTCCTGCACCGGGAAGATGAACGCCAGAACATTTGGCTTTGAGGGCCAGTGGGGTTTGATTTTGGGGAAGCCAAGGGGCTGTAGGAAACAGAGAATTCTCTCTTAAAGAGCACACAAATCTCTCACATACTCCAAGACCAAGGACAGAAGCAGTAATTTGAAGAAGGGTCAGACACACTTGCTGATCTTGGAAAGCCTCCTGAAGAGGCAGGAGGGAACGGGAGCTCACTCTGGGGATATAGATACTGGTAGCAGCCATTTTTGGGAGCTCATTCTATTACGAGGACACTGGAGCTGGCAAGCACCATTTTGGAATCCTCCCTCTAAGTTTTTGTTTTTGTTTTTTTTTAATTAATTAATTATATTTATTTTTTGGCTGCGTTGGGTCTTCTGTTGCTGCGTGCAGGCTTTCCCTAATTGCGGTAAGCGGGGGCTACTCTTTATTTCGGTGCACGGGCTTCTCATTGCAGTGGCTTCTCTTGTTGCGGAGCACGGCTCTAGGTATACGGGCTTCAGTAGTCGTGGCATGTGGGCTCAGTAGTTGTGGCTCACGGACTCTAGAGCACAGGCTCAGTAGTTGTGGCGCATGGGCTTAGTTGCTCCACAGCATGTGGGATCTTCCCGGACCAGGGCTCGAACCGTGTCCCCTGCATTGGTGGGTGGATTCTTAACTACTGTGCCACCAGGGGAGTCCCCTCCCTCTAGCTTATTAATGCAGGGATCTGGCCCCACCCATCAGCCTGTTGGCTCTAGTCCTGGGAAATGGGACAATCAGCTAGCTGGGTGGGGACACAGTCCCACCCACAAGCAGGCAGGCTGCCCTAGACCACCTTGAGCCTGCAACCATCCCAGGACCCAGCCACACCTACCAGAGGACCCAGGACATGGTCCCACACACCAGTGGGCTGGCACTAGCCCTGGGACCCCTGGGACTTTGCAGCCAGCTCTTGGGACCTGGCCCTGCCCACCAGCGGGCTGACACTAGCTCTGAGACCCAGCCTCACCCACCAGTGGGTAAGCACCAGCCCTGGGACCTCCTGGGCCCTGGCCCCACCCACCAGCAGGTCCATACCAACTTCAGGACCCCCCAAGGCCCCTGAAGTCAGAGATCCTGGGACCTGGGCCCACCCACCAGTGGTCCGGCCCTGGCCTTGGGACCCCCTGGGCCTCTACAACCAGCCACCTTGTGACCTGGCCCTGCCACCAGTGGGCCAGCACCAGGACTGGGACTCCCCAGGCAATACAGCTAGCTGGGCTAGGACCGAGCCCTGCCCATCAGCAGCTGGAAACCTCTGCACTAGGCAAAACCTGACAATCAACTGGGCCAGGATCCAGCCATGCCTATAAGCACACTTATAGTAGTCAGTCCATCACAACAGAAGGGCCCACTCAGCTCATATAGGGGACACCCCAAGAGCATATTGCTCTGCAGACCAGAAGGGAGTGGCACGATACATTTAAAGGGATGAAAGGGAAAAACCTACAACCAAGAATATTCTACCTGGCAAGGCTATTATTCAGATTTGAAGGAGTGATCAAGTTTTACAGATAAGCAAAGGTTAAAAGAATTCAGCACCTAAATATAAGACTGGAAACTGTAAAGCTCTTAGAAGAAAGCATAGGCAGAACACTCTTTGACATAAAATGTAGCAGTATTATTTTGGATCTGTCTGCTAATGCAAAGGAAACAAAAACACCAAATGGGACCCAATTAAACTAAAAAGCTTTTGCACAGCAAAGGAAACCATTGACAAAACTAAAAGACAACCTATGGAATGGGAGAAAATATTTACAAACGATATGACTAATAAGGGGTTAATACCCAATATATATAAACAGCTCATACAACTCAAAATAAAAAAAAAAAACCTGATTTTAAAAATGGGCAGAAGACCTGAAGAGACATTTTCCCAAAGGAGATATACAGATTCCCAACAGGCTTATGAAAAGATGCTCAACATCATTAATCATCAGACAAATGCAAATCAAACCACAATGAGATACCACCTCACACCCACCAGCATGGCTGTCATCAAAAAGACCACAAATAACAAATGTTGGTGAGGATGTGGCGAAAAGAGAACCCTTGTACACTGTCGTTGGGAATGTAAATTGGTCAGCCACTATGGAAAACAGTATGGAGTTTTCTCAAAAAAACTAAAACTAGAACTACCATACAATCTAACAATTCCATTCCTAGGTATTTATCCAAAAAAGACAAAAACATTAATTTGAAAAAACATGTGCATCCTTATATTCATTGCAGCATTATTTACAATAGTCAAATACTGTATGATATCACTTATATATGGAATCTAAAATCAAAACTAATGAACAAACATAAGAAAACAGAAACAGAGTCATAGGTACAGAGAGCAAATGGGTGGCTGCCTGAGGGGAGAGGAGTGGGGGAATGAGAGAAATACGTGAGGGAGATTAAGAGGTACTAACTTTCAGTTACAAAATAAACAAGTGTGGGTATGGAGTGTACGGTGTTGGGAACACAGTCAATAATTATGCAATATTTTGTATGGTGACATGGTAACTAGACTTATTGTGATGATCAGTTTCTAATGTACAGAAACATCTCATCACTACATTGTGCACCAGGAACTAATAGAGTGTTGTAGGTCAATTATACTTCAAAAACAAATAGACAAACAAACAAACAAGCAAACTCATAGAAAAAGAGATCAGACTTGTGGTTACCAGAGGTATATGGTGGAGGGAATTGGATGAAGGTGGTCAAAAGGTACAAGCTTCCTGTTATAAGATAGATAGTAGGGATGTAATCTACAACAGAATAAACTAACACTGCTGTGTGTTACATATGAAAGTTGTTAAGAGTGTAAATAATAAGAGTTCTCATCACCAGGAAAAAATTTTTTTTCTCTATTTCTTTAATTTTGTGTCTATATGAGATGACGGATGCTCATTAACCTTATTGTGGTAATCATTTCATGATGTATGTAAGTCAGATCATTATGCTGTACACCTTAAACTTATATGGTGCTGTATGTCAATTATATCTCAATAAAACTGGAAGAAAAAAACAACAAAACCCAAAACCAAAAAGCAGACAAAACCCCAGAATGGTCTGGGGTATTTCAAAACAGTTAACCTTTTCCTCCCCCTACTGGAAGCATGAGAAGATTTTTCTCCGATAATCACTGTAAGAATCTGGTGGAGCTCCTAAAAATAAAACTCACAAAAGTGTGAGAGGGTCCCTCTGACTGGGTCCCCCCAGAGTCTTTAATTCCCATACTTGTTTCAGGACCCCGTTTCCACCTGGTTTTCTCTCTTTTTTTTAACCTGTTTTTTTTTCATTCAACATAATTATTTTGAGATTCATTCATATTGTTGCATGTGTTGATCGTTCATTCTTTTTATGGCTGAGTGGTATTGTATGGATATACCACAGTTTATTCATCCATTCATTTGTTGGTAGATATCAGGGTAATTTCTAGTTTTTTGCTATTACACATTGAACATTATTTTACAACTTTGGCATAGACGTGTACTTATATTTCTTTGGGATAAATACCTAGAAGTAGAATGGCTGAATCATATGGTAGGTAAGTGTATATTTAATTCTTAAGGAAACTACCAAACTATTTTTCAAATCGGTTGTACCATTTATACTCCTATGAGCAGTTCCTGTTGCTCCACTTCCTCATCAACACTTAATATGGAAGGTCATTTTAATTTTACCCCTCTAAAAGGTGTGTAGTGATATTGTGGTTTTAATTTACATTTTCCTAATGACTAACAATGTTGAGTATCTTTCCAATTACTTATTTGCCTCTTGTATGTCTTCTTTTTTGAAGTATCTTGTAGAACATTTTCCCCATTTTTATTGGGTTGTTTTCTTACTATAGAGTTTTGAGAGTTCATTGTATATTTAGGATGTCAGTCCTTTATTAGATATGTGATTTGAAAATATATTTTTCTAGTCAATGACTTGTCTTTCCATTCTCTTAATAGTGTCTTTCAAAGAGCAGAAGTTTTTAATTTTGATAATGTTCCAACTTATCAATTTGTTCTTTATGGATGGTACTTTTGGCATCATATTAAGAGATCTTTGCCTAGCCTGAGGTCACAAAGATATTATCCTGTTTTTTCTACAGATTTTATAGTTGTAGGTTTTACATTTAGATGTACAATATATCTTGAGATAATTTTTATATATGGTATGAGGTATGGATCAAATTTTAGTTTTTGCATGTGGATGGATATCCAATTGCTCCAGAACCATTTGTTGAAAAGACTATACTTTCTTTATTGAACTGCTTTTGCACCTTTGTCAGAATCACCTGATTACATATTCAAGGGTCTATTTCTAGAGTTTCTATTCTGTTCCATTGATCTGCTTATTTTTATGCCAATACTACTCTGTCTTAATTAATGTAGTTTTATAAGAAATCTTAAAGTCAGGTAGTGACATTTTCCAGTTTTGCTCTTACCATTCAAAGTTGTTTTGACTATGTTACTTTCTTTGTATTTCTGTAAAAATTTTAGAATTATCACTTTTTACAAAAAAGCCTGTTGAGATTTTGATTGGGATTGCATTAAATCTATTGATCAATTTGGGGAGAACTGGCATCTTAGCAACATTGTCTTCTGATTCCTGAAAACAATATGTCTCTCCATTTATTTAGGCCTTTTTCAACTTCTCTCAGCAATGTTTTGTCGTTTTCAATGTATAAGTCTTGTGCATTTTTTGTCAGCTTTATCCTTAAGTATTTCATATTGTTGATGCTATTATAAATGGTACTGTTTATTACTATTTCCATTGCTAGTAAAAAGACAATTGATCTATTCTGCAACCTTGATAAATTCACTTATTAGTTCTGGTAGTGTTTTTAAGAAAAATAGACTCCATTAGATTTTCGACAATTATATTTTCTGCAAAGACAGTTTTACTCCTCCCTTTCTAATCTGAATACCTTTATTTCTTTTTCTTGCTTTACTGCACTGGCTAGTACCTCCAATATATTTGAATATAAAAGTGGTAAAAGTGGGTATTAATGCCCTATTCCTAATCTTAGGGGAAAACTGTTTAGTCTTTTATGATTAAATTTGATATAAGCTGTAGGTTTTTTCTTTGATGTCCACTATCAGGTCAAGGAAGTTCCCTTCTATTTCTGGTTTGCTGAGTTTTTATCTGAAATGTATGTTGGATTTTGTCAAATTCTTTTTCTGAATCTATTATTTTCACTAAAGATCTGCATTTATTTTCCTCAAAGCCAAATACTTTGACATTTTACCAGTTGTCTCAGACATTGGATTTGATGGATAATTACAATAGCCACATTTCAAAAATCTGTTTTTTTTTCCCTTGAGAGTAAACTGTATTAAAGTTACTTTCCAGAAAATATATTCAGTAAATATGATAATGTAGTAACAAACTTGGGCTCATAAGCCTTTGAAAATTTTGAGTAATCTTCAATGATGTTGATCAGGAAATTCTTTCACTGATGGAATCACTTCTCTCATCTCCAGAACTGTATCACCTGGGAATATTGACATGATCATATAGTTTTTCTTTTTTGAATTGTTAATATGGTGAATTACATTGATTGGTTTTCAAATGTCAAGCCAACCTTGAATTCCTGAGATAAACTCAAGTTGGTCATTATGTATTATCTTTTTATATATTATTGCATTTGACTTGTTAAAATGTTAAGATTTTTTGGCATGTTTGTTCATTAGGGAAGTTGGTTTGTATCTTTCTTTGTCATGTTACTGCTTGGTCTTATAGAGTGAGTTGGGAAGTGATCCAATCTCTTCAGTATTCTGGAGAAGTTTCTGTAGAATTAGTATTTTGTTTCTTTGAATGTTTGTAGGATTCATTAATAAAACCATCTGTGCCTGGAGTTTCTTCTGTGGGAAAGTTTTAAACAAAGAAGTCAGTTTCTTTAATATGTGTGGGGCTATTCAGATTACCTATTTCTTCTTGAGTGAGCTTTGCTAATTTGTGTCTTTCAAGGAATTTGTTCATTTCATATGTTATTAAATTTATTGATATAAAATTATTTACAATATTCCCTTTAATAACTGTGCAATCTGTAGTGATGGCACCTCTCCTTCTATTGGCCATTTGTGTCTTTTCTACTTTATTCCTAATTATTCTGGTTAGAGTTTTGCCAATTTTATTGATCTTAAAGAACCAGCTTCTGGTTTCATTGATTTTTCCCTATTGTTTTTGTTTTCCATTTCATTGGTTTCTGTTCTGATCTTTGTAATTCCTTTTCCTCTGCTTACTTATTTCTACTTTCTTAATTGACTTTAATGCTTTTTTCTTTTTTAATGTAGACTTTTAATGTTATAAATTTCCCTATAAGTGCTGCTTTATCTGCATCCCACAAATATTGATACGTTGTGTTTTAATTTTCATTCATATACAAATATTTTCTAATTTCCTCTCTGATTTCTTTATTGACCCATGGACTATTTAGAACTGTGTTATTTTCCAAATATTTGGGGATTCCCTAGAGACCTTTCTGTTATTAATTTCTAATTTAATTCCATTGTAGTCAGAGAACATGCTTTCTATGACATAAATCCTTTTAAACTTACTGAGACATTTTATTTTTTTAAATTATTTTTAAAATTTTATTTATTTAATTTATTTATTTTTGGCTGTGTTGGGTCTTCATTGCTGCACACGGGCTTTCTCTAGTTGTGGTGAGTGGGGGCTACTCTTCTTTGTGGTGCACGGGCTTCTCATTGTGGTGGCTTCTCTTGCTGTGGAGCACAGGCTCTAGGCATGTGGGCTTCAGTAGTTGTGGCACGTGTGCTCAGTAGTTGTGGCTCGTGGGCTCCAGAGCACAGGCTCAGTTGTTGTAGCGCACAGGCTTAGCTGCTCTGCGGCATGTGGGATCTTCCCAGACCAGGGCTCGAACCCATGTCCCCTGCATTGGCAGGTGGATTCTTTTTTTTTGCGGTACGCAGGCCTCTCACTGCTGTGGCCTCTCCTATTGTGGAGCACAGGCTCCGGATGCGCAGGCTCAGCGGCCATGGCTCACGGGCCTAGCCGCTCTGTGGCATGTGGGATCTTCCCAGACCGGGGCATGAACCCGTGTCCCCTGCATCGGTAGGTGGACTGTCAACCACTGCGCCACAAGGGAAGCCCTACTGAGACATTTTAATGGTCTATCATAGTGAATGTTCTTGTACACTAACAAAAAAATACATGTATTCTGCTCCATTTGGTTGGAGTATTCTATAACAATTTACCCTATTTCTGTCTTTCTATTTAAAGTGGATTTCTTGTAGGCAGCGTATATTTGGGTCTTGCTTTTTTTACACAATATGACAATCTCTGCCTTTAACTGGGTTGTTCCGACCATTTACATTTTAGGTGGTTATTGAGATTGTTGGTTTTCAATCAACAATCTTACTATTCTTCTATCATTTGTTCTTTGCTCTCCTTTCCCCTTTTTCTTTGTTTTGGATTATTTTTTATGATTCCATTTTTTCTCACTGATAACAATTTATTATAATCCATTGGCAGCACACAGATATTAATGAAACCAGAACTATGTCTACAAAGAAGTGGGCAATGATATGTAGCCATTCTATGGGGAACCGTGTGTACTTAATCATCATCACATTTTATTAATTTCTTGATCCCTTGCTTGTGCTGCTCAGTATCTTTCCACAGGGGCTAAATCTCTTTTATGTGATGAGTGATCTCATCTTCATGGTGTTTCTTCAAGGTTGACAGTTGTTCTCTAGTCTGTGCTTGGAGTCATCCTTCCTCTTCAGCCTGTTCTCTCTTTCCAAAGGCCCCAAGGGTCTCCTGGATGGCATCCGCACCAGGATGGAAATTTTCTGACCTTTTGGGGCTGCGACCGTTGAGAGTTGAAGCTTAGGGCTTGCATAGTTCTGACGTTCCACATGCCAAGCAGCATCTGCGTCCATACCTCCATGACTGACCTTGTTGTCAGTGCAGCCCCTCTCCAGTCATGCTATGACTTCGGTTTTTCGTCCTTTGCTTTGTTTTGTTTCTTGGCCGTTGCTTTAGGGCTTACAGTATACAACTTTAACTTATCATGTACTTCTTTCATATATTATACTGATTCACGATAGTATAAGAATCTTACTTCCATTTCTTCTCTCTCAGCCTTTGTGCTATTGTTGTCATACATTTTACTTCTACATATTTTATACACCCCACAATTCATTGTTATAAAATTGTAAAGAGATTTAAAGAATAAGGAAAACAATCTTTCAAATTTACCCACATAGTTACCATTTCTAGTGCTCTTCATTTTCCCTTCCTTGTACAGCTAACGGAATTTGTATTTCTATACTGCAGGTTTGCTGGTGATAAGTTCTTTCAGACTGTGCATGTTTGAGAAAAGTCTCTATTTTGCCTTTGTTTTGAAAGGTATTTTCACCAGGTATAGAATTCTAGGTTGACAGTTTTTTCCTCAGTACTCTAAAGCTATCACTCCACTGTCTTCAGGATTGTATTGTTATCAAAGAGAATTCTGCTGTAATTCTTATCCTTGTTCATCTGTATAGAATATGGTCTTTTACCTCTGCTTGTTTTGAAGGTTTTCTCTTTATCACTGGTTTTAAACAATTTGATTATGATATTCCTTGGTGTACTTTCCTTCATGTTTCCTGTGCTTGGGGTTCTCATTTTCATCAAATTTGGAAAAATTTGGCCATTATTTGTTCAAATATTTTCCTTCAGGGACTTCAGTTATATAATGTGACTTGAATTTGTCCCAATGCTCACTGATATTCTGTTCACTGTTAAAAATCTTTATGTTCTATGTTTCATTATGAATGGTTTTTATTGGTATTTTTTCAACTATTCCTTCCATACTGTGTAATCTGCTATTAATACCATCCAATGTTTTTTTCCATCTCAGATAGTGTGGTTTTCATTTCTAGAAGTTTGAGCTATGTCTTTGCTTTATCTTTCATGTCTCAAATTAACAAACTGAATCTTTCCTCTATCTCCTTGAACATAAGGAATACAGTTATAATAGCTGTTTTAATATAATTATATACGAATTCTACTACTGTGTCATTTTTCATTAATTTTCAATTGATGGCTTTTTCTCCTAATTATGGACCCAATTTTTCTGCTTCTTTGTGTGCCTGGTAATTTTTGATTAGATGCTAGATATTGTGATTTGAACCTTTTTTTAAATATAATTTTTTTAAAAATTTATTTATTTTTGGCTGTGTTGGGTCTTCGTTGCTGCACGCAGGCTTTCTCTAGCTGTGGCAAGTGGGGGCTGCTCTTCGTTGCGGTGTGTACTCTTCTCATCACGGTGACTTCTCTTGTTGTGGAGCACAGGCCCTAGGCGTGTGGGCTTCAGTAGTTGTGGCTTGCGGGCTCTAGCGCACAGGCTCAGCGGTTGTGGCACACGGGCTTAGTTGCTCCTCGGCATGTGGGATCTTCCTGGACCAGGGCTCGAACCCGTTTCCCCTGCATTGGCAGGTGATTCTTAACCACTGTGCCACCAGGGAAATCCCTTTTTTTTTTTTTTGTAGCCATGCTGTGTGGCATGTGGAATCTTAGTTCCCTGACCAGGGATTGAACCCATGCTCCTTGTAGTGGAAGCGTGGAATCTTAACCACTGGACCACCAGGGAATTCCCTGATTTTAGCTTTTTGGGTACAGATATTTTTGTTTTCCTATACAAATTCTTGAGCTTTGTTCTGGGATGCAGTCATTTGCAAATAGTTTGACCCTTTTTTAGTTTTTCTTTTAAACTTTTTTTTAAGGTGGGAGCAGAGCAGCACTTAGGCTAATTTTGGCCCACTATAGAGACAAAGCCTTCTGAATGAATACTCTATCCCATGTTCCATGAATATGAGATTTGTCATTCTGGTTAGTGAGAATGAAAACTACGCACAGTCCCAGGAGAGCTCTGAGTATTGTTCCCTCTAATCCTTTCGGGTGGCTCTCATTGGCTTTTGGGCATTTCCTCACATGCATATGTTGATTAGCAATTAGTTGAAGACCCCAGAGGAATCCTTTGAGGATCTCAGGACCTCTCTCTCATTGCATCTCTCTTGTCTACAATACTCTTATCTTCCAACTCTCAGCTTTATCTCCTGTACTTAGGGAGATTGCCAGGCCTACCTTGATTCCCCTTTCACTGCTGGGTCAATCATAGGACTCACTTCATTTGTTTTCCATCTCTATCCTTTGTTGCCTGTTGTCCAGTCTCTTGAAAATTGTTGTTTAATATATTTTGCTCAGTGTTTAGTTGTTTTAGATGGGAGAACAAATCCAGTCCCTATTATTCCATCTTGGTCAGAAGCAGAATTTTCTAAACTTTTAAAAAACATATCTTTTGACTCCATACTCTAATCTTTGTATTTATGGTACATTTATAATTGTGTATACTGCATTATTGAACATTTTTCTGACAAAAGAAATTTTGTTTTGACTAGCATTGATGAGAAATTAATTGCCCACTTACAATTTTACACATCTAATAATTGGAAGAATTTTCTAGAGACCAGCTCTGGCTTCATACATTTAAAACATTGTTTGTCCTCCATTTCCCATTTTACTTTTAGGGCCAGGTTCTATAAGGTATATTTATATCAATACAACCTTTGGTGCTTCTCCTTCACATCATTATGCAAGGTGAGGCAGCACAATGCTTGATAGGACCACTCCTGGAAGCCATTTCTACACTGGGATGGCTAGTAAAAACTCAACTATACACGAAAGTGACTGCAAACCACATAAATATATTTTACTCAAAAAATAACCCCTGGGCTTCCCTGGTGGCACAGTGGTTGAGAGTCCGCCTGCCGATGCAGGGGACGTGGGTTCGTGCCCCGGTCCGGAAAGATCCCACGTGCCGCGGAGCGGCTGGGCCCGTGAGCCATGGCCGCTGAGCCTGCGCGTCCGGAGCCTGTGCTCCGCAACGGGAGAGGCCACAACAGTGAGAGGCCTGCGTACCGCAAAAAAAAAAAAAAAAAAAAAAAAAAAAAAAATAACCCCTTATTCAATTTACCTTTAGCTAAATTCTCAAATTTAGGTGGCTGTGGCCACTACTCCAAGGTCACCCAACACGGGGGAAAGTGTGATATAGATGCCACCGTGAAAAGAGACAGCAGTCTTAACTGACTACAGTTAAAACACTTACTTTTGCAAATTTTATAAAAACATATGACCATATGAACACATTGCTTGGGCCCTTCATGTTTGGAAGGGGCTGTGCCGATCAGGGTCCTTGAAGCTTAACTTCATGGTAAGTCTGCCTCTGCTCATGATGCCTCTTTGGTTCAGGCTCCCAGTGATCCACCAAATAGAGCCCAAATTCTTCTCCTGGGCAGACTGGGCCCTTTCCTGAACCCATTTACTTCTCCAGATCCACACTCCCACCCAGACTTCTCACCATGCTGGTTGGCAACGCGGTGCATTGCATACATTTTTCTCATTACCTGGAATACCCTTAATTGCCTTCTTTTCCTGGGAGCATCTACCCCTCCTTCAAGAGCAGATTGAGTGTCATTTCCTCCGTGAGACCATTCCTGACTCCACTGGGGATTGTGTCACCACAGCTTATTCCTATTTTTATCTTTTTGATTTTTCACTCTTTTCAGTAGCAGAGGAAAGCTTCATTCTTTGATCAAAGAATGGAGAGGTGTGAGCTAGTGCTCCTGAGTACAAGATCTCCCTGAAAGGCCTTCAGCAGGGCTGTTTTATAAGGATCTTGTCAGCGGCAGGAGGATGGAATTCCGGGCAGTCTGGCACAGCTGTGCTGCCCCTGACACTCACTCCAGATCACAGTGCCGGGTGTGTGTCCCTGCACACAGCCTGCCGCCGCCATCTTGAATTGCAGTGTGTGCTGGGCATCTCTGCACACGACCCGCCGAGCTCAAGTGTCGGGCACAGCCATTTTGCTGAAGTGCTGGGGGACAAGGCCTCTGCACTCGGCACCCTATGAGCAAGTGAAACTGGTGTCAGGACTTACTGAAGCTCGGGTCCTTTATGTCTCATGAAGAAGGAATTCGTCGAGAGGTAAGAAGTAGATTTACTAAGGGGACACACACTCCATAGAATGTGGTCCGTCTCCAAAGGCTTGAGAGCGGCCTCCAATTTTTATTATAGTCCGCATAATACCGTGTTTCGCATTGTCTCTCCCACCAGCATTTAGAGCCCCTAAGGCCCTGTAACTTATTTATTTCTCTATCCCAGTGCCTAAGTCAGTGAGTTGTACCTAGTAGGAGCTAATGTATGCATGTTTGAACGAATGAAATCTCTTTGTTTTCCTCCCACAGAGTGCTGGCTCTTGCTCACTTATTTGTCTTATTAAGGTTTTTGTTTGTTTCAGCATAAACAGTAAAGGAGGAGCGAGACATTTTTGAAACATACTTAAATGAACGAATGAATATATAAATAAATGTTGATAGAGTCATCCTGACCCTCGTGTAACAAATAGTTATGGATGATCTACTATTAGGAGCTACATAATACTAGTAGCTATCGCTTTCTGAGTGCTTACTTATGCCCTAACTAGTTTGGAGTCTTAGATTTGCTCAGTTAAGGCTCACAATCCTATGAAGCGGTTTCTGGTATGCCCTGCCCTTCTACTAGTTTGGGCTTCCATCCGTGCCTAAGACAGGGACTGTGGCTGAGCTCCCGACTAGGCCATCAGGGAGGTGGCAGAGCGCGGATGTGGGGAGGGGACGCATCCCGCCCGTGCCAGCAGGTCTGAAGCGGGTCCCTTCCAGACCGCTGACCCGTCCTTTTCTAAGGAGGTGGGTGTGCGGCTACACCTCGGTGTAGAGAGAATCTTAGCGACTGAAACACCAGGGGGCGCTAGCAATTCAGCTTTCCGATGAAGGACGGGGCTGCCGTGGCAACCTCTCAGCTTCCTCTCTGGACTCGCAGCCCTGGAGCCGCCCTTTCGCCCGCTGCTTCTTTTCACAAAGGCTGCAGATCTGCAGACTACTCACCCTGTGCTACGTACTTGCCCGGTTTATCTCATTTAATTCTCACAAAACCCTAAGAGGAAGGTTCTCATATCTTCACTACATTGATGCTGAAATGAAGGCTAGCGAGGTTAATTGACTCGCTCAAGGTTACACAGAGGATGGCAGAGTCCTTGTTCTGAACGACTTTTCTTGCTCCTCCTACTTCTGCATCCCCACGTCCTACGTACATAGATTATACACATACCCCTATCAGCGCAAACCAGGATCCTTCTCTCTTCTGTTTATTTAAATCCGATGTCTCTAGACCCACAGATTTCCCTGCTCTACTGAACTTCATAGGCACTTGGGGCCTCATCACCCACTTGGGGCATCTGCTGCCCAGCACTGCCCTGAGATGTCACATCTGCAAGGCTTGTTCCCCCATCAGTGTGTAAATTCCAGCCTTTAGCATGAGGCTTCACACAGAGTCAGTGCTTAATAAACATAACCTGAATAAGTGACAGGCAGGCACATAAAATGTGTGTGTGTGTGTGTGTGTGTGTGTGTGTGTCCTCAGTATAGCTCAGGGTCTGCAGAGAGACAGCAACAACAAAAACCTGTTGAAAATATGTGAATGAGGATTTAATAGTTTAACATTACTATTTTGCTCTACCTCCTTTATGTTTGTATCCAGCTGGGACTGAAAACTCCCAGAAGGTAAGGATGAGGAATGTTCGCATGCGTGTGTGTGTGTGTATGTGTGTAGGGGGGGTACTGGGGGAAACCGAGGAGACTGGGGCAGAGCTTTCCCATGGTGAGAATAAGGCTCACATAGAGTATGTGTGTGTGTGTGTGTGAGAGAGAGAGAGAGATGCCAAGATCTGAGTTAGAGCAGAAGGAAAATGAGCCCTGAATAGGAGCCTTGTGTGTGGCCCTGTGGTGCTGACTCACCAAGACTCAGGAGAGGAAAATACACTAGGGATGAAGAAGGGGCCTGTATGTTGTGGCCACCACCGTACCACCCTGAGGACACCCTGTCTGCTCTGAGGCCCAAATGGTCTTGAAAGGCTTTGATTTGGGTTAGGTGGGCTAGGAGTGGGGAGTGGGCACTACAGAGAACGGAGATGGGTAAGTCTTTTGAGAATGCAAAAGACCCTTCCTGGGAGAGCTATGGGTTTGAGTTCAGGTGGGAAAGGAGAAGCACGACGAGGAGGTGTCTCTCCCCATGTATTCAGTCGCCCTCTCCTCCACAGGCAGGTGTGGCAGGTCAGATTCACAAGCGGGGAGGGATAGATGCTCATGGCTTCAGTGGCTTCTTGTCCACACCTGAGGAACAAGACATGCCTTATGAGTAAGTGCTTCCCAGAGCTGATGCTACCGATGGAGGCATGGCCTGGGAGTAGAAGCTCCACAATCCTCCCCACTCCCAGCCTCACCTCAGCCATCAAACTGGTTAAGAAACAGGAGGACAGGATTTTTGCGGCAACCAGGATGGCAAGCAGCCCTAGGCCAAAAGGCAGAGGACAAAGCCCAGGTGAACAGGATCAAAGGTCAGACATTGTAGAGCAACAGGTGAGAGGAGGAAGGAGTGCCCGAGGGAGCAGCTAGGGCTGGGCTAGGGATTCTGATCCCAAGTCTGCTAGGGAAGGAGTGGGTAGCTGAAGCGGAAGGAGGGAGCCAGACTGACTTTTCAACCCAGGCCTCGTTCTCCTCATCTGTAGGACGAGGGAGCTACAATCAAGGGTCTCTAAGCTTCCTTCTCGCTCTAACACTTGATGACTCCATGTGTGTAGGTGATCATCCCCCTTTCTCCCTACCAAAGCCCCCACTCCTTCAGTGTCCTGTTCCTAGCTCAAAGTCTCAGAAGAAAGCTAGTGAGTCAGTGGATTCATACTTAGGTGTATGACTGACCATAAGCTAATATTCTGAACTCCCCAAATGTATTACATAGTTTTGACTATAGTATGGCCACTGGAAGGAGAGTGGACTTGAAGGCCAAATGGATGAAGGTTTGAATCCCAGCTGTGCCGCTGAATCTCAGCCCTGCTCCGCTGTAGGACCTTGAACAATGTACTGTGCCTCAGTAGGTATTCGTTACTTTATGGGTCAAGCAGGAATAACCTGCCTCTTTTAGTAGTTGAGTTGATTAAATGAAGTAACATATGTAGTATACCTGATTGAGAGCTTGGCACCAAATAAAATACTCGGAAAATGTGTCCACCCACCTTTAGAGGACTTAACCATGGCTAGAAAGAACAGAGTCTGAGAGATTAAGGTGCAAGAGGCTTACCAGAGAGAACCCTTGGGATCCACAGCAAGAGAGGGGAGGGGAGGAAAATGGAGGGGCAGGAAAGCCGAGCTGCAACACAGTCTCAGTAGAGGGTTCAGCCAACCCTACAGGGGGTTTTGAAGCTGAGATGTCCCTTCAGAGCTCCCTTGATTTGGGACAAGGAGGCCAGGTCTTTATATTCCATATCAATCATCTTTAGATATGAACTGCCCATGGATGGAGATGTGACCTTGGTCAAATTGCTTTGTTTCAGTTAAGGCAATTCCTATAAGGGGCTTATAGCCAAGGGCTGTTTCCTGTCAGCATTTTCTGCAGCTAGGAAAATAAATCTTTCATTCCTGAAGGGAGACCTGAGTGTCTGCCATGTTGAATTAGTGAGTAGGACTCTTGTCAGGGATAAGGCCTGTTGCTACCCTTCCCAGTAATTTCTCCAAGCCAACCATTTCACAGTGGTGTGCAGAGCCACGAGCCCTTCCCCGTGCCCCTCCAGTCTAACAGCAGCACAAGTAGTCACACCACTGGGAGAAAAGGGGAAGCTGCTTCTACATCCCTCCAAGCGAATCACTTGTAGGTGTTCCAGAAGTACCCACTGGATTCTTTTCGAAGCTCGTCTTTTCTCTTTTGCTTATAGAGATTTAGAGGGTAGGAGGGGGACATTTATGTGTAACGCAGCAAGGTCCTTTCTCAACTTGCCTTTTGCCCGTTCCTAGGTCTTCCCTACAAGTTATTTGAGAATGTTTTGCAGAGTGCTGTGGCCTGAGAGCTCCTTCTTATACCAGCCCGAGCCCTTGCAGAGAGCACACCACATTGCTGTCTGTCTCCCTGAAACAGGACTCAGCTCTTTTTTTTTTTTCGTGGTATGCGGGCCTCTCACTGTTGTGGCCTCCCTCTCCCGTTGCGGAGCACAGGCTCCAGACGCGCAGGCTCAGGGGCCATGGCTCACGGGCCCAGCCGCTCCGCAGCATGTGGGATCCTCCCGGACTGGGGCACGAACCCGTGTCCCCTGCATCGGCAGGCAGACTCTCAACCACTGCGCCACCAGGGAAGCCCAGGACTCAGCTCTTGGGGCCCTCTTGTGCCTCTCTCTCTGACCTCATCCGAAGACCAAGACAAGCCAACTGAAACATAATGCAAACACAGGGAGATAGTGCAGAACTCCAGGTAAGTAATGCTTTGGTGAGAGGAGTAAAGATACTTGCTTCTTTTCTAGTTAACTTTTTCCTGCCCACAAAGATCTGTTTTTGCTAGGACCACCTTTAACGACCCTAAATGGCATTTAAACCCCACTTGCATTATTCAGTTGCCTCTGGTAACTTTCTGTGTTGTTGTGCACCCCCCAACCAGAGCGTGAGTACCTTGAGGTTTTCTACGGTAGCCACTTTGGTTTCTGTCTCATCTTAAATATCTAAGAAACATGAGTTGCTTGAGGGGAATTAAGATGTTCTGTTTTTGTTCCATTTACTTGACCTGATAAAGGTCTCTAGGTTAGGGTGGTGGTGGAGTAGCATGATGTCCTGCAAGGTTTAAACCTGCCTCATGCTAAGAAGCAGCCCAGGCACTTACCTTGAGCTCCACCTTGGTCTACTCATCAGAATCTCCAGGGGGAAGGGCCTGGAACTGGCGTCATGAGTGACTCTGGACATTCTCATTTGGGAAGCAGGTAGTGGAAAGAGCAAAGTACTGGGTTTTCAATTCAGGCCCTGTCACTTACTAAGGTCTCTACTACAAATCTGGTCTTCAACTACCTCACGTGCACACTGGGGATGATATAACACCTCACAGCACCCTTGTGCAAATTAGTAAGGGAATATGTGTGTGGAATCATTAACATGGTGCTTGGAATCCAAGTAGGCACTCTTGACTCCGAGTATCATTGACATTCTAGCAAAAC
Source organism: Aethalodelphis obliquidens (assembly GCF_003676395.1). Lineage (NCBI taxonomy): Eukaryota > Metazoa > Chordata > Mammalia > Artiodactyla > Delphinidae > Aethalodelphis > Aethalodelphis obliquidens. The sequence goes on along the minus strand of NW_020838014.1, from coordinate 955,319 downwards.
AGATTCTAGAGCTCAAGACATCTCCTTAGGTTAGAGGCAAGTAAGTTCTTGTGAAAGAACAGGTATGGGCTATGAGGCACTATTTCTCGAAATGTGATCCTCAGACCACCTGCATCACCTGGCCCCTAGGCCCAATCCCCAGGAATCCTTATTTTTAGCAGGATTCCCTTAAGCACAATAAAGTTTAAGAATCACTACCCCAGTCTCCTTTCTCCTCCTTTACTTGCACCAATGAACTGGCCATTGATATGTGAGCAGATGGGTGGACAGGCTCTCAAGTTTTCTCAACTAGTTTTATATCAATTAAACTAAAATTACTCCTGTGGAACAAACAATGCTCATTGCCTACCTCTGATGCATTATGAAAACACAAACTATTTTGAAGCAGCATTTCTCAAAAGACATTTGAAGTTCTGTTTCAAGGGCTAAGCATCAGAAGCGCTCTTTATAAATCACACACACACACACACAAATTGACAAGGCAGCATTGCTGAAGTGAGGCTGTTATGAAAAAATGGATATACCCTGTGTTTGTTGAAATGATCATTAATTGGCTTAAATGCTGGGAACTTAGATATGTAAACATCCACACTGTTTGAACATCTTTTGTACATCAAAGGATTTTCAAGTGCTTTTGTCTGGCTACACTAGCATTTGCTAACAGTGTAGCAGCAACAGCACTGGACTAGGAGACAAGAGATGCATTAGTCATTTGTAAAATGAGAGGGCTGGACAAGATCAGGCGTTCTTAGAGCACATGATTCATGAATGGCGTCAGGGTCTCTGGACACCGTGAAGCCATCAACCAAATTTTGCACATAAGCATACACATTTTTCTGGGGACAGAGTCTAGCTGTTTTTAGATTCTCAAAAGGTCCAGAATCCCCAGATGGTTTAAAAATTACAGACTGGATTATTGTGAAGACTTCTCCCAGTTCTAAGATTCTAAGGAAAACCAATGTCCCAGCTCCTTTTGGGGTCTAACCTGGATGGGTCACTGACTTCGTTTGTTTTTTTAAAGCCAGGAGTGAGTGCTCCCTCTTCACCAATCTGCTCCTTCCCCAACAAAATCGGCCCTGTTGTGCAACATTCTTCATTTCGTACAAACAAGACTATTTTTTGCCCAGATAGTAGGATTTAACTTGTTTTAATGAAGTCTGCTATAAAAACAGGTGAAGACTTCTGCACGGTACATTTGGCTTTACACATGTTAAGGACTAGTTAATGCTTGTGCTATGCATTGCACAGCATTATAATCTGTTGACCAGTAACATAGCTTTTGCAACATGGGTTAAGACCAAAATTGTGAATCACAGAACTTTTACTTAGCACACACACAATCTACAGCAAACTTAAATACTAATCTATAATACCTAACTGGATTATTGGATCCATTGCAGTATTGTGCTTATTTATCTCAGAAGATAGGCAACTAGCAAAAATACACATTTCTTTTGCATTTCCCCACCCCCATATTACACTGTAAAAGAAATACATTATTCAGTGCACTTCCTAAGAAATAAACTTCCTTATAGTATCTCTCTCTATATATATCTATGCCAAAACAAAAGAAGAGCACAATGCAATTTGTAAGATTACCATTTAAAGCAAGAGGTAATAACACTCTGGGATTATAGCCCCCTCTTCTGCTTAGAAAGTTCAGCTATTTTATCAGCCAGTTCATGTGACTATGCACGGGAATAAAACTTAATGCATGATTGCTCTGGGAAGTTTAAGATAACCCCTTTGTCATTTGGTAGACACGCTGAGGCATTAACAGTATTTGAACTTTTTGATGTATTGTCTTTAGTCAAACCATAAGCTGTGCAGACACCAATATACTCCATAGTCATTTATCTTGATTTCCATCACTTGCTTTCCCCCCATCAACTCATGTTGGATTAAGAGGAAATAGATTTAAATTATAGCAGGTCAGTGGCTGCTGGATAGATGTTGGCTAGAAAAATGTATGTGAGGACACCAAGGCCTCTTCATCCTTGTGGACACAAAATCATGTACCCACCATGTCTGAGCTGGGTTGCAGACAGTCTTGTTTGGAAGAGAAGAAGAGTCATTATACTCTGCGGAGTTTGTTGGCTGTGCTAGCCAACAGGTTGGAAAGTCTGGAGGCTTCTGTCCTCACAAACTTGCTGTGATGGAAATGACCGAAGTTTCTAGAATGAAAGAGGCTGCAGCTTGGCAGCTTGCAGGCTAAATCCAGCTGCAGAAGTGTTTAACTAGCAGTATTTAAATATTTCTGGATCAGTTCTTGATATTTAAAAATGAGAATGTTTCTCATGAAAATTTGGATTTCATAAAAATTTTACGAGCTGGTAACCCGGGTCTAGCATTCTTGCATGGCAACAAGCAGCTGAAACTGAACAGGGGATGCCCTTTGTAACGGGGCTTGGGCACTTCAGTTTGCTACAGCTCCCACTGCTCCCAGCTGTCACACATCACTTGAGTGACCGACCTGTTTCACTCATTTGTATGACCAGTTGAGTTTTGTGACACTGGGTTGGTTTGGCCTTGTCTTCTTTTGATGCTGAAGACCTGATTTCATTTGAAATTTTCCCCTCCTGGTGGACAAGAGTCCTCCTGTGATTGACTGGGTCCCAGCTATAACTAGTTGTTTTGGTAGGTAATCTTAACATGCATTTCTACTCGTCCTTTATGCTATATTGCAAACTCCAAAGATACAATCACATTATTATTTATGTGTTTAAGTGTGTGTATGTTAAACACGTAAAAGGGGTGTTTATCTATACAGATGCATGTATACTTCCATTTAGGCAAAAGTTAATTTGGTTCCACAGACAGACACAGAGTGCTGGCAGCTTGGAGAAAAGTGTAACAGTTTGCTAAAACCTGTATAATTCTGACTTATAATATTACAAAGACAGTGAACTTTAAGTTATTGCTTTTTCATTACAGAATAAAGATCTCATTCTGTTGCAAAACTTTTATACAGAATGAGTAACCATTTCCTATTCAAGTAATAGCAATCGGAATCAGAAGTTCCTTACGCAACAGTAGATGCCTGAAGATATTTTTGAAGGATATGTGATTTCACTGTATTCAAAAACTTATGCAGGAAACTGGGAGCGATGTAATTTTTCAAAAGTACAAGAAAATCAGCACCCCAACTGCTTAATGTTCAGGAGGCTTGCTCAAGGGCTCTATAAAGCTCAGCTTTGTGGCGAGTTCACACCCACCTTTAGGATTCCCATTCTACTTATGCAGCCTTGTTTCTGAACACAAAGCTTGTATTAAAAAACAGTAAAAGACGATTAAAAGCAGTGTTGGTTTTTAACATTCAGAATTCACAGAGGATCTCATTTTTTGCAGTTAAATGATCCATTTTGTGTTACTGCTGCAGAATCACATTCATATGGCAGTCTAATTTCAGGCACTTTTATAACATGTTCATCTGGAATAAAAAGTCTGCATGAGCCACTTCCACATAATTCATAATGAGTGTTGAGTGATTCTAGTCTCCAGATAGACAGGAAATCACCATCTGGTACTCAATTAGCTTTCTCCATCATAACACGATGGTGACTGCAAAGCTTAGACATCTTTGAGGTGCCCTTCTAGCTTTAGCACAAAGATGTGAATCATAAAAATCCAAACTACTTAGTTTCTACCTAAAAAATACAAAAAGGTGAAATACACTAAATGTATTCTACAGATAGTTTCAGCTACTATCAAAATAAATAACATGATCTGACTCAATGGTTTGACTCTGAGCTCTTGGATGAAATCTGATGGAATGTCAAATGTGGAGACTCCCTCCTAGGGACTAGCTACTGGTAGGCAAAAGTATCTCAACGTCCTTGCCATTGGCTACGACAGCATTAGAAGAGCAGCTGCTGGCAAGGTCTTCTGTGGTGGTCAAAGAGGATGCCTGGGGATGAGGTTTGGTCAGTGGAGTGGCAGCAGATGGAGAAGGAGTGAGGCCAGGTTTCTTGGGTGGGATGGGTGGAGGGTTTCCTCTCTCAGCTCTGGGGACGGTAGGGGACTTGATCCCTGGAGACAGGGGGCTCAGAGGACTAGACACTTTCCCTGGAGTAGGTGAATGGCTGGTGTCACCTCTTGGGCTGGCAGTGTTGGCCAGATTTCGATAGTCTGTGCCAAAGGGAGAGCTGTTGGGAGACACGGGCTTGATTGGTCCTTGCTGGCTAGTGAATCTGGAGAGCACCTGGGTGACTGTGTTTCGGGCCAGCTGCTTGGCGGCAGAGTTGTCTATGAGGGTTGGGGATAGATCCCTGGATGGAGGGCTCTGTAGACCACTAGCTTGTTGGTCCTGATCTGCTTGGGACTGAAATTTGTGCCGAGCTGCATGGAACCGCTGGTTGATCCCTACTTGGTAGGATGACTGGTAGCCAGGGCTGCTAGCTGATGACCCCAATAAGCGCTTAGTTAGTACTGGTGAAGAGCAAGGAGAGGATGTGAGAGAGGAAGAGGCAGTGCTGCTGGGAGACAGTGAGCTCCCACTGGAAGGGAGGTGACCAGACGCTGGGACTGGAGTCTCTGTTCCCACAGGACACCCACCATTCTCTACTGCTTTCTCTTGGGCCAATCCCACAGGCTTCTCTCGTGGAGGCGCTTGGTTTTCTACACTGCTGCCTGTTATCAGCTCCTTGGTAGTTTGCATGTCTGGGTCAAAATGTCCATTGGTTTTTGCATAAGAGTAAGCAGGAGTGGTGGGACCAGGCAGCCCTGTGGCTGTTACCTTGGCCGTGCTGCTCCCATGGGTTCTTTCTGCCTGAAAACTCTCCGTTTGGCAAAATACGGACACTAGCACAGGTGGCTCAGTTGCTGTGCCTTTAGACAGGGTTACTGGTTTCTTCACTTGCGCGCTGGGGCTACTTTGCTGGTGCAAAGCCTCTAGGTCCTTCACTATCTTCTTCAAACTCTCCATCTCTTCTTTCAGAGTTCTGGTCCGGTTCTCTTCTCGGTTCAGCTTTGCTCTCAGTTGTTCCCTTTCAATGTCAAACTCAGACAACTGCTTCTCCACCTGGGCCTCCGTCTGCAAGCCCCGCTTCCTCTCAGCAGCCAGCTCTTCCTCCAGCTTGCTCACCCGGCTCTTCTCCTTCTCTAGTTTCAGGCTCAGCTCTCCCGCCTTCTGGCCCTCCTCGGCGGCCTTGTTGGTGGCCTTCTTGCACTCGCGCACCAGCATGGAGGAGAGCTGCTTGTGGCGGGAGCGTTCCTCTTCCAGCTGACTGGAGAGCTTCTTCTGCTCTTTTTCAAACTTTTTCACTTGGGACTTTTCAAATTCCAACTACAAAAGAATGCCACCACACATCTTGATTAGAGTAAGGAAACAAAGAGATACTGAAAAACTGTTATCAAGTAGAGTGCATCAAGCTGGCTGTTTTCTGGCACGTGGGATTGCCATGGATGCCATGTGCTTACATCAAATATTCAAGTATCAGAACACCTAACATAAAAATGTACACACTACGACTTAATCTTTCTTTGATGATTTAGGAGGCACTTCTAGTTCTTATTGTCTCAGGGTTATTAGTGGGAATCTGAATCATCATTGTGTTTTATGTTATGGAAAGTTCAGGGGATCAGAGCCAATCGAAACAGCAGAAAGGCATATCAACCAGATGTTGTGCTGAATGCTGCTGAAAACTTCTAAAGCTTCCGTAATAATTCTCTCTGGTCTTAAAAACAAACAAACATTAAATAGTTGCATTTGAATCGTTCTTCTTATACAAATGCCATCTGCTTTAATCATCATCCCAACCCTATTTAAGGCACAGAGTGAGAGGGAAAGGGTCGAAGGAACCCTTTTAGTCAGTGTTTTTCAAACTCTGAGACTCATTCATGGACGGCAAAACCATTTAGTAAGCCGTGATCAGAAATAAAAGAAAATGAAATAGAAGTGAAAATATCAATGTGTATTATAAGCAGTAAGGGTTATGTATAATTTCATGAGATTTTTGTTTCAGGCATATGTATATATGTGTATATATACTGGGTTGTGATGTAAAATGTATTTCTTACTAGGAGTCCTAAGTCAAAAAAAGTTGGAGAGTTCAAAGTTAGTGTTCCCCAAAGTGTGTTCTATGGAATGACAGTCCCATAGTGAATGATCTATGTTAAAAGATTTTACGAAAACATAAATTTGCTAAACACAGAATACCCTATCTTGTTCTTGAAGACTCACAGCGTGCTTCTGCATACTAAAGGGTCTAACAAATTGGAGTTAGAAACCTCTTTAACTTTAATCCAGTAATTCCCAGACTTATTTGACCACAAAGCCCCCTTTTTTTGAGCAACACCAATTTACACCCTGCAGAATAATCTTCAAGAAATGCTACTCTAGGCAAATGCTGCTCTGAGCCCCTCCACCTTAATTACCTGTTGAGTCAGCCGCTCTCTCTCCTTCTCCAGCATGTAGGTGACATCATCTCCTTCAGCTGTGTCCTGTGCATGCCTTTGCCTTTCTTCCTCAAGGTCTAGGATTACCTTTAAGGAATTAAAAAAAAAAAAATCATTTTCAAATATCAAGGAGTCACACTTAGAATACAATTAAATACTAAGTGTCTTTCTAAGCACCCAAGATCATTCCATAGATAAATAAATAAGTAAATCCCAGTCAGGGCCATCAAGGAGCACACTGTCTAGAAGGGTGAAAGATATGTAAGCTATGTGCTAGGAAACAATACAGTACATACTTATCCGAGGTAACACGAAGTGGCATGTAAATAGAAGAGAGCAACTCATTAGCTGTAGGGGCTGAGAAGGTTTCAGAGAATTAATACAAGTTTGGTGGGACTAGGGGACAGATGTAGGTGATGAAACAAGGCAGGACCACGGAAAGCTGAAAGCTGAGGCTCTCCCTTGATGTTCCAGTCACTGGAGGTACCAGAGAGTGAAGCCTAAAATTAAACATTTCAAATAGGTGACACCCTAACTGTGCCTTGCTTAATTAATGTATGCATTTCGTGTACAGTAGATAAGAGGAGAAAAGACTCTCTTGACTTTATCCTGCATAGGAAAAGGCTCAATTATTGAGATCTTAAGTGGAGATTTTTCACAAGGCTTTTTTCTTTTTTTGCGGTACGCGGGCCTCTCACTGTTGTGGCCTCTCCCATCGCAGAGCACAGGCTCCGGACGCGTAGGCTCAGCGTCCATGGCTCACGGGCCCAGCCGCTCCGCGGCATGTGGGATCCTCCTGGACCGGGGCACAAACCCGTGTCCCCTGCATCGGCAGGCGGACTCTCAACCACCGCGCCACCAGGGAAGCCCCACAAGGCTTTTAAATTAACCTGCCTACCCCATTCCACTTATCCTTGTGTCAAGGGATTAAGCCCAATTTTAAGAATACAAATTTAAAGGGACATTTCCCCACATAATCCTGCCTACAACTGCATAATATTCCAATGGCTATGGATTTCTTCGTAGCTTCTGCTCATGCTTCAGAGGTGCCTTGGCCTAGACCTCCCTAGGCCAGAGCACTGTCATCCCAATGGCCATTTCCTATTGTTTCTCCTCACTAACAACTGTTATTAAAGGAGAGAGAAAACTTTCTGGGACTCCTTTTTAAATACAAAAATGAAAACATTTTGGTGTATTTCCTACTGGTTAAAAAAAGAGAAAACTTTGGCAACTTAATAGAAAGAACAGCTTTTGGCTAAAGGTGGTAGATCATCTCCTCTCCCTCCGGAGAGCCGTCTAAAATGATAGAAGTGGGATGAAAAGAATAAAGCCCCACAAAGTCAAAAAGAGAGACTTTGGCAGACGAGAAATTTTACTGCCATTCTGAAGAAAGCAAGTGTCTGGAGGAGTGGTAACTACTTTGGTACGGGGGAGGAAGCTGCTGTGTGCTGCAGGACCCCAAGGACATATGGAAGCTGCAGGTGGTAGATACTGCACCGGGGAGGTGAGGTGTAGGAGGGAAGACAAGGGCACTGGCTCCAAGTTCGTATTTTCAGAAGAGTTATTCGTCCCCGCAATCTGATTCCTGTACACAGAATGCTCAGCCAGGCATCTACTGCCCGGGAATACACCAGATGTTTATCCTCTAAAGAAACAGAATGTGACAGGCTCCAGATCTAGTAATAACAGATATGACAGAGAATGAGGGTGAGGAAAGGGTATTATGTTTGTTTTGGGAAGATGGCAGGGGTGGAGAGAAGGGAGGTGGACACCGTGTAAGATAATGAAATCCACATCTATAATAAAAGAAAGTAAATATGTGTCTAAAATATGAATAGAAATATGGAAGTTAGCTGCCAAAATAAACAGTTAAAAGAAAAAAGAGGTTGTCTCTAATACTGAGGAGGAGAGAGAATGGGAAGGGGTGGACTAGGGAACCCTATTTTTCGTAATAAGCAGAGTAACCACATAATTGACTGTTCAAACCACTAACATGTCTGAGAGCCAAAGCGGGTATTGTTAACAACTATGCCAAGGCAACAGGCTTAAACTGGAATTCTCTCAGGCAAACTGGGACTATATGCACCCTAATTATAAGCCTCTAGTTTGATGTCTAACAAAGTCAGTGTTCTACTTTGATAAAACACTTAAGATCAGATAGGCAGCTGTTTTAAAATATTTAATAGTATCTTACACTGAAATACAGTGTTAGGGAATTCTGAATTTTTTAACTCTTCCTCTCCCCAATCACCTAGAACCATAAATTATCCCAACACTACACCTTCAATGGGCATGACAGCCAGCCAGCCCTTCAGTACAACTCAGTTACTTCATGTATGAAATAGAAAACAGGCCTGCCCATCAAACAAGGATGTTGTGAAGATTTTCTCATAATATTACGTAAAAGCCCCCAAATTTAGGCAACTACCTCAGTCTCACTGACACCTTTTAAATTGGGGCATAAATGTCTTCAGATTACTTCAGCCTAGTCCAGAGGTTAAACTTTTCTGGGTCTTGGAGAACTCTGAGAATTCAAGTAAGGATATGGGGAAAAAATTCATTTTCTACAAAATGCATAAACTTTTGGCACTCTGTATATTTTCTGGGGGTTCATGGAACATCTGAGACCCATTCGTGGTTAAGAACTCCCACTTTGGCCTTTTGTTTGGACTCTGTGAAGGGAAAGAAAAATCATGGGCAAGACCTAAGCCCTTAAGCACTTTGTCAGATGCATTTTAAGCAGATGGCTCGCTAAAGCAGGTAACCATAAAAGTAAACGAAGGTCCATCAAACTGCAGCTGCTAACCCAATTTTTTCAGAATAAAATGCTTCCTACTAAATGCACTGATGTCCCCCCTTGTTGATATAAATCTAAACCAATAGTTCTTAAAAATGCAGACTCTAGCCAAGCATTTTTTCCAGGCCAAATCTGAGCCATAAATGATAAGTCGGGGAATGAAATCACAAGCACTAGAAGAATTCCAAGGAGATGAGGTAGAGGAAAGCACAGGTTTGCCTTCCTAACACACACACACACACACACACACACACACACACTTTCCTAACAGGGTAGAACAGCTTTAAGGTAAACAACCCTAGGGACTGTTTATGGTTTCATGAGAAGTAAAATGCAGTGAAACTCAAAACTAGAAATAAATGAAATAGTCTATTGGCTTGTATGTTTATAGTCAGGTAAATTCTCTAATTCTTTCTCTCTCTCTCTCTCTGATATAGCATTCCCCAAATACCTGTTAATCTTTCTATTTATCACTTAAGTAAGCAAATAGGGAACACTCCGTTCAGCTACAAGGCTTGGTCAAGCCCCAGTTTGTTGCCAAAGTTTGGATGACGAAGAGTTGAAAAAACATACCAAGTGTTTTGGAGTGTCATATCAAGAAGAAATGCCATCTGAAATAATGCGTCTGGCACACTGCCTAAATTTAACATTTGGAATAACCTGCATTTTCTATCTCCTGGCTCTTAGGTAAGCTCAGGGGCTTTTTTACACCTGTGAGACCTCCCAGTTAAGTTACTGTGAGAGCTGGCAGCTGACGGGAAAGTGTCAGGCATTTCAGGAGTCTGCAGGCGCACGTCAGCGCTGAACCCACCTTGCGGTGCCTGCTCTCTGCGGCAGCCAGCTGCGACAGCATGCGCTCCTGCATGTTCTTGCACTGCTTCATCACCACCTTAAGAATCGAGAGCGGGTTTGTGCAGACTGGCTGCTTCTCGCCATCGTTCTTCTCCTTCAGTGTTTCAAAGTCTCTCTGGAGTGCCATTAAAGGATCACTGATGTTATATTTTCCATAGCGTTCTTCAATGAAAGTATCTCTGTGTTGGGCCTGGGAAAGAAAGGAAAATAAGCATTTTGCTTTCAAATACTGCTGAGGAGGGGATCTGCTAGTAATTAGACATCAAAGGTAGTGGTGTGAGTATGAAGTAACCTTTTGACTACAAATCAGACAGGGTCATCTAAGTATAGAAACAACATCAGACATAGCATATTAATGTCATATTAAACAACATAGCATATTAATGGGAACAAATACTTATGTAAAGCTAAGTACCAGTTAGACATTGATCTAAGTGTTTAGGTTCAGGTTATTTAAATTTTACAACCCTATAAGGTAGTGCTATCATCTCCATTTTGCAGATGAGAAAATTACTACGGAGAGGTCAAGTGACTTGTTTCAGGTTACTCATCTAGCAAGCTGTCAGAATTGGGATTTAAACCCAGGCAGCCTGGCTCTAGAGTCTGTGACCTTAAGCACCACACTTACTGCCTCAGCTTATGAATGCTTCTATTACCAACAGGTATATCTCATCTTTTCTGTGTTATGGCATTTACATTTCTAAAATACGGTAAGCATAATACCTTTAAGAGTTTATATGTTTAGAGACCTAACCAGCTGGCTGTAGATAAGTAAAGGACGCTAAAGATATTTTTACATTATAATCGAGGACTGTTTGTGATTTGTCCATATAGAACTTCGCTCAATTTTTGGCCGGTCAAGAGGGTGGAGGCACTCACCACTAGAGGTGCAGACAAAGTCCTTCTACCTGCTGCCAAATTCCACCCCCCTCTTCTAACCTCTGTTCAGCTGTCTTCCATCCTCCTTTCTGTCCCCTTCAGGGCTTGGTGAGCTTTGGGGATGAAAGGGAACTTGAGCAGGGAATGTGGGCTGGTGCTTGGAGTCTGGCCTGCGGCTTTGGGCCTGGGCGCCAAGTCAGGTCGAATGATCAGGAAGGGAGTGAAAGGAGATTCTTAGGCTTCCCTCTTATGTCTTCTAGGAAAGACTTGAAGTACTATTTCATATAAGCATCATATATTACGTGCAGGTGAACAGAGTGAAATTAACAATTACTTTACTAAACAGACATTTAATTGTTTCCTGAGACATTTTACAAAAAAAAAAATGAAGTGTTAATAGAGGGTTGTGGAAAGTTTCTCAAAAATCATAGCAAAGTACTATATAATTTAAGCTTTCAAATGAAATCTAGTTATGAAAATTACTATTATTTCTCAAGTTTTAAAAATTATTTCATCAGGAGATACCACCACCCACAAATGGGAACCCATTTGAAAAGAAAAATACACAATTCAGTGACCATGCTTAAAAAACAAAAACCCTCAAGAAAATAAAGCAAACATGGGGTTTCTCTGACATGTTTCAGTGCTGAAAATTTGATGCCTCCTTCCTCATTAAGAGACTGTCCAAGTTCAAGACTCAGGAATTAGCCTTGTGTTACAAATTTGTGTTGGTATCAGTTGGCAGATGTTCAAAGCAGAGTTAGAAGCCCTGGTGGTCTTACTTCTGGCTGGACTACAACTGTCTTAAGTGATGACATTATTGGAGTATTTGGATAACATTTGTATACTAAACATTTGAAGAGTGAAATTCATTTGTTCCTTTAAGTTACTGATAACCATCCTCCTAACCTTATTACAAGTGTGCGTGTGTGTGTGGGTGTGCACATGTGAGCATGTGGATTGAAGGGGGGAGGGATTTGAAAGACAAAATCCTATTTTTTTTTAGGTCCAAATTAAAAGGAAATTTTCAGTAAAATTTCAAAACAATCTTGTCTATTTAGGATAGAGGAAGACAAGACCAATTCCAAAATTGGCTATTTTTATTAGTGTTTTTAAGAATCATGGCAAGAATAGACAAAAAAGCTAATTTTTAGTTACATATTTAAGAGCATTAATGTCAAAGAACATGGGACTCATCAATGTTTTCTTTTCATTAAGAACATCTGTTTCTTTAAGTTCAGGTATAAAAACATGAGACTGATAACCCAGGATTCACTGAAAGTATCTATTTGTAGCTATTAATGTCCTAAGGCAAATCCTCGTTTAGAAAAACACAGACAAAGGAAGCAAGAGAAAAAAAAAAAACTCTTTAAGAAGTTGAAATTCCACTTTTCTGTCACATCTTTTATTCATGATTACTGTTTCTGTATGATTAGCTATGGAAAAGAAACAATTATTGGTACTAAAATTGGTTTAGTAGGGCAAAAAGGAAAAAGTGAACCTGAGTATTTTTATGACCTTTCCTTTTCAGAACACCATGGAGAAAGTGGGATGGGAGAGCAGAGCTGGGAGTACAATTCATGATCTTGATGATGCTAAGAAGCTGCATCTGCTAAGAAGCTCTCTCTCTCAGGTTTCAGGATATAGTTAACTAATCCTTAAAAATATAACTTTTTAAATAAAACCCACACTGTTATTATCCTGTAGAATTAATAAGCATCACAGAGTTACAAGTAATGGATGAGGAGCTTCTTTGGTGAGGCCTCAGACTTCTCTGAGAATAGTTGTTAAGCTGTCTGTTTTCTCTTGAAGTATTTCACAGTAATTCCATAATCACTTGCATAGTAATTACAAGTTATACAAAATTGGTAGCTTCACACATAAATGAAAAGAATCTGCAGAATAATCTAAAAAAGGCTCCTTGTCACAAAACAATTATTTTAAGTACAATTTAAGTAAAATAAAACAATTATTTTAAGTATAAAATAATAGTTATGGGACCCGAATATGGGAAAAGTGAATTCTGTATTTATTATACCAAACACTGGATTGGAAAATGGGAGATGGAACATAGTATTTTCCATCCAACTTAATGCTTCAGTCAGGTGAACTGTACGTATTTACACACTTAACAGCACAAATAATAACAACAATAACTAAAAATAGATGTTAAGATTTGACAAATGAAAGAAGAGCTTTAGTGGAGGTGTGCATTGGTTATCTATTCCTGCATAACAAATTACTCCCCAATTTAAATGCTTAGTAAACATTTTTTATCTCATACAGTTTCTGAGGGTCAGGAATCTGGGAGGGGCTGAGGGCTGAGCTGGGTGCTTCTGGCTCAGTGTCTCATGAGGTTGCAGTCAAGCTGCTGGCCAAGGATGCAGCCATCTGAGGGCACGACTAGGGCTGGAGGATCCATTTCCAAGCTTAGTTGTTGGGCTAGGCCTTGGTTCCTTGCACGTACTGGCTTCCAACAGAGCAAGTGATGTGAGAGAGTGAGAGACACATCCAGATGGAAGTCCCACTGTCTTGTAACCTAATCTCAGAAGTGACTTGCCATCATTTCTGGTGTATTCTAGCAATCACACAGACCAACCCTGGTAAATGTGGGTGGATGGGGGACTACTTAAGGGTGTGAATATCAGGAGGGAGGACCACTGGGGGCCATCGTGGAGGCTGGTTATCAACGTGAATGACTGGACATGCTACCACTACCGTTTATGTTTCAGGTCAAAATTTAGAGGCTAAGTACCTGTACTAAAAACTATCAAGGCTGAGTTTTAATATTTTAATGAAATTCCAGCTATTTTATAAGAACTTTAAAATGATCTGGATTTCACTTTGGGGGAGAGGAGTTCAGGAGTACAGCTAAAATCAATCAATTTCTTGCAATTTCATTATTTTTACTTCAATGACAACATATATTTTAACTGAACAGAAATTCCTACATTGTCAGAAAACACAATGATCTTTATTTCAGACAACAGTAAAGTAACTGGCTGGTTAGACAGATTCAATGATAGAAGATATTACTATAGCAGACAAAACATACTAGTCATCTATTACTCATTTATTTTTACTGTTATAGGCTGAATGAAACACACCACTACTGAAAGCTTAAAATAAAACCACATAATATCCTTGGATGTGCCATGTTTGCTCTCCAGAAATTTCAGCTTTGCTATGATAAACTACAAAAAGAAATATGAAGCAATCACCATCTCTCTATAATAAATAATTTATTTATTATAATAAATAACATACATGTATATATCATATATACATAAATAATAGTTCAATAATATATGTAGATAATAGTATACATGAATACATATATATATATATATATATATATGTATATATATATATATATTTTGACTGCATTGGATCTTTGTTGCTGTGTGCGGGCTTTCTGTAGTTGCAGCAAGCCAGGGCTACTCTTCATTGTGGTGCACGGCCTTCTCATTGCAGTGGCTTCACTTGTTGCAGAGCACAGGCTCTGGCGCCCGGGCTTCAGTAGTTGTGGTGTGTGGGCTCAGCAGTTGTGGCGCACGGGCTTAGTTGCTCCACAGCATGTGGGATCTTCCCGGACCAGGGATCGAACCTGTGTCCCCTGCATTGGCAGGCGGATTCTTAACCACTGTGCCACCAGGGAAGTCCCGATAATGGTATAAATTATATATATATTTCAATCTTAAAATAGGAAATCAATCTCTTTATTCTTTGGATGATAATCACCAACATGAAAAGTGGTTCCAAATGTAAAGGTGAAGATTATGGCCCATTTAAATGGGGGCTTATATTTAAGTACAAGGTTTTATTTTCAAGACTCAGGCTGATACTAGAACTGTATTAGAATATGCAATTTTGCCATGTATTGCCAATTCTGAAGTGATACTTATAAAAGTAAACAGCAATATAAACATTATGCCTTTAAAAATATCTGAATACTTCTATGGCAGGGATCAGAAAGACAAAAAACGTGATTCCAAAATGGTTTTTATTAATGTTACCAAAAGCATGTTAAAAGGAATCCTTTTTACACACAATTTGAATCTATTAATCTTCAAATCATTTATACTCTGGAGTCCCTAATAAACTATAAATAGCTGCCTGAACAACTGGAAATAAAGCAACCGTTCTGGATAAAGATGATAATAACATTACAAGTATAACCTTTGTTCTGGAAGTTCCTTTTTACTTGCTGAAAGAAAACCAGATTTTACTGTTTGATAATATTGATAAAAGAGGATTTAGCCTCATTGGAATTCAACTAATTTCTGGAAAATGGCACAAAATTTATCATGGGAGGGCTTCCCTGGTGGCGCAGTGGTTGAGAGTCCGCCTGCCGATGCAGGGGACACAGGTTCGTGCCCCGGTCCGGGAAGATCCCACATGCCGCGGAGCGGCTAGGCCCGTGAGCCATGGCCACTGAGCCTGCGCGTCCGGAGCCTGTGCTCTGCAACGGGAGAGGCCACAACAGTGAGAGGCCCACATACCGCAAAAAAAAAAAAAAAAATAAATATATATATATATATATATATATATATATATATATCATGGGAGCAAAAAGAGAAAATTTTCATCATTTAAAAAATATGTCTAATATATTATTGAAAACCGAGTGCTCCTTCTACTTAACCATAAATGCTGTATTCTCAGATCTGGTCTTTTCTATATGTTTATTTTATTTAATACGTTTGGGCCCTAGAGTCTAACAGAACTGGGATTATATCCTGTCACTACTATTTTCTGTATTACCTTTAGTAACAACCTTAACTTCTCTGTGCCTCAGATTCCTCATCTGTAGAATGACAGTAACAATCGACCTATAGGTTTGTTATAAAAATTAAATGAGTGATGTAAAATGCTTCCTATAGTACCTGACACAAAGTAAGTACTATAAATATGAATTATTTTTTTCAATAGCCAAATTTAGAATATAGATTTTCCTGTTTTAGAGCCAATGACTTAAACTCAACCCCACAGACTTAAGATTCTGTAAAATTGGATCAGGCTAGTAAATCTCCATTAAAAGCAAAACGAAATTCACCAATCCCAGATAACTCAGAAGTAACACATCACTAAAAAGGTATCAGGAACCTGGATAACCAATAACATTCTATTTACTTAGCAATCAATCCTGAACTGGCATGTGACATATTATATAATGTGGTCAATTGATATTTATCTCTTGCATTGTTATTAAACACTTCTCACTCTTCTGTCTTTTCTTTCAACCTACTTAGATTGCAAGTGATCTGAAGGAAAAAGCACTTAATACATCTTTCTTCTTCCTACATCCTATATTTTGCCTTAAGCCCAAGACATGTAACATATTTTCCAGCCTCTTTCCTGATGTCTTAGCCTCTCCTTACTCTCATCATTTTAGTGAGGTCAATATTTTATTTTGCTGTTAGTGAAATCTAGGATTTACTTAGTATAATCACTTAAGGTAATATCGATATATATATTTAGCAAACTGACTTTGAAGCAGATGAGTTTCAAAGATTCCCCTTGTATTTTTAATAAAACGTTCATCATCCTGGTAAAAAAAAAAAAAAAAGATTCCCCTTGGGGTCAGTTTGCAACCACAGATATTTATAAAAGCAATTATTTACAAAAGTTCAGAGGATCACGTTACCATATTATTTGACTACAGTGTAATAAATTCTTCTGAAGACTAAAAATGGTAAGTTTAGTACAAATAGCTACAAGTGTAGTACTTCTAGCTAGCAGACTGCTTATTGATAGAATAAGAATATGGGTAAACAGAACAATGTAGCTGCTTCAGAAACATTCAGATTTGAGAGAGTCCTGAGAAAACTCCTAATGAAACTGAAATAGGTGTGCTGAGTTTTTTTGTCTTTGTTCTATTATTTTAGTCTATGTATGTGATTGAAACAAGTTACATATACATTTTGGACTGGGTCTAAATAAAAAACTTTTTGAGGTGGGGAAGAAAATGTGTAAGGGATTCAATAAGACCTGAACAAATTAATGCTCTGAATATAATAATTTGAAAGTATAATTTTTTTTTTTTTTGAGAAAGAGCACGCTTTATTGGGAAGAGAGCATTGCACGCGACCAACATATGAAGAGAGCTGGATGGGCGTCCTACACATCATGCTCAAAAGGTACTCAGGATGCTGTGCTAATGAAGATCAGCTGGAACATGGACTCCTGGGAAACTTCCCCAACCTCACACCTCTGAGGGATCACACACTTCCAACCTTTTCCTGGAAGGCCACTGTGGTCCACTAGAGATAGAGTCCCTCAGGGGTGCCTTGTTGTTTTTTATAAAGAACATTTTCTTTAAACTTTTTGAAGTCTTCATTTGTTACTTTTATCCTACATTCTCTCAAGGCCATCAGACCAGCTTCCATACAGATTGCCTTGATGTTGGCATCAGAGAGGTCATCTTTAGCCATGATCAAGTCATCCAGGGTTAGTGTCATCCTGCTCGTGTGGATGTGAAAGATGCGCTTCTTCGTCTTTTCATCCGGCAAGGGGAACTCTATCTTCCTGTCAATGTGGCCTGGTCTGTAAGTGCTGGGTCCAAAGTCTCTATTTGGTTTGTGGCCATGATAACTTTCATGTCTCCCCTTGAATCAAACCCATCCAACTGGTTCAACAGCTCCAACATTGTTCGCTGAATTTCTCTCTCACCACCAGAATTTGAGTCATACCTTTCTGACCCAATAGCATCAATTTCATCAATAAACACAATGGATGGTGCATGTTCTTCAGCAACTCAAAGCAGTTCCCGAACAAGATTGGGCCCATTGCCTAGATAACTTCTAAATAAGTTCAGAGCCAACCACTCTCAAGAAAGTAGCCGAGTTTTGGTTTGCTACTGCTTTGGCTAGGAAGGTTTTACCTGTGCTGGGTGGACCACACAGAATGACCCCCTTAGGAGGCTTTACACCCATCTCTTCATAATATTTAGGATGAGTGAGTGGAAGTTCCACAGATTCCTTAATTTCCTGGATTTGGCTGTCCAATGCTCCAATATCAGCATAGGTCTCCTGGGGGGCCTTTTCCACCTTCATCACTGTGATCAAGGGATCTGTGTCATCCATCAGCACCCCTATCACAGCATGCACCTGTGGCTGAGCAGGACCGAGCAGCCCGGTTCCAGCAGATCCTTGTCTACAAATGAAAGAATGCTACATAGTGTTCTGAGCCCACAGACGTAGACACGATGGCATGATTGTCATCAATGACCTCTTCCAAGATTCCTACCGACATTGGGGTGCCCCTGAGATCACCCACCTTTGATCTTTCCTCCTCTTGCTTTTCTTCTAAAGGCCTCATTTGTTCCTGATTTCTAATGAATTCTTCCTCCATGAGAAGGCAGTCTTCAATTCTCTCTAACTTCAATATTAACCAGCACTGAGTGTGAGATGTCACCAGGGGCAGTATGCTGGCAGCATCTGGTCCCTTTGTTCTCTTCTTCTTTTGCCCCACTCTAGCTGGTATAGGAGATTCATAATTCTTTTTCTTATCCTTGTCATCCTTCTTTCCACCTCCAGGACCATGACCACCACTCTTTGACGCATCTTGCTTCGGCCACTCGAGCCGCTGCTGCCAGAAGTCGAAAGTATAATTTTTAATGCTGCATTAGATCTTAATCTCTTTTATTCAGGGGACCATACATCTCTTAAAATATAATGAGAGGGAGGACTGTCAAGATGGTGGAGGAGTAAGACGTGGAGATCAACTTGCTCCCCACAAATACATCAAAAATACATCTACATGTGGAACAACCCCTATGGAACACCTACTGAACCCTGGCAGAAGACCTCAGACTTCCCAAAAGTCAAGAAACTCCCCATGTACCTGGCTGTGTGGCTGACAAGGTCTTGGTGCTCTGGCCAGGTGTCAGGCCTGAGCCTCTGAGTGGGAGAGCCAAGTTCAGGGCACTGGACCACCAGAGACCTCCTGGCCCCATGTAATATCAATCAGTGAAGGCTCTCCCAGAGATCTCCATCTCAACGCTAAAACCCAGCTCCACTCGACGACCAGTAAGCTCCAGTGCTGGACACCCCATGCCAAACAAATAGCAAGACAGGAACACAACCCCACCCATTAGCAGAGAGGCTACCTAAAATCATACTAAATCCACAGACACCCCAAAACACACCACCAGATGCAGTCCTGCTCACCAGAAAGAAAAGATCCAGCCTCATCCACCAGAACACAGGCACCAGTCCCCTCCATCAGGAAGCATACGCAACCCACTGAACCAACCTTACCCACTGGGGGGCAGACACCAAAAACAACGGGAAATATGAACCTGCAGCATGTGAAAAGGAGACCCCCAAAGGTAAGTTAATCAAAATGAGAAGACAGAGAAATATGCAGCAGATGAAGGAGCAAGGTAAAAACCCACCAGACCAAACAAATGAAGAGGAAATAGGCAGTCTACCTGAAAAAGAATTCAGAGTAATGACAGTAAAGATGATCCAAAATCTTGGAAATAGAATGGAGAAAATATAAGAAACGTTTAACAAGAACCTAGAACTAAAGAGCAAACAAAGAATGATGCAAAACACAATAAATGAAATTAAAAATTCTCTAGGAGGAATCAATAGCAGAATAACTAAGGCAGAAGAACGGATAAGTGACCTGGAAGATAAAATAATGGAAAAAACTACCACAGAGCAGAATAAAAAAAAATAATGATAAGAATTAAGGACAGTCTCAGACAGCTCTGGGACAACATTAAATGCAGGAACATTTGAATTATAGGGGTCCCAGAAGAAGAAGAGAAAAAGAAAGGGACTGAGAAAATATTTGAAGAGATTATAGTTGAAAACTTCCCTAACATGGGGAAGGAAATAGTCAAGTCCAGGAAGCACAGAGAGTCCCATACAGGATAAATCCAAGGAGAAACACGCCAAGACACACACTATCAAAAAATAAATACAAAGTAAAAATACTAAAAGGAGCAAGGGAAAAGCAACAAATAACATACAAGGGAATCCCCATAAGGTTAACAGCTGATCTTTCAGCAGAAATTCTGCAAGCCAGAAGGGAGTGGCAGGACATATTTAAAGGGATGAAAGGGAAAAAACTACAACCAAGACTACTCTACCCAGCAAGGATCTCAATCAGATTCAACAGAGAAACTAAAACCTTTACAGACAAGCAAAAGCTAAGAGAATTCAGCACCACCAAACCAGCTTTACAACAAATGCTAAAGGAACTTCTCTAGGCAGGAAACAGAAGAGAAGTAAAAGACCTACAATAACAAATCCAAAACAAGAAAATGGTAATGGGAACATACACAGCAATCACTACCTTAAATGTAAATGGATTAAATGCTCCAACCAGAAGACAAAGACTGGCTGAATGGATACAAAAACAAGACCCGTATATATGCCATCTACAAGAGATCCACTTCAGACCTAGGGACACATACAGACTGAAAGTGAGGAGATGAAGAACATATTCCATGCAATGGAAATCAAAAGAAAGCTGGAGTAGCAATTCTCACATCAGACAAAATAGACTTTAAAATAAAGACTATTACAAGAGACAAAGAAGGACACTACATAATGATCAAGGGATCAATCCAAGAAGAAAATATAACAATTGTAAATAATTATGCGCCCAACATAGGAAGTACCTCAACACATAAGGCAAATGCTAACAGCCATAAATGGGGAAATTGACAGTAACACAATCATAGCAGGGGACTTTAACACCCCACTTTCACCAATGGACAGATCATCCAAAATGAAAATAAATAAGGAAACACAAGTTTTAAATGATACATTAAACAAGATGAACTTAATTGATATTTATAGGACATTCCATCCAAAACCAACAGAATACACTTTGTTCTCAAGTGCTCATGGAACATTCTACAAGATAGATCATATCTTGGGTCACAAATCAAGCCTTGGTAAATTTAAGAAAATTGAAATCATATCAAGTATCTTTTCCGACCACTATGTTATGAGACTAGATATCAATTACAGGAAAAAATCTGTAAAAAATACAAACGCATGGAGGCTAAACAATACGCTACTAAATAATCAAGAGACCACTGAAGAAATCAAAGAGGAAATTAAAAAACACCTAGAAACAAATGACAATGAAAACACGACTACCCAAAACCAATGGGATACAGCAAAAGCAGTATTAAGACAGAAGTTTATAGCAATACAATCCTACCTCAAGAAACAAGAAACACCTCAAATCAACAACCTAACCTTACACCTAAAGCAATTAGAGAAAGAAGAACAAAAAAACCCCAAAGTTAGCAGAAGGAAAGAAATCATAAAGATCAGATCAGAAATAAATGAAAAAGAAATGAAGGAAATGACAGCAAAGATCAATAAAACTAAAGACTGGTTCTTTGAGAAGATAAACAAAATAGATAAACCATTAGCCAGACTCATCTAGAAAAAAAGGGAGAAGACTCAAATCAACAGAAGTAGAAATGAAAAAGGAGAAGTAACAACTGACAGAGAAGAAATACAAGGATCATGAGAGATTACTACAAGCAGGTATATGCCAATAAAATGGACAACCTGGAAGAAATGGACAAATACTTAGAAAAGCACAACCTTCCAAGACTGAACCAGGAAAAAAAAAAGAAAATATAAACAGACCAATCACAAGCACTGAAATTGAAACTGTGATTAAAAATCTTCCAACAAACAAAAGCCCAGGACCAGATGGCTTCACAGGCGAATTCTATCAAACACTTAGAGAAGAGCTAACACCTATCCTCCTCAAACTCTTCCAAAATATAGCAGAGGGAGGAACACTCCCAAACTCATTCTATGAGGCCACCATCACCCTGATACCAAAACCAGACAAAGATGTCACAAAGAAAGAAAACTACAGGCCAATATCACTGATGAACATAGATGCAAAAATCCTCAACAAAATACTAGCAAACACAATCCAGCAGCACATTAAAAGGATCATACACCATGATCAAGTGGGTTTTATCTCAGGAATGCAAGGATTCTTCAATATACGCAAATCAATCAATGTGATACACCATATTAAAAAATTGAAGGAGAAAAACCATATGATCATCTCAATGGATGCAGAAAAAGCTTTAGACAAAATTCAACCTGCATTTATGATAAAAACTCTCCAGAAAGTAGGCACAGAGGGAACTTAACTCAACATAATAAAGGCCATGTATGACAAACCCACAGCCAACATCATTCTCAATGGTGAGAAACTGAAACCATTTCCACTAAGATCAGGAACAAGACAAGGTTGCCCACTCTCACCACTATTATTCAACATAGTTTTGGAAGTTTTAGCCACAGCAATCAGAGATTAAAAAGAAATATAAGGAATCCAAATTGGAAAGGAAGTAAAACTGTCACTGTTTGCAGATGACATGATACTATACATACAGAATCCTGAAGATGCTACTAGAAAACTACTAGAGCTAATCAATGAATTTGGTAAAGTAGCAGGATACAAGATTAATGCACAAATATCTCTTGCATTCGTATACACTAATGATGAAAAATCTGGAAGAGAAATTAAGGAAACACTCCCATTTACCACTGCAACAAAAAGAATAAAATACCTAGGAATATACCTACCTAGGTTTGTAGGAGACAAAAGACCTACATCCAGAAAACTGTAAGACACTGATGAAAGAAATTAAAGATGACACAAACAGATGGAGAGACATACCATGGTCTTGGATTGGAAGATTTAACATTGTGAAAATGACTATACTACCCAAAGCAATCTACAGATTCAGTGCAATCCCTATCAAACCACCAATGGCATTTTTCACAGAACTAGAACCAAAAATTTCACAATTTGTATGGAAACACAAAAGACCCCGAATAGCCAAAGCAATCTTGAGAACGAAAAACAGAGCTGAAGGAATCTGGCTCCTTGCTTTCAGACTATACTACAAAGCTACAGTAATCAAGACAGTGCGGTATTGGCACAAAAACAGAAATATAGATCAATGGAACAGGATAGAAAGCCCAGAGATAAACCCACGCACATATGGTCACCTTATCTTTGATAAAGGAGGCAAGAATATACAGTGGAGAAAAGAGAGCCTCTTCAATAAGTGGTGTTGGGAAAACTGGACAGCTATATGTAAAAGAATGAAATTAGAACACTCCCTAACACCATACACAAAAATAAACTCAAAATGGATTAAAGACCTAAATGTAAGGCCAGACACTATAAATCTCTTAGAGGAAAACAAAGGCAGAACACTCTATGACATAAATCACAGCAAGATCCTTTTTGACCCACCTCCTAGATAAATGGAAATAAAAACAAAAATAAACAAATGGGACCTAATGAAACTTCAAAGCTTTTGCACAGCAAAGGAAACCATAGCCAAGATGAAAAGACAACCCTCAGAATGGGAGAAAACATTTGCAAATGAAGCAACTGACAAAGGATTAATCTCCAAAATTTACAGCAGCTCTTGCAGCTCAATATCAAAAAAATAAACAATCCAATCCAATCCACAAATGGGCAGAAGACCGAAACAGATATTTCTCCAAAGAAGATATACAGATTGCCAACAAACACATGAAAGGATGCTCAACATCACTATTCATTAGAGAAATGCAAGTCAAAACTACAATGAGGTATCACTTCACACTAGTCAGAATGGCCACCATCCAAAAATCTATGCTGGAGAGGGTGTGGAGAAAAAGGAACCCTCTTGCACTGTTGGTGAGAATGTAAACTGATACAGCCACTATGGAGAACAGTACGGAGGTTCCTTAAAAAACTAAAAATAGAACTACCATACGACCCAGCAATCCCACTACTGGGCATATACCCTGAGAAAACCATAATTCAAAGAGTCATGTACCACAATGTTCACTGCAGCTCTATTTACAATAGCCAGGACATGGAAGCAACCTAACTGTCCACTGAAAGATGAATGGATGGAGAAGATGTGGCGCATATATACAATGGAATATTACTCAGCCATAAAGAGAAATGAAACTGAGTTATCTGTAATGAGGTGGATGGACCTAGAGTTTGTCATACAGAGTGAAGTCAGAGAGAGAAAAACAAATACCATATGGTAACACATATATATGGAATCTAAAAAAAAAAGAAAAAGGTTCTGAAGAACCTAGGGGCAGGACAGGAATAAAGACACAGATGTGGACAATGGACTTGACGACACAGAGAGGGGGAAGGGTATGCTGAGACGAAGTGAGAGAGTGGTACTGACATATATACACTACCAAATGTAAAACAGATAGCTACTGGGAAGCAGCTGCATAGCACAGGGAGATCAGCTAGGTGCTTTGTGACCACCTAGAGGGGTGGGATAGGGAGGGTGGGAGGGTGATACAAGAGGGAGGGGACATGGGGACATATGTATACATATAGCTGATTCACTTTGTTATACAGCAGCAACTAACACAACAATGTAAAGCAATTATACTCCAGTAAAGATGTTAAAAAAATGACAGTTGTCACCTACTTCATACCATACACAAAAAGAAGGATGGATCACAGACCTAAAAATATATATGAATGGCCGAAAAGTACATGAAAAAGTGATCACTCATTAGTGATCAGGGAGATGTAAATTAAAACAACAATAAGATAGTACTATACGGCCATTAAAAAGGCTAAAATTTAAGACTGACAACATCAAATGTTATAAGGGATATGGAGTAACTAGAATGCTCACATTGCTGGTGGAAGTATAAACGGTAGAACTATTTTGGAAATTAATCTCGAAATTTCTCATAAAGTTAGAAAATGCCTACCTGCTATTCCACTTCTAAGTATTTGTCTAAAAGAAATGAAAACATATATCCACAAAGACTTTTACACAATTATCCAGAGTAGCTTTATTCATAATGGCCCCATACTGGAAACAATCAAGTATCAGTCACTAGAAGAACAGGTAAGTAAAATGTGACAAATTCATGAAACGGAATACTATTCAGCAATAAAAAGGGACAAATTACTGATACATACAATGACACTGATGAAACTGAAAATCATTATATCGAACAAAAAAGTGCCAAACATAAAAATGTATTCTCTGTGACTCTGTTCTAATGGGCAAAACTAATCTATGGTGAAGAAAATCAGAACAGTGGTTACATCTGGATATAGGGGGGCACAAATGACCAGGGAGGGGCATAAGATAACTTTTTGGTGTGATGAGAATGTTTATGTCTTGATAGGAGTGTAGGTGAAATGGAGTGGCATGTGTCAAAACTTATTGAACTGAACACTTAAGATCTGTGCATTTCACTATATCTAAAATATATCTCTAGTTTAAAAACATAGGGGCTTCCCTGGTGGCACAGTGGTTGAGAGTCCGCCTGCTGATGCAGGGGACACGGGTTCATGCCCCGGTCCGGGAAGATCCCACATGCCGCAGAGCGGCTGGGCCCGTGAGCAATGGCCACTGAGCCTGCGCGTCCGGAGCCTGTGCTCCGCAACAGGAGAGGCCACAACAGTGAGAGGCCCGCGTACCACACACACAAAAAAAAAAACAAAAAAAAAACCACATAAATATATATAGTGAGAGTTAAAGGAAAATTGAGTTATATGTAACATATGCTTTATATATTGTGTTTCAAAAAGATGGGAAGTTCAAACCAAAGTAATTTTAATAGTAATAACAACAGGAGAAGCAACAAGGGAGGTGCTCACACTCGAGTGCTCATTACCTACTGAGCAGTGTGCTCAGTGCTTTACATAGCTCATCTCATCCTAGCAGCATTCCTCTGCAGGTAGACAGCACTGTATCTCCATTTTACAGAAGAAACTGAACATTAACATGTGACTTTCCCAAGGTCAGAAAGCCAGTTAAGAAGTGGAGAAGAACAGTAAATGGTATACAGTAAGTACTGAATATGTTAACTGAATGAGTAATACCCATAAACAGATATTCCCCAGGACTTCATAGCAATGAATTTCAATTTAGTAGGTCTCGATCAGTAGCTTAAAAATGAAATAGAACAGAATTGAAAACATTGTAGAGCACTGAATGCTGTGAGTACTATTTCAAGAAAATTTTCTTCTGGCATAAGAATATAGGTGTGTGTATATCTGTGTGTGTATGTGCACATGTTGGTGTGTCCCTTGGGTCACAATGCAAAGTCTATGTTTTACTATGTGTCCCTGCCAAAAACGTCTGAAAAACAGTAGAATAGAATGAAGAACCTAAGAAGAATGACTCCTGAATCTATAATTTTAAACAGTTTAAGCTGTAATAAACATGTGAATTCTAATAGAAGTAATAAGGAATCAGGATTAGTATTTTAAACTAATGAATGTTATAAAAGTCTACAGACCAGGAGAAGTTTGGCCTAACATCAAATATACAAAATGTAAAAAAAAAAAAGTCTGTGTTACCAGGGTTAGACAATCAAAAATAGCACTGCAGAAGCCTGAGAAGATTTTCTGGATGTATGGCTGATTCACAGGGGCACATGCTTTGAATGCTTATATGGAATACTTAATGTTTGCTGGGTACTATATATACTAAGTGATGTGGGTAATATTAGGGGGATATAGATTTGACTAAACTGCTGCTCTCAAGGAGCCTAAAATTTGCCAGGCAAGTTTAAGGCCTAAGAGCAGAAAAAAAAACAAGCTGCTTCTGTGTATTTAAATGTATTCTAAACAATACCATTAATGTTTAGAGGAACACCAAGTACAATCTGTTTGATCAGAACTTTCTAAGACTCAGCCCTTACACTCATAAGGAATAGGAAGGAAAAGGCCAACCCTGGAAGTGGGTGGGTTCTGGCAGATAAATGGGACTATTAGCAATTTAATGAATCACAGGAAACACCATGAGGTTGAGGGGGCACAATCCAAAAACTGTCTCTGAAGTGTTACAGAAGGAGACCCAGACCGCACACTGTAACTCTGTGATACTTTAAGTGACTATGAACTTGAAAATCATCTTTATTAGAGATGTGCTCTGGCTCTTTTACTCACTATGTATTAACAGACAGTGTAGAAACTAACTTCAGTGTTAAAATAGTAAAAAAGAGCTTACTAAATAAGATGAGAAAGGGTGTCTTCCTCTAGTTAGGGGATTCTGAGGAGGGAGGATCTGAAGCTGTATAATTGTGGGATATAGGTCTTAACTCTAAAAATTTGTTTGAAGCAAGATTCTTAAATTACAAACACAGACTGATACTACAAGGAAGCACGGCAAGAAACAAGCTGCTTAAATGTAAGGCCTTGGGAAAAGGGTTCTTACTTGGCTGAGAAGTAAAAGTGTTCACAATTAAAAGTGTACCAAGTAAACAGGAATAAGAAGCTTGTGGGGGAGAAGAGGGTCAAGGGGAGTATAGAGACAGGAAAGAATGATAAAAGGGGAACAGTGTGGTTTAAGAACCACAACGCAGTGAGAACAAGACATCAGGGCAGGCAAACGGAAGCAAGGACAATGCTAATTATACATCCTAACAAGCTCCATGTCACAAGTCAGAGGATGGGAAGATGGCAATTTCTATTGTCACTGCAGCCTTATGTAGAGGGAGGTAGCTAGCTATTCAGTTTCAACCAGCAGTCATACAGGTGGCTTGGGACTCCAGTCAAGGAAGGATCCCTTTTCTTTAGAGAATAGAATGGGGAGAGGGGTAAAAAAGCCAAGACTGAAAAGTAAAAGGTGGGCTGTAAGTGCATTGTAGGTTGTTTAATGATAATTTAAAATGTGAACTGGTAATGTTCATCACTACAGTAAAGCACTGAATATATGGTGAAACTGAGCATGTGAAAGTTGATCACTGCTACTGTTAATTCCAAGTTATTCCAACCCAAGAATGCCTTCATCTTCATGATAAAAGTCCACTGAAGGGGATCAGAATATGCCTGGATCAGAAGAACAGGAGATCTTTGTTTGGAGATATATGAGCTCTCCTTCTTTTTTATTTTAAAAAGGGGTGATACCATTAGGAAACTTTAAATGTCACCAAAGAGAAGAATGGGATAACCTAGACCCTTTCCCCATTTTAATCCCATAAGGAACAGGAAAACTGGCTCTATTCTAAACCTCTAAGACTTTGTTTTAGCACTCTTTTCCTTTAATGATTTCTAGGTCTGCTGTGTAGATGATAGTCATTCGTCCCACTGATGAAAGGTACTGTCAGGAAGGGAAGGACAAGAGACTGAAAGGAAGATTTGAAAGAGAAAAGAACTCAGAGCTATCAATTTGGAAAGCAGAGAAATGGGGGATAATGAAGATTTTGTGAAAGCCAAAAACAAAAACAAAAACAAAAACACTGGAGAAGCGGGGGATAATGAAATATATTCTGAAAGATAGAGAAAGGACATGTAATGTAGACAGATGCCCACAGGGGTCCTTAGCTGAAAAGTGTGGGGAACAATATTTTTTGTAAATATATCTAGATAGATGAAGAAAGATAAGCAACACTGTACTCTTAAAAAGTACTAACTATTTTCTCTGATGCTCTCAAAACTCTACTTACTAACCTCTTAGGGAATGCAGATTTCAATTTGATAGGAAAGGACACTGAGGTAAAATGTCACTTGATTTTTTTGTTTTTTAGTTGAATACAGATACATAGTGAAAAAAGGTGCATATCCTAATTATTTGTTATCCATTACTAAAAATATGGAAACAAACACAAAGCAATAATTTCCTGTCTGAAGAACAAATTGTTCTTTCTTAGTACAGGGGTGAGATATAAATAATGTCACTGAGTGGGAATTATCAGCAATAGTAAAATTATGAAACTTACCAACCGAAAAAAAATGCACAATGTGAGAGCTGTGAGTTAAGTTTTATTTGGGGCAAACTGAGGACTATAGCCTGGGAGACAGTCTCTCAGACAGCTCTGAAGAAATGCTCCGAAGAGGAAAGTGGGAAGGTCATATATACATTTTGGTGAAGGAGAATATGTGCAATCAAGCACACATTTTGGCAGAAGGTTGCTGCTAGTTACAGAGGAGCAGATGTCTCCGTTACTGATTTCAGTGCTTTTCTAGATATGAAAAGATGCGAGAAATTGGGCTTGTAAAATTTTCTCCTGAAAATATCTACCTGAAGGCCTGTTCTGCCAGTTTCTTGCAGGGCACAGAGTGCCTCATTCCTGAGCTCTGCCCTGAACTCCTTTCAGGGTGTGTTGAAGGTCAGCAACTGCAGTGGCTAGTGACTTCATTCTTGTAGAACCAGATGGCAAGTGACAAGTTTTAGTTGGCAAACTATATTACTATAGTTAAGCCTCTCTTCTCAAAAATATGAATTAATAAATGGAAACCTATTTTTTTGGCCTTTGTTCTTGCATTTATTTTATTTTTTTTAAACATCTTTACTGGAGTATAATTGCTTTACAATAGTGTGTTAGTTTCTGCTTTATAACAAAGTAAATCAGTTATACATATACATATATCCCCATATCTCCTCCCTCTTGCGTCTCCCTCCCACTCTCCCTATCCCACCCCTCTAGGTAGTCACAAAGCACCCAGCTGATCTCCCTGTGCTATGCAGCTGCTTCCCATTAGCTATTTTACATTTGGTAGTGTATATATGTCAACACCATTCTCTCACTTCGTCCTAGCTTGCCCTTCCCCCTCCCCATGTCCTCAAGTCCATTCTCTACGTCTGTGTCTTTATTCCTGTCCTACCCCTAGGTTCTTCAGAAACTTTTTTTTTTCTTTAGATTCCATATATATGTGTCAGCATACGGTATTTGTTTTTCTCTTTCTGACTTACTTCACTCTGTATGACAGACTCTAGGTCCATCCACCTCACTACAAATAACTCAATTTCATTTCTTTTTATGGCTGAGTAATATTCCATTGTATATATGTGCCACATCTTCTTTATCCATTCATCTTTCGATGGACACTTAGGCTGCTTCCATATCCTGGCTATTGTAAACAGTGCTGCAATGAACATTGTGGTACATGTCTCTTTTTGAATTATGGTTTTCTCACAGTATAATGGCAACCTAGTTTTTGAGGCTTGAATACATTCAAGTTAAACTTAAAGGGCCTTAACTTACTCTCTCGGATGACAAATATTTCTGAAGAACTTACCACATTCTAGATATCTGGGATGCAATGCAGCAAGATAAACAAAGTACCTGACCCTCATGAAGCTTATATTTACTGAAAAAAAGAAATATGAAATATAAAGAAATGAGAGATGAAAATATATAATCTGTGAAGCTATCAGCACAGTAGACAAATTATTACTAATCTAGTACAAAGAAAAAGATAAAACACGTTAAGTATGATTCAACTGTACAAAAATTTATTAGGTATGCTTATATGAGAAGTTCTATATATGAAGTTTCAAATCAGTAAGAAGAGACTTCTGAATTAAATAATAACACTATCTCTTACTCATTTCTACCAATGAATTCAGTCTTTTGTTGAACAGACAACATGTTAGGTATTGAATTAAATTAAAAAATTTTTTTGGAACTTATGCGTATCTTAGCACTCATTGGGTGAAGTTGATTTTTGAGGCAGAAAATACTTTTCGTTGTTGTTTTTTTAATAAATTTATTTATTTTTGGCCGCATTGGGTCTTTGTTGCTGTGTGCGGGCTTTCTCTAGTTGCGTCAAGCGCGGGCTACTCTTCGTTGTGGTGTGCGGGCTTCTCATTGCGGTGGCTTCTCTTGTTGTGGAGCATGGCTAGGCACGTGGGCTTCAGTAGTTGTGGCGCGTGGGCTCAGCAGTTTTGGCTCGTAAGCTCTAGAGTGTAGGCTCAGTAGTTGTGGCGCATGGACTTAGTTGCTCCGCAGCATGTGGGATCTTCCCGGACCAAGGCTCGAACCCCAGTCCCCAACATGGGCAGGCGGATTCTTAACCACTGAGCCACCAGGGAAGCCCCTTGTTGTTAAATGATGAAATATTATGAACTACATACATGAAACTGAAGACAAGAAAAGTACTTTGAAGGGCTGTAGGTCTCTTGCTATGATATTAGAATTTCCTAAAATTTTAATCATGTGGCTTCTCATACATATGTTGTCAGCTTTACTTAATTTGAGTCCATGACCTGTGAAAGAATCTACTCTGGAAGAATAACTTTTAGGTATCCTGCACAAAGGCAGAATTTGAAAATTAGGCAGAAATTTAGTCTGCTTTTCTGGGGAGAAAATCAGGGATATAGAGGTAGCAAGCTCGTGCTTTCCCTAGGCATGCTATACTTGTCTCTACTCCCTTAACTATATATTCAAATTAACACAGACTTCTGTGAGAAGTATAAACTATCTAGAAGATCGGTAAAAAGTAAATGTTGTTCTTAACTCCTTGCCATCCCATTGCTCACACTATATTTCTTACAAATATAATTTTTATTTTAATTTCATCA
The DNA here is from genome assembly GCF_003676395.1 of Aethalodelphis obliquidens. Classification (NCBI taxonomy): domain Eukaryota; kingdom Metazoa; phylum Chordata; class Mammalia; order Artiodactyla; family Delphinidae; genus Aethalodelphis; species Aethalodelphis obliquidens. The sequence continues at coordinate 924,078 of NW_020838014.1, read as the reverse complement.
TTAGTGAATGACTACTTTCTCATAAAATTTTAATTCCATAGATAAAGCTGAAGTCCTTCCTAAACATAACCCAATCTCTCTTTCTTTTCCAAAGGTTCTTAGTATGATGGGCATCCTTCCAGACCTTTTCCAAGCACAGATGTGTGTGTAGGGGTGTGTGTGTGTGTGTAATTACAGAGGTATTATTTTAAAACTGTTTTGCAACTTGTTTTCACTTATTGTGTCTTAGAGAATTTTCTAAGTCAGTAAGTACATAGCTTATTTTCCTCCTTTAAAAAGAAGCAATTACATAATATTCCATATTAAGGATGTACCAGTTACACACCTATACTTTACTGATGGATATTTTAGGCTGTTCGTAGTTTTCAAATACTGTATTATACAATACTGCAATGAGCATCCTTGTGCAGATACAAGAATAGTTTGGTGGAATAGATTTACTGCTGCGCTGTTCTAAGGAAATAATTTCCTATATAATAAAATTCTCAGTTTGATTCTATAAATGCTCCTCTTCCATAAAGATTTTCAGTGAACACACAAGATGGTTTCCTCCTATTCTTTCAAGTTAATCTGACAATTAGCTGAACTGAAATACTAAACGATGGACCACAGGCTTTAACTTTAGAAGCAGCTCTTTGCCTTTGTTTCTTTTCTCTTTATGGGGGCAACTAGAAATAACCTCTGATTAATCCCAAATCACAAGGCTAACACATGGAAGGAAGACACAATAAGAGGAAGTCAAAATAACAGGAATAAGCTGTTTCCCTTTTTTATTTGTTTTAGTTTCAGGCTGAAAAATGCAATGAAGTTCCCCACTGCTGTACTCTTTTCTGAAGCTTTCCCCAACTGCCAGAGAACTGTATATTCTCTAAATAGGTAGCATTTTTACAATCTGAATTCCCCCTTTCTTTCCTCAAAGACATAAGAAAAACAGCCCACAGGAAGATGCCAGTTAAATGATAAATGTGCTTATTTTTCTGGCACCTTTACTCTTAAACCCCCTAAATGCCACAATTTGTAATGTAAATGATGACATGTGATAAAAAGCTATGTCTTATTTTTTCATTTACTATTATCTTAGAGAATAGCAAATAGCTGATCAGACAATTACTGAGTTCACTGTTTTATGAGGCCCAATGTTTTTCTGAATGCAACAAAGATACTTAATTACTTAAGAATGTAGTCTTCTTTTTTTACAGATACCCAATTTATAAACATCCCATACGTATGACCAGCCTTTCCTGCTTCTTTTGGCTCTTTTGTGCCAGAGTACCCTACCACCAAACCTGGTACCTTCCTTTCACTAATTTCATTCCCTTCCCAGGGCAGACCATTTTGGGGGTTCCTACCATTCTCAAGGGAACCAAGTCAAGGGGAAGGAAGGAAGAGGCTTTGTGAGATGTATTTCTGGCTTCACCAGTTACAACTTAATACTGTTTCTTTTTTCTTTTACTGTGCACACTGTTCTGTGCCTTATTCTTTAACTTACTATACGTTGGAGAATGTTATAAGATCTAGCTCTCATAAAGATCTTCTCTTTAAGGTTTGCATAGGATTCTACTGTACAATATACCATAATTTACTGACCAGAACCCTAATACGTAAGTTGTTTTCAGCATTTTGCTGCTATGACAATGTTGCAATAAATATCCTTACACTTACACTTTATTGTATAGGTCTAAGTACATCTATAGCAAAAATTTCTAGATATGGATCATGAAACTAGGTTAATCGGGGTCACAGTCAGCATTTAAAGAAAAATAAAGTACAAAAGAAAACAGTGTAGTATAGCATGGTATAGTGTAAATATTATACAGAGTATAAAAAAACATACAGTGTACGTTTTAGTGAAATTTTTGTTTTAGTTAATATATGTATGTGGGTGTGTTTGTGTGTCCTGGATTGTGGCAAAATGGTGAAATGTACTTAATAAAATGTTTGGAGGATGTGGGGAAGGCGCCCCTGCTAACCTGACAGTCAAGTCGTGGAACTGCCTGGGTCTGCCTCTCCGTTCAACCAGCCATTATGTCCTCTCCATGACCTCCTCCAGCTGGATTTTAGCTTGGACAAACCACTCTCCCTGACCCACTGTTGGTCCACCACTGGAAAGAATAATTACCGTGTGGCTGACAGAGTATTGGTGCTCCGGCCAGGTGTCAGGCCTGTGCCTCTGAGGTGGGAGAGCTGAGTTCAGGACATTGATCCACCAGAGACCTCCTAGCTCCACGTAATATCAAATGGTGAAAGCTCTCCCAGAGATCTCCATCTCAATGCTAAGACCCATCTCCACTCAACAACAAGCAAGCTCCAGTGCTGGACACCCTATGCCAAACAACTAGCAAGACAGGAACACAACCCCATCCATTAGCAGAAGGCTGCCTAATATCATAAGGTCACAGACACCCCAAAGCACACCACTGGACGTGGTCCTGCACACCAGAAAGACAAGATCCAGCCTCATCCACCAGAACACAGGCACTAGTCCCCTCCACCAGGAAGCTTAGACAACACACTGAACCAACCTTACCCACTGGGGGCAGACACCAAAAACAATGGGAACTATGAACCTGCAGCCTGCGAAAAGGAGACCCCAAACACAGTAAGTTAAGCAAAATGAGAAGACAGAGAAACACACAGCAGTTGAAGGAGCAAGGTAAAAACCCACCAAACCAAACAAATGAAAAGGAAAGAGGCAGTCTACCTGAAAAAGAATTCAGAGTAATGATCGTAAAGATGATCCAAAATCCAGGAAATAGAATGGAGAAAATACGTGAAACATTTAACAAGGACCTAGAAGAACTAAAGAGCAAACCATCAATGATGAACAACCCAATAAATGAAATTTAAAATTCTCTAGAAGGAATCAATAGCAGAATAACTGAGGCAGAAGAATGAATAAGTGACCAGGAAGATAAAATAGCTGAAATAACTACTGCAGAGCAGAATAAAGAAAAAAGAATGATAAGAATTGAGGACAGTCTCAGAGACCTCTGGAACAACATTAAACGCACCAGCATTCAAATATAGGGGTCCTAGAAGAAGAAGAGAAAAAGAAGGGGACTGAGAAAATATTTGAAGAGATTATAGTTGAAAACTTCCCTAATATGGGAAAGGAAATAGTCCATCAAGTCCAGGAAGTGCAGAGTCCCATACAGGATAAATCCAAGCAGAAACATGCCAAAACACATATCAATCAAACTACCAAAAATTACATACAAAGAAAAAATATTAAAAGCAGCAAGGGAAAAGCAACAAATAACATACAAGGGAATCCCCATAAGATTAACAGCTGATCTTTCAGCAGAAACTCTGAAAGCCAGAAGGGAGTGGCAGGACATATTTAAAGGGATGAAAGGGAAAAACCTATAACCAAGACTACTCTACCCACAAGGATCTCATTTAGATTTGACAGAGAAATTAAAACCTTTACAGACAAGCAAAAGCTAAGAGAATTCAGCACCACCAAACCAGCTTTACAACAAATGCTAAAGGAACTTCTCTAAGCAGGAAACAGAAGAGAAGGAAAAGACCTACAATAACAACCCAAAACAATTAAGAAAATGGGAATAGGAACATACATATCGATAATTACCTTAAATGTAAATGGATTAAATGCTCCCACCAAAAGACACAGACTGGCTGAATGGATACAAAAACAAGACCCATATATATACTGCCTACAAGAGACCTATTTCAGACCTAGGGGCACATACAGACTGAAAGTGAGGGGATGGAAAAAGATATTCCATGCAAATGGAAATCAAAACAAAGCTGGAATAGCAATTCTCATATCAGACAAAACAGACTTTAAAATAAAGACTATTACAAGAGACAAAGAAGGACACTACATAATGATCAAGGGATCAATCCAAGGAGAAGATATAACAATTGTAAATATTTATGCACCCAACATAGGAGCACCTGAATACATAAGGCAAATACTAACAGTCATAAAAGGGGAAATCGACAGTAACACAATCATAGGAGGGGACTTTAACACCCCACTTTCACCAATGGACAGATCATCCAAAATGAAAATAAATAAGGAAACACAAGCTTTAAATGATACATTAAACAAGATGGACTTAATTGATATTTATAGGACATTCCATCCAAAACCAACAGAATACACTTTGTTCTCAAGTGCTCATGGAACATTCTACAGGATAGATCATATCTTGGGTCACAAATCATGCGTTGGTAAATTTAAGAAAATTGAAATCATATCAAGTATTTTTCTGACCACAACGCTATGAGACTAGATATCAATTACAGGAAAAAAAACTGTAAAAAATACAAACACATGGATGCTAAACAATACACTACTTAATAACCAAGAGATCACTGAAGAAATCAAAGAGGAAATCAAAAAATACCTAGAAACAAATGACAATGAAAACACGACTACCCAAAACCTATGGGATACAGCAAAAGCAGTTCTAAGACAGAAGTTTATAGCAATACAATCCTACCTCAAGAAACAAGAAACACCTCAAATCAACAACCTAAGCTTACACCTAAAGCAATTAGAGAAAGAAGAACAAAAAAACCCCAAAATTAGCAGAAGGAAAGAAATCATAAAGATCAGATCAGAAATAAATGAAAAAGAAATGAAGGAAACGACAGAAAGATCAATTAAACTAAAAGCTGGTTCTTTGAGAAGATAAACAACATTGATAAACCATTAGCCAGACTCATCAAGGAAAAAAGGGAGAAGACTCAAATCAACAGAAGTAGAAATGAAAAAGAAGTAAAAACTGACACTGCAGAAATACAAAAATCATGGGAGATTACTATAAGCAGCTATATGCCAATAAAATGGACAACCTGGAAGAAATGGACAAATTCTAAGAAAAGCACAACCTTCCAAGACTGAACCAGGAAAAAAATAGAAAATATAAACAGACCAATCACAAGCACTGAAATTGAGACTGTGATTAAAAATCTTCCAACAAACAAAAGCCCAGGACCAGATGGCGTCACAGGTGAATTCTATCAAAGATTTAGAGAAGAGCTAACACCCATCCTTTTCAAACTCTTCCAAAATATAGCAGAGGGAGGAACACTCCCAATCTCATTCTACGAGGCCACCATTGCCCCGATACCAAAACCAGACAAATATGTCACAAAGAAAGAAAACTACAGGTCAATATCACTGATGAACACAGATGCAAAAATCCTCAACAAAATACTAGCAAACAGAATCCAGTAGCACATTAAAACAATCATACACCATGATCAAGTGCGGTTTACCCCAGGAATGCAAGGATTCTTTAATATACGCTAATCAATCAATGTGATAAAGCATATTAACAAACTGTAGGAGAAAAACCATATGATCATCTCAATAGACGAAGAAAAACCTTTTGAGAAAATTCAACACCCATTTATGATAAAAACCCTCCAGTAAATAGGCATAGAGGGAAGTTACCTCAACATAATGAAGACCATATATGACAAACCCACAGCCAGCATTGTTCGCAATGGTGGAAAACTGAAACCATTTCCTCTAAATTCAGGAATAAGACAAGGGTGTAAACTCTCACCACTGTTATTCAACGTAGTTTTGGAAGTTTCAGCCACAGCTATCAAAGAAAAAGAAATAAAAGCGATCCAAATCGGAACAGAAGTAAAGCTGTCACTGTTTGCAGATCACATGATACTATACAAAGAGAATCCTAAAGATGCTAACAGAAGAGTACTAGAGCTAATCGATACAAAATTAATGCACAGAAATCTCTTGCATTCCTATACACTAATGATGAAAAATTTGAAAGAGAAATTAAGGAAACACTCCCATTTACCACTGCAACAAAAAGAATAAAATACGTAGGAATAAACCTACCTAAGGAGACAAAAAACCTGTGTGCAGAAACTATAAGACACTGATGAAAGAAATTAAAGATGATACAAACAGATGGAGACATGTACCATGTTCTTGGATTGGAAGAATCAACACTGTGAAAATGACTATACTACCCAAAGCAATCTACAGATTCAATGCAACCCCTAGGCATTTTTCATAGAACTAGAACAAAAAATTTCACAATTTGTATGGAAACACAAAAGACCCCAAATAGCCACAGCAATCTTCAGAAAGAAAAACGGAGCTGGAGGAATCTGACTCCCTGACTTCAGACTATATTACAAAGCTACAGTAATCAAGACAGTATGGTACTGGCACAAAAACAGAAATATAGATCAATGGAACAGGATAGAAAGCCCAGAGATAAACCCACACACATATGGTCACCTTATATTTGATAAAGGAGGCAAGAATATATAATGGAGAAAAGACAGCCTCTTCAATAAGTGGTGCTGGGAAAACTGGACAGCTACATGTAAAAGAATGAAATTAGAACACTCCCTAATACCACACACAAAAATAAGCTCAAAATGAATTAAAGACCTAAGTGCAAGGCCAGACACTATAAAACTCTTAGAGGAAAATATAAGCAGAACACTCTATGACATAAATCACAGCAAGATCCTTTTTGACCCATCTCCTAGAGAAATGGAAATAAAAACAAAAATAAACAAATGGGACCTAATGAAACTTCAAAGCTTTTGCACGGCAAAGGAAACCATAGCCAAGATGAAAAGACAACCCTCAGAATGGGAGAAAATATTTGCAAATGAAGCAACTGACAAAGGATTAATCTCCAAAATTTACAAGCAGCTCATGCAGGTCAATATTGAAAAAAAACAAACAACCCAATCCCAAAATGGGCAGAAGACCCAAATAGACATTTCTCCAAAGATATACAGATTGCCGACAAGCACATGAAAGGATGCTCAACATCACTAATCATTAAAGAAATGCAAGTCAAAACTACAATGAGGTATCACCTCACACCAGTCAGAATGGCCATCACCCAAAAATCTACAAACAATAAATGCTGGAGAGGGTGTGGAGAAAAGGGAACCCTCTTGCACTGTTGGTGGGAATGTAAACTGATACAGCCACTATGGAGAACAGTATGGTGGTTCCTTAGAAAACTAAACATAGAACTACCATATGACCCAGCCATCCCACTACTGGGCATATACCCTGAGAAAACCATAACTCAAAAAGAGTCATGTACCACAATGTTCACTGCAGCTCTATTTACAATAGCCAGGACATGGAAGCAACCTAAGTGTCCACTGAAAGATGAATGGATAGAGAAGATGTGGCACACATATACAATGGAATATTACTCAGCCATAAAAAGAAACGAAATTGAGTTATTTGTAGTGAGGTGGATGGACCTAGGGACTGTCATACAGAGTGAAGTAAGTCAGAAAGAGGAAAACAAATACCATATGCTACAACATATATATGGAACATTAAAAAAAAAAAGGTTCTGAAGAACCTAGGGGCAGGACAGGAATAAAGATGCAGACATAGACAATGGACTTGAGGACACGGGGAGGGGGAAGGGTAAGCTGGGACAAAGTGAAAAATTGCCATGGACTTATATATACTACCAAGTGTAAGACAGCTACTGGGAAGCAGCCGCATAGCACAGGGAGATCAGCTCGGTGCTTTGTGACCACCTAGAGGGGTGGGATAGGGAGGGTGGGAGGGAGAGGCAAGAGAGAGGAGATATGGGGGTATATGTATAGCTGATTCACTTTGTTATAAAGCAGAAACTAACATACCATTGTAAAGCAATTATAGTCCAATAAAGATGTTAAATAAAATGTTTGAAAGACTCCAATAAAGAAGTTAAAAAAAAAAAGTTTGAAAGACAGCTCTTTAGACTCTGGTATGATATCTTTATTGCAGCCTTCTTTTTTGTCCCCCTAAACTCTGTGATCTTTTTATTGGATAACTTGGTAACTTAGGTTTTTCAGACAGAGGCAATTCAGTCATTTAGACTGGGTTGGAAAACAATAATATTAACAATATCAGGAACAACAAAAAAGGAAGAATTCAACTATGGTTCTATATAGCTCTAATATCTTTTCCTAACGAAGTAAATAATATATGGTTAAGTTACCTTCTTAGAGTGAGTTTTACTAAACAGATATTGAGCAAGAAGTAGTTGTATAAGATTACTGCTATTTAAAAACAAATGTTTCTGATTTTAAATTATTTATATATAATACAGAAGTTTTAATGAAAAAAATTAAAATATAATATGATTCCACACCCAGGGACAACCACATTCAAACTACAAATGTCAATCTATTTGCTTGAGTCATATATATATATATACACACACACACACACACACACACACACACATATATACACACACACAAATGTTATATAATTATATATATACAATAATAAATATGTTATTCTTTATAATTGAGGTTAAAGTATATATTTATTTTTAAAAAACTTGTTCTGACAATAATTGATTGATTACTGAAGTATAGTTGATTTACAATGTTTCAGGTGCAGCAAAGTAATTCAGTATATATATAAACTTTTTCAGATTCTTTTCCATTATAGGTTATTACAAGATACCGAATATAGTTCCCTGTGTTATACAGTAGGTCCTTGTTTTTTTCTATTTTATATATAATAGTGTGTATATGTTAATCCCAAATTCTCAATTTTTTCCTCCCTTTTTCTTTCCCCTTTGCTAACCATAAATTTGTTTCCTATGTCTGCAAGTCAATTTCTGTTTTGTAAATAAGTTCATCTGTATCATTTTTTAGATTCCACATATAAGTGATATCATATATCTGTCTTTCCCTGTCTGACTTACTTCACTTAGTATGACAATCTCTAGGTCCATCCAGGTTGCTGCAAATGGCATTAATTCGTTCTTTTTCATGGCTGAGTATACATCTAGTGGAGATATATATATATATACACATATATATATCTCACATCTTCTTTATCCATTCATCTGCTGATGGACATTTGGGTTGTTTCCATGTCTTGGCTATTGGGAATAGTGCTGCTGTGAACATAGGGGTGCATGTACCTTGTTTTTTTGGCTTCGTTGGGTCTTTGTTGCTTTGCACGGGCTTTCTCTAGTTGTGGCGAGTGGGGGCTACTTTTCGTTGCAGCGTGTAGGCTTCACATTGCAGTGGCTTCTCTTGTTGTGGAGCAAGGGCTCTAGGTGCATGGGCTTCAGTAGTTGTGGCACGTGGGCTCAGTAGCGTGGGCTCAGTAGTCATGGCGCACGGGCTTAGTTGCTCCACAGCATGTGGGATCTTCCCGGACCAGGGATCGAACCCATGTCCCCTGCACTGCGCCACAATGAAAATCCCTCATGTATCATTTTGAATTATAATTTTGTCTGGATATATGCCCAGAACTGGGATTACTGGATCATATGGTAACTCAATTTTTAGTTCTTTTGAGAAACCTCTATATGGTTCTCCACAGTGGCTGCACCAATTTACATTCCTACCAACAGTGTAGGGGGGTTCCCTTTTATCCACACCTTTTCCAGCATTTATAATTTGTAGACTTCTTCACGGTGGCCATTCTGACCAGTGTCGGGTGGTACTTCATTGTAGTTTTGATTTGCATTTCTCTAATAATTAGCAATGTTGAGCATCTTTTCACATGGCTATTGGTCATCTGCATGTCTTCTTTGGAGAAATGTCTATTTAGGTCTTCTGCCAAGTTTTTGATTGGGTTGTTTTTTTTTTTTATATTGAGCTGTATAAGCTGTTTGTATATTTTGGATATTAAGCCCTTGTTGGTTGCATTGTTTGCAAATATTTTCTCCCATTCCATAGACTGTCTTTTCATTTTGTTTATGGTTTCCTTTGCTGTGTAAAAGGTTTTAAGTTAAACTAGGTCACACTTGTTTACTTTTCCTTTGTTTCCATTACTCTAGGAGACCTATCCAAAAAAATATTGCTGCAATTTATGTCAAAGAGTGTTCTGCCTATGTTTTCCTCTAATAGTTTTAGAGTATCGGTCTTACATTTAGGTCTTTAATCCATTCTGAGTTCATTTTTGTGTACGGTGATAGAGGATGTTCTAATTTCATTCTTTTACATGTAGCTGTCCAGTTTTTCCAGGACCATTTATTGAAGAGACTGTCTTTTCTCCACTGTATATTCTTGCCTCCTTTGTTGTAGAGTAACTGACCATAAGTGCATGGGTTTATTTCTGGGCTTTCTATCCCATTCCACTGATCTATGTGTCTGTTTTTATGCCAGTACCACACTGTTTTGACTGCTGTAGCTTTACAATATAGTCTGAAGTCAGGGAGTGTGATTCCTCCAGCCCTGTTCTTCTTTCTCAAGATTGTTTTGGCTATTTGGGGTCTTTTGTGTTTCCATAAAAATTAAAAAAAATTTTGTTTCAGTTCTGTGAAAAATGCCATTGGTAATTTGATAGTGATTGTATTGAATCTGTAGATTGCCTTGGGTAGTGTGGTCATCTTAACAAGGCAGATTCTTCCAATCCAAGAACATAATATATCCTTCCAACTGTTTGTGTGGTCTTCAATATCTTTTATCAGTGTCTTATAGTTTTCAGAATACAGGTCTTCTGCCTCTTTAGGTAGGTTTATTTCCTAGGTATTTTATTCTATTCGATTCTAAAGGATATATTTAATGTTATGATCTGCTTCATAAATTTAGCATTACATTGTAGGAACACTACATGTCATTAGAAGTTCCTCATATATATATATATATATATACATTTTAATAAATTTATTTATTTATTTTTGGCTGCATTGGGTCTTCGTTGCTGTGTGCTGGCTTTTCTCTGGTTGCAGCGAGCAGGGGCTACTCTTTGTTGCGGTGCATGGGCTTCTCATTGCTGTGGCTTCTCTTGTTGCGGAGCACGGGCTCTAGGCATGCAGGCTTCAGCAGTTGCAGCACACAGGCTCAGTAGTTGTGGCTCGCAGGCTCTTCAGCGCAGGCTCAGTAGTTGTAGTGCACGGGCTTAGCTGCTCGCGGCATGTGGGATCTTCCCAGACTAGGGCTCGAATCCATGTCCCCTGCATTGGCAGGCGGATTCTTAACCACTGTACCACCAGGGAAGCCCTGCATCATATATTTAAATAGCCACATAATAGTCCACCATGTGGCTGTACCACCCAATTCATATAGCCATTAACCAAGAGTTTACTTTTTATAAAGAATTTACTGGAGCTAGATCAATATAACTATGTTATCATGGGATGTTTGGTGGGTAATCTGAAGTAACTTACAGAAAATGTTTTTTTCTAAATATACTTTCACATAAAACCATATAGACTGCAGCAACTCTCCTCAATAAATAGGTGTCCTGAGATTAATAAATTCAATAAAAGAAACCAATGTTGAATTCTTTTTATTCAAAAGCACAAAACAGAAATAACAGTATTTCTACCTATTCTTCAATAACTGGCTCTGGAGCTGCATTCAGATATAGGGGATGTCAGTAATAAATACCGCCTCCTTTAAAATAAATTTTCTTCCTGTGGTCCAAATTAACACTGAGAAAAATAATGTTTTCTGGGAAATAATAAAGGAATAGTACATTTTGATGTCTATTTCCTGACTATTGATGTGATATACTAAAACACAATTTAAATGATTTAACTTAAAAAGATAATAGTTAAGCTTGTTTCAAATAGATAAACTGCTTTTGTTACTCCTAGGAAAGAGGTAATAATATTCTGTCAGAAGGTGAAAAAAATGTACATGTTGTTTTCCTTCTCTGGAAAAATTATTTATCATAAGAAGCCAATAAACTATCAAAACTATTAAAGTCAAAGGATAAAAGTTGCTTTAAAGGAGAGCAGTTCATTAAAGCAGCAGAGGTTTTTTTTCGGGTTCCTCTTTTGGAAATGTTTATGATTTTTAAGTTACAATTAACTCTTGCCACTGGGAAAATAATTTAATTACTAAACTCCACTCCACAGAATTATAAAGTTAGAGAATTCTAGTTTCTAAAAAGCTGTAGAACAAAGCTGAAAAAGTTACTCCACATCAATGTACTTGATCTAAGAGAAGGTCAATAAGAAAGGGGATGAAGTTCTTTTTCAGACAATATTTCAGAAGAACAGCAAGGACATACAAACCAATTAAGTTCTCGGATGAGGCCTGAGGGCAGAAGCAGCAGATGCCTAGGCCCCAGCAGTGCCACCTCATTATGATGACCAGAGTGGTTAAGACAGTGTACACCCTGCAGCCCTCCTCTGTGCTATCAGCAGTGGCCTGCCCACAAATGCACAAACTCGAGCCACTTCTAAGAACCTTTTTCCTGTTAAGTCCAAAGAAGTTGATGTTTCCAGACCTCATTCAGGAGGTTCAGATTAACGATGTTACAAAAATCATCAAACCAAGACGAGAGAATGGGCAGGTTAAAGCTACAGACACTGGCACCAGGAAGAGCTACAAACTATTGAGTAAACTGAAATCAGAGGAAGAGCTCAAGGATAAGAACCAGCTCTTAGAGGCCATCAACAAGCAGTTGCACCAAAAGTTGACTGAAACTCAGGGAGAGCTAAAGGATCTGACCTAAAAGGTGGAGCTGCTGGGGAAGTTTCAGGACAACTGTTTGGCAATTTTGGAGAGCAAGGGCCTCAACCCAGGATAGGTCTTAAAGCTAAAGCTGAAGGTGAAAGAAGAAAGGGCCCAGTTCCTGCAACAACAGACCTTATGTAACAGTAAAGTAAATGATTTTACAACAGCGCTTGAGGAAATGGAGCAGCTATTAGAAATGTGATAAAAAGCAGGTGGCCACATGGCTCCCTCTTGGGGATAAACTCTCAGAGGAAGCCCCTTAGGACATCTGCTTCTTGGTCATGATCTTCTAGGACTCACCATTCCCAGAATGAAAACAGTTTCTGCTGTAGGATTAAGGACAGTTTATGCTGGAATGGCAGTTCCTCCTTTAAGCAAGCATTCCCAGTCTTCAGATTGGCCAGCTATCCTGAACCTCACAGTACATAATTGAGGCCTAAGAAGAGAGGGGGCCTGGAAGCTTGGATCAACCTTCTATGCAACAAAGCAGCACAGGATTAGGATCAGGAGACTAAATCAGCCACAGCCAGAGAATCCGAAAGGTCACATTCAGATGTGCAGGAAGAAACAGTGGAGCACAGGTGCTCCATGGGAGATATCACTGGGAGCCCTGCAGTCCCCCCGTAACTTGGAACATATTCCGTCCCATCCTGGTTGGGCTCTATAACCTCACTGTAAATTTATGAACTTGAAGTTACCTGAAATGGCTTAATAAATGGGGTAAAGGTATAGATAGTAATAACACCTATGAAACAATACACCTTGGAGATCTTAATCTTAAAAAAAAATTAAGTTCTCAATAAATACAGAAAAGCACATGACAAAATCTAATATTCATTCCTGATAAAAACTCTCAGCAAACTAGGAATAGAAGGACATTTCCTCAAACTGATAAAGAACATCTATGAAAACCTACAGCCAGCATATTTAATGATGAAAGACTGAGTGTTTCCTCCCTAAGATCAGGAATAAGACAAAGATATCCACGTTACTTCTACTTGACATTGTACTAGAGGTTCTAGCCAATGCAACAAGGCAAGAAAAAGAAACGAAAGGAAATCAGATGGGAAAGAAATAAGTAAAATTGTCTTTATTTGCAAACATGATTGTAGAAAATTCAATGAAGTTTATAAAAAAGCTATTAGAACTAATAAGTGAGATTAGGAAGGTTGCAGGATAAAGGATCAATATACAAATTCAATTTCATGTCTGTATAACAGCAATAAACAATCAGAAATTTACATTTAAAACAATGCCATTTATAATAATCATAAAAATATGAAATAGTGATAAATCTGACAAAAGATGTTAAAGACCTATACAATCAGAACTATAAAGCACTGCTGAGAGATCTAAGTAAATGGAGAGAAGTAACCATGTTCATGGATCAGCAAATACAATACTGTTAAGATGGGAATTTTCTCCAAACTGATCTATAGAATCAATGCAATTCCAATTAAAATTTGAACAGGATTTTTGGAAAAACTGATAAGCTGATTCTAAAATTTATATGGAAATGCCAAGAACCATGAATAACCAAAACAACTTTCAAAAAGAACACAAGTTGGAGGATTAACACTACCTAATTTTAAGACTTTCATAAAAGGCCACAGTAATCAAGACAATGTAGTATGGGCATCAAGGTAGACAAATAGAGCAATGAAACAGAACAGGGTGTCCAGAAATAAACCCCAAAATATTCAGAAAATGGATTGTGACAAATGTGCCAAGGCCATCTACAGAGGAAGGACAGTCTTTTTAACAAATGGGGCTAGAACAACTGAATATCCATATGCAAAAAAATTTTTATTTGATCCATATATTGTACCATATAACAAAATTAACTGAAGTTGTATCACAGACCCAAGTGTAAAACTTAAAACTATAAAATTATAGAAATATAGGAGAAAATCTTTCTGACCTTGGTTTAGGCAAAGATTTCTTATATGACACTAAATCTTAGTTATGTGATACTAAAAGCAAGATCCATAAAAGAAACATTGACAAATTGGACTTCATCAAAATGAAAAACTTATGCTCTTAAAAAGATACAATTAAGAGTATGAAATGACAAGCCACAGACCGGGAGAAAATATTTGCAAGGCGTATTAAAGTACCTGAATCCAGATATATAAGGAATGCTCAAAACTCAGTAATGAGAATACAGCTCAATTTAAAAAATGGACAGAAGATCTGAACAAATATTTTATGAGGAAAACAACACAGATGGCAAATAATCTCATGGAAAGATGCTCAACATCATTAGTCAATAGAGAAATGCAAACTAAAACTGCAATGAGATATTACATACCTATTAGAACGCTAAAATTAAAATGACTGGCCATATCAAGTGTTGGTAAAGATGTGGAGCAAATGGAACTCTTATACATGTTGGTGGGATGTAAATGGTAAAACTACTTTGGAAAACAGTTTGGCAGTTTCCTAAAAAGTTAAACATATTCCATTCCATTTCTAGGTATTCATCCAAAAGAAATAAAAGCACATGTCCATACAAAGCCTTATATATGAATGTTCATAGCAGCTTTATTTGCAATAGTCCAGGACTGGAAACAATGTAAATGTTCACTAACAGATGAACAGACAAAACAAAATGTGGTACATACATACAATGGACACTACTTGGTAATAAAAGGAATGAACTATCAATACAACATCAACATGGATCTCAAGATAATTATGCTGAGTCAAAGAACCAGGCCCCCCCCAAAAAAAGGTTACGTTCTGTATGATTCTACTTATATAAAATTCCAGAAAATGTAAACTAATCTCTAGAGGATTAGTGGTTTTGGGGCGGGGGTGTGTGTGTGGGGAAGGTTAGCTAAAGGGGTTGCAAAGGGGCACAAGGAAAATTTGAGGGGTGATGGATATGTGTACTATCTTTTTTTTTGTTTTTTTTTGGAGTACGCGGGCCTCTCACTGTTGTGGCCTCTCCCACTGCGGAGCACAGGCTCCAGACACGCAGGCTCAGCGGCCGTGGCTCATGGGCCCAGCCGCTCCACGGCATGTGGGATCTTCCCGGACCGGGGCACGAACCCGTGTCCTCTGCAACGGCAGGCGGACTCTCAACCACTGCGCCACTAGGGAAGCCCCATGTGTACTATCTTGATTGTAGTAATGGTTTCATGTGGGATACGTATATCAAAACATCAATTTGTATATATTAGATATATGCAGCTTATTGTATGTCAATTTTACCTCAATAAAGTGAAATAAAAAAACCAAAATATAACAAATATGTCAAATCGAGCAACAGAGAAGCAAAGAAATCAATGGAAAAAAAATCAATTTGAAAAGTTTCCAGTGTCTGTACTTCCTGTTTTCATTATAAAGAGAAAGAGAAGGGAATGCAGTATGACATCTGTTCCATGCCCCACAGTACACCCATAACCCTTGCCAGCTGTCTCAAAATACATGCTTTTGGTTGTGAGAGTGGGGATGGATCAACTCAAAACCATCAATTCCCATAAGAAAAACAAGCTACAGCGCAAGCCCTTCTGATAACAAAGATTTAATTTAAAATGCTCATCTTTCTTATGAAGGACAGCATATTATCAGTACATCTTGCTTTATGGAATATACCTTTGTTCCTAAATGGATGAACTTTAAAACTTATGTTCTAATAATAATAACTAACAGTAAATGAGCACTGAGTATGTCGATTAGCATGTGCTATCTCATTTAATTCTTGTGATAACCGTACCATTCTACCATATGGCTTAACAGGGTAAGTAACTGGTCTATGATCACACAGCAATTAAATGGCAGAGCTCAAACCTAGGTATGTCTGATATGAAAGCTCATGCTCTTAACAGCTACACTTAACTGAATGCTCTAGTTGATAGTTTTGTAGAGTGCCTAGTAATTATCTTTATGCTTCTTTTTTGAAAAGCTAGGATTTCATGTATGCACATTACTCAGAGAGTAGGAATAAAAAGTATCAGCAATTCCAACTATATAAAACACGCAAAAACTTGGCCCCAAATGGCCACTGATTAATTCCCTTCTAAAACATGTTTCATAGTAAAGGCTATGAATGTAAATCTAAAAACTCCATAATTCAATTCCCTAAATAAAGTTCTACTTGCTTCTTAATATCCCAGTTCTTATCCATGCAGAAACTGGACTTCTTTCAGTTGTAAGCTTATGTTCATGTGATGTTTATTAAAGATTTAAACTACCTACTCCAATCCTAAAAGCTCTTCCTAAAAACATCTATCAAAATGGGATCCTTTTTTTTGGTCAAAGAATTGTTAGGTCCAGGCTTATGGGTGACAAAGAATGCTTCAACTTTGAGTACATTTAAGTATATTTATGGATCTTTTTTTTTTTTTAATGCAAACACACCTGACAAGCTTACTAGTATAGGACAATGCATGTTTTTTGCTAAATTCAATTTTACTTTCCTCATCTCAGACCAGCCTTTATAATAATCTGCTTCCATAATAAGCACAAGGCCATGACCAAAAGCAGATGTCAGATTCAACCTACAGTGAACTTGTATTTGTATTTTTCTTGAGCCACAGCACCTTCCATAGCTTTTGTTTGTTCTATATTTTTGGCACTGCCACAAGATCCTCATAATCATTATTATTTTAAGAATATTTTTGGCAAACGTAAATCATTTATTGTTAACACAGACACATATGTAACATTTAGATTTTTTATTTTTAATTCTGGCTGTTTAAAAAACTCACAGTAGTTAAATATTACAGTCTCATACTCTAAATATATTTCTAACTTTGTCCTGTCTACAACATTTTTGTCTGTAAATTTTCTTGCCTGGGGAATTCGCCAATGGCCTTTGGCCAAAACCAACAAAGTTATATCCTAGACGTTAAAAGAGTTATACCTGTTTTATGACTGAGGTATCAGTGGAAAGGAATTCAAGACTCTTTAAGCTAATTCTATGTGAAAGTTATACTTTACCATTTATTATTGCAGAAGCAATTTAAAGAATGCTTTAAAATAAAATGATACTAATACAGGGTAGATTCTACTTAGTCATAGCTAAGTGTAGTCTGCATCACATCTGACACATGCAGATATAATATACCCAATGTGGAAGACTCAAACTATTTAATCTGACTTTTTATTGGCAGTCAATTCTATTTTGCAAATTTTAAAAATTAAGGTTCCCTCATCTTCTTCTAGAGTAGTCAGACCCTGCTGGGAAGCTTTTCCTAGATTTTCTTAGAATTAATGAACCGGGCCTCTCTTGCTGAACTGTGTGGTTCCACCCCAAACTCCCCTGGACAGTTCATGAGCAATGTAATCTGTTTTCACTGTGGAAGGGATTCCCATTGTGTTCTCATTCATGAACATAAAGTGGTCAGGTCAAAGGGAGAGACTTTCATGAAGAAGGCTTTTCTCTGATGTAATCCCTCCTAAAATAGAAAATCACTTTATATCAAGTTCAATTAGGACCAAATACTGTATAAATGGCCTCTGTAACAATTAGACTTCAAATACAGAAGAGGCTGAATATTACATTATTTTCTATTGACTTCTCTGGTTCTATGCCAAACATGTCTAGGCTGCAACAGAAGAGTGAGGAGGCTCACTCTTCTGTAAAATTTTGGGGAGAAAAAGAATTATGGGGGCTCTACAAGGGTGTAGTTGCAATCTGAAACTTCGCAGACATTTTGGAAAATGAATGAAGCTCTTTTACAATTATAACTTTATAGGTAGGATTTACTTACAAATTACAGGAACTTTTATAATACATCCTTATATAAATCTAACCCTTGCCAATGTGACTTACTATTTATTTAACAGCAACAGTGAACCATATGGTTTTGTTCAGAGATGCAAGATTAAAGAATAGATTTTATGTCCAAGAAAAATCTCTTTTAAAGGTAAGGAGAAAAAAGATAAGCTTTTTTTACTTAAACATAAAGGAAAAACCAATCAAAGCTATTTAGGACAAAGACCAAAACCTTTTCAATCAACTAAGCATGAATTAAGAAAGAATACTAAAAGGAAGAAAATTAGTGAGCTGTCATATTAGTCCACGAAGAGCAAGTGTTTGCTGTTAAGCAAGAGCTATATAGAAAAAATGCAGTGAAATCTTGACATACTACAGAACCAAAAACAAACAAAAAAACCCAAGCCAAAACAAAAACCTACTCCACAAATAAAACAAGATTTCATTTTAACTTTAAGAATCTGGTACGGCAGTTGCTTTTCTCAAAGGACTGAAACAATTTTGACCCCCAGCTGCTACTTATTTTATCTAACAATAGACTATTTAAAGATGTATTACTTCTGGTGAAGCTATTCATTTCACCTAAACTGCCTATAGTTTAAGCCTCAGAAGAGAACTTTGCCACTTATAGGCTGTATGCACAGACTAAATACAACACTTGTGCCTGATTCTGAATGGTATCTTATATCAAAATGCTCTCCTAATTATAGCTCTTGCTTCTCAAGCTGCTCTTTCAACTTGTCAGAAGCTGCCTAAAGTAACTAAAATTGGATTCACGCAGAAAAAAATTTTTTTTAGGAAAACATATGCAACAAGCACCTTAGCATCTGTTAACATTAAAACCAGAAGGCAGTCTGTTTAAGCACACATAAGGCAGGCTGTAAAATTTAATAATTCACAACATTCATTTTGAAATATTATGGCAATCTTTTAAAACAATGGCATATATTTCATCTGTTCAACAACTATTTATTGAGCATCTATATGCTCAATAAAACAAACATAAAGCTCCACAGGTTTGTATCATTTCTAAAGCTAAAAAGCAAAGAGAAAAATAAGGTCATCCTCTAATTTTTCTGTTACAGGCAGCCATTCCCCAACCCCTACCCCAATTATGAGAGGGTTGAGGCCCAGAAGTTTTTGTATAAGTCAACTGCGATATTTACAGGAAACTTCTTCCTGGAGTCCCAGTGTAAACAGGGACAGATCCTCAGGTGAGTCTATTTATTTAACACACGCTGCCAAGCTATTGTAGTTTTCTAAAATCGGATTGCTATTTATAATAATGCTGCTCCTGGAAAATGCTTTCTGAGCTCTAAAAGGACACGAACAATGCACTTTCTAGTTCAGCCTGGGCAGTGGAACTCTTCCAGGTCTAGGCTGATAATTCCTGTGGAGAGGAGAGCCAGAGGTCTCAGATGAGAAGAAGGGAAGGAAGTAGGAAAAACAACAGGCATTAGGAGTGAGGATTAGGAATGAACTCAAACTTTCCTCAATCCTTCTTTTTCTTTTCTCTTGATCGATCAGATAAACATGTGAAAATAAATGGGAGGGTGTCCTGGGTTTAATCAGGTTAGGACTACTGGTAATAGTGGGATGGGGTTATGAGAAATAGAATAGTTTTCAGGGACGTACAGGGAAAGGATGAGAAATCCCCAATAGTGACAAAAGGGGAAGACCGGTGGATGTGGCAGAAATGAGTCACCAAGCAGAGGGAACATTTTTATGTAATATATGTTGGCAGGGGAGTCATTGAAAAGTCAGGCACTGTTGAGGGCACACTAGAGACATCAATTCAAACGATTAGCTACTACTGACTGTTCCTTGGATATGGGGTACATGATATGTACTGAGAAAATATAAATAAAGGGAGAAGAAGAAATGAATCCTACACTGTTGGAGTATTTGTAATGCCATGCAAATTATGATGTTACACAGAAACACTAGTTATTAATCATTTCTTTTTAATACAGACAAGGAAGCTTTGTTTCAGACAGACTGAATGACTTTACCAAGGTCACACAGTCATGCTTAGTGGCACGACAGGCAAAGACTCGGGCAATGAACTTTATCATGTGACTAGACATGTGTCAAAGCCATAAACAGATGATCCCCAGGGACACCATGCAAAACAAGACTGAAGTAAGTGGGAAAAGGAAAATAAGTCAGACTCTACCCCCATACCAGAAGGGAACTGCCTCATGCACTCCGGAGAAATACTCCGTATCACACATTACAAAGCTCTAAGGGAAAACAAAAAAGCAATAGTTTTCGGCAGAGACTATGCTTTCTTCAGCATGCCCAAGTCTCATCTTCTTTGGCCATTTCTCCTCACCTATGGGGGTATCATCTTCCTACTACTCACACAGATAGCCTTAAGCTCTTTTCTTCCCCTCTCCAAATCTGATTTCAAGACAGATTGGGAAACGTCCTTACCAAGGTGTAAAAGATTCAAGACCCTTTAAAGGAGTTATGCCCTCTTGATCTTTTTTTTTTTTATGTAGACTTTTTTAGAGTAGTTTTGGGTTCACAGCAAAATTGAGTGGAAAGTAGAGTTGTCATCTACCACCCCCCAGTCCCGTGTATTTTAACAGATATCAAATACTGAAAAAAAAGCAAGGATTTATAATCTGGGATCTAGGGAATCTATTCACTGTCTTAATGGGGTCCTTGATCTATCAGATATTATATCCTGAATTATGGTATATGTGTGTATATAGATTTTTTAGGAAACAGGTCTCATCAAGTTCTCAAGGGGTTGGCATTCAGAAACAGCTAACGCTACTAAGCTAAAGAATGAAGTTCAAAGTCTAGACATCAGGTAGAGAGACTAAAGGAACTATGTGGAGGCAGAAAGGCTTCATCAGTGTCCCCAAATCATACCATACAGGTGGCTGCTATAGCAAGTATTGATATATATACCCAGGCCTCTCAACTTCAACTGGAGCTATAGAAATATCCTAGTTAACCAATGATATGGCTTTCAAATATATGATGACCACTCTCTCTCTCTCTTTTTTTTTTAAACATACCTTTAAAGCTTCTATAACAAGGTCCCTTGCTTCAAGCTCTCCTTCAAGAATACTGAATAGTGTTAGGAGTTCTGGCTTGCTGAGTTTTTCCAGATTCATCCTGAAAGCCTAAAACAAGGACAATAATCAGACAATCTTCAGAAGACAGAGTTAATTTGATACTATTAAAGAAAAAATAAAGTGAGACAGATGAGAAAAGAGCAACAATTAGAGTAGAAAATACTTTAAGAAAGGAAATGGTTATAATTAAATGGAAAAATAAGAACTTTCTGAGTTAATCATAAACTGAGCAGTAACAGAAAATAAAATTCATTTTAATTATTGATTTCATCACCATTCACAAAGATCAAATTTTCATCATTTTTCCTCCAGGCATATATACAAACATCCTAGAAGGTCTCAGAAAGAATTAATCACTAATTTTGTTCACTAGAAGTTCAGGTAAAATTTTGTTACAATGAATACTATTTCAATGAAAAATTGTTTGACCACGAAAAGATATCCCAGTTTTAGATAACTAAATTCCAAAACTGTATATAAAACATTGTGGGATCCCTTTGAAACTGGCTGAAATGAATTTGAGCAAAGATAATGTTTGGTGGGAGTATGGGAGAAATTTTTCTTTTAAATTGTCTACTTTCACAGAGAACATCTATCACAATATTTATATTTCATATAGTAAAATAAGACTTAAATGCAACCATGTACAAATGTACTTTTAAATGACTGCTTAAAATATATTGTTTAAACATCTTAATTGGCCAGGCTACTATAAACTGAATTTATTTGACTTAACAAGTTCACATTTCTATGAAATCTTGCATCTTTTAAAATATGTTAAATGGCAAATTACATGGCACAAACTCAGTCCTTTCCATAAGATTAATTTCTCACAAACCACACATAGATAGAAGCTAGAAGGCGTACAATCTTGGAAGGATCTTCTGACCATTGTGTATGGTAAGATACATTTCATAACTTCTAAAGTACAGCAAGTACTATTTTCCCTCTCCCACTCTTTACTTCTAAATTGCCACTCTCATACAGTTTTTTTTTTTTAAAGTGAATCACAACATGACTAGTTCACACACCCTCCAGCAACTCCCAACTCCTATGAGCACATTAAATTTTAGGAGGTACACAAAAGAGGCATTGATTCCTTCCAGAGCTACTGCCTTTAAGCGAATGAGAGCGTGTAGAAAATGCATACTTCACTGTGTTGTTAGATGTTGCTCCAGAACACACTGTACAAATCTTTTGCCACATGGTAAAACATGTTTAATGTAACTTCAGCTCTAACTGCTAACTTTCTAACTGGTGAGGGTCAGCGACTAGTAAGCGATTCTCACATTCTCACTTCAGTATTAGAGAGCCCTCACAACAGTTACTTTAAAAATAAGAGCTAAAAAAAAATTAAAAAAACAAAAAAACAACAAATCTAATAAAGCTACACTTAACATAAGATGGTATGCTGGAAAAAACACATGGCTTTGCAGTCAGATAGATGCCAGGTCAACATCTTCCTAGTTGTGTGACTGGGCAAGTTTTCTGATTCTCAGTTTTCTTACCTGTGAAAGTGAAATGATGATCTCTAACTCATAGGACTGTTGTAAAGATTGAGTTAATAAATATAAAACATCTTGCCAAGTTCCTGACAGAAGCTGATCAATGGTTTAATTATTAAGAACTACTATCCTCTCTCACTTTCCAAAAGAATTCCAAGAAAGGCATTACCAACATTGGGGGCAGCCAAGATCAATTACTTCAGAAATAAGTGACTTTGGCTGCTCTTTTGTAGTTGGGAACCACAAATGAAGAAGGATGATAGCATCCTGGAGTGAATAATGATGAGGAATTTAAACTACCATTTGAGTCACACTGGTTTCTTAGATGAAACCCTTCCCCCAATTCCTGATGGTTTCATGTTTTAATCTCTCTCAAGGAGATCATAAGGCAGAGAAAAAATCCTATCATTTTATTCCTTTTTTCACCCCTCCCCTGATATTAAGCAGAATAATGGGCACTTGGTAAAGGCGCTCCATAAATACCAACTGCACTGAGTACATCAACTAGGAATAGAGCTAAAAATGATAGCGTTTACACATATTACTTTTTTTCCTTCAATATCTTTATACTCCTTAAATATTCTCATTTAGAAATCTAAAAACTGTGGCTTAAAGATGCAGTGTGATATAATAAAATATAATAGACCGGGAGTGAAGAGTATAGAATTTTAGTCTCAGCTCTGCTACTAAACAGCTATATGGCTTTGAGAAAAAAAAATTACCTAGTTGCTCTGGCATTGAGTTTCCTCACAGGTAAAATAAAACAGACTAGATAGTCTCTAAAGTCCTTCATGGTTCCATTCTAAGCTTTCATGAGTGAAAATCAAGAATTACTTGTTAGAGAAATCAATTAAATAAAAATTACAGGTAAATATACAAAGAACTAAAACAGATTGTACCTAAATCAGTTTTTGATCTGTTGTGATAAATATACATCCTCATAAAAGAGTGAAATTGAAACAATCTTAAGTCACTTTAATTATAAAACAGTCTAGCCTAGGCAAGAAAAAATTCTATTCTTTGTCAATGGCATAAAGATCAATATTCGTGTTACCTCTACACTTGTAAATAACTTCTGCACACAAATGTTAATATCTGGAACATTTTGCTAATGTATCAACTTATTTAGCTTGGTGTCTACATGAAATAAATATAATACAAATACAACACAGGAGGGAAAAAAAGGGCCATAGCTGTGTAATTCAAACCCGAGAGGTCTGTTTTCGCATATTCCTATAACCATTCTTTATAAATATTAAAATTTAGTTCTTTGCTGTCCTTTACATTTGAATCTAATTTTAACACACAACACATTGCAGAACTTTTTGTCTGA
This sequence comes from Aethalodelphis obliquidens, assembly GCF_003676395.1. Classification (NCBI taxonomy): domain Eukaryota; kingdom Metazoa; phylum Chordata; class Mammalia; order Artiodactyla; family Delphinidae; genus Aethalodelphis; species Aethalodelphis obliquidens. Next base: position 899,997 of record NW_020838014.1, on the reverse strand, counting down.
AATATAAATGAACGATAGTAAAACTGCATTATGTTTTAGTATGGCAGTGATATTCCTGGGGGTGGTATGAGGGTGGGGATGGGGATGGGAGTGATACTGACCTGATAACTGGCAGTCACACTTTAGTCCTCAAGTATAAATTCTTAAGGTTTTCTTCAGTTAAAATTTGGGAAAATTGACAAATATATTTAAAATGTCGTCAGCATGGTGGAAAAATGTCCAATGCTGCAAAATAATAAGAAATTTATTGTCTATGTGACCATACTATAAACAATTGGTAAATCCCAAGAATGTCAACTGTCATTATAGCTGATGAAGCCTGACAGCTGTTGGTTGATACAGACAAGAAAGAAGAAAATAGCCACTTCTTCAAGTTGAAGCTGAGTAATATAGCAAAAATATCAGGAATCTGACTTCCCTTTTGCAATCATAATTAGGGAAGGTGAGGTCTTTCAAAATCTTTTCACTGTCATTTCAAGAACTATTTTATGAATGTCACCAGAAGAAACTGACTTTCTCTCCCTGAATTGATAAAAGCCTATTTGCTCGAAACACCATGACTTATGCACCATGCACTCAGATAAAAAAAAATAACATAATTACAACTGAACTTTTCAAACTGCCAAATTCGTGTAAGGAAAATTCTCATCCCCTCATCTCTTGCCAATCAATAAACAAACAAATCAATCTGTCACCACCTCAACTTTGTAGGGCTTATTACTCATCCCAGATTCTACTTTTTCCCATTTATTTTCAAATATTAAATGTTGAATTATATGTAATTTTTGGTTTATGTTTTTCTAATAGTGTATTAGACCCTGCAAACTTAAAAAAAAAGATAGGCCCTAATTTTTATTTGATAAAACATAAATTTTGTCTTGTATTTAAGGTATTTAAATTACCAAGTCCATTCGACTCCAATTTCTGCCAATATATAAATTATATGGTCTAAGATTTTCAGAAAAAGGCTGTTTCTAACTCCATATTCATTATCAGAAATATGACTGCCAGATTTCTGGCATGTCATATTGTAGTCTATAGACTCATTCTCCACTTATTTTCTAAATGAGCTGTTACTTGTCATTGTCCATTAAGTAACTGTGAAAGACAAGATCGTTTCAACCAGATGCTCAGCTCACTCCTTCCGGCAGAATCTCTCCAAGACCCAACTTTCCTTAGAGTTTAGATGTAGATATTTCTGCCTAAGGAATGCTACAGTCTATAAATTTGAAATAAAAACCACCTGTGGACAAGTTGTCTGTATATATTATGATACACTGTGGTACAGCTAGCTGTAGCTATATTAAGCTTTATAGTTTTCTCAATTAAAAAAATATATAAACGTATATAATAAAAAGTTACACATATTTTAATACCCTGGAAAACTGAGCCTATTTATAGACTAAGTATAAAACTTGTTTTTAAGTTATTAATAAATGATTTCAAACATGAGTTTGCCCAGCTTACAATATGGTCTATTCACATGCTACTTCCCACCAAGTCAGGGCCAACAGCCAGGAGAGCATGAATCTCTCTTTTTTTAAAAAATACATTTATTTATTTATTTATGGCTGCATTGGGTCTTCATTGCTGTGCGGGTTTTCTCTAGTTGCGGCCAGCGGGGGCTACTCTTCGTTGTGATGCGCGGGCTTCTCATCGCGGTGGCTTCTCTTGTGGAGCTCGGGCTCTAGGCGTGCGGGCTTCAGTAGTTGTGGCGTGTGAGCTCAGTAGTTGTGGCTCACGGGATCTGGAGGGCAGGCTCGGTAGCTGTGGCGCACGGGCTTAGTTGCTCCGCGGCATGTGGGATCTTCCCGGACCAGGGCTTGAACCCGTGTCCCACTGCACCACCAGGGAAGTCCATGAATCTCTTCTGTATGAACTTCCATGTGCCAACAGCCACAAGAATTATGGGTATCGAGGACACTGGCTCTGCACCTCCTGAACAACAGTGCTCATTTTGCCACGGAGGTATGCTGCTCTGGCTTGGGCTCTGTTCATTTTATTCTAGCCTTTTCCCTTGACCCAACATCCACTCATTCTGGTTCTGGTTGTGCCTCTTCCTTCTTGAGGAAGTCTCAGCTTTTGCTCTGGAACTCATTGTTTGATAGCAGGCATTGTTGCCTTTTTACCACATGGAGATTGGGTGGCAGAAAAAGAAACACCCCAGTTTCTACAGCTATGTAAGGAGTAAGGCAGGGCAGGGTGGAGTACACGTAGATGTTTGTCTATCTAGTATCTGGGTTTGTGTATGTCTTTATGTGGAACTGAAGGCTTTATTTCTATGTGGTGGGTGATGTGGGACAGGAAAGAGAAAAAACATTTTTAAGGTGAATCTCAGATATTTCTGAACATAGAAGCACCTCAAAAAAACCTACATAAATCTTTTTTAAAAAATCCATTTGGCTAGCACCAAAGAAAAAAAAAAAGAAATCAGTTATTTTACCCAGGAGACCACTCTTGCAAAACTGGATAAAAATCACCTCTTTACTATATACTCAGATATCAGATTAAAGAAATTTATACTTGGGCTACAATTGACTAAGATTCAGGCCATTCAGTAAGTTTTTAGTATCAGTGATAAGGTATTAGCACGGATGTAAAGCAAACTTGCTCCAATTATGTAAAGACTCTTTCCAGTACATATAAACAAAACCAAAATTTGGGAGGCCAGTTAATTCTAAAAATTCAAAGAGTCAACACTGACATACAAAGTGGCTGTTTTGACAGCTTTCCATTAGATAATATACTTCCTTAAAAATCCAGTATATATGAAATTAAAAAAAATAAACGTCACATTTATAAATACCAAATCTAAAATGGACAAAAGTGCACAGCTATTTTTAAAAAAAATGTATCCAAAGCAACCTCCTATCTGAGGGCGGAAGGTGTTGACACATTACCTTGACTATCTCAAGATTTAAGCCTTCCCACCCTCTGGCACTTTTGGTTTTTCATAAAGGTTATTTATGCGTTTGGGGGTAAGAGAGTGACAACATTCCAAATTGTACCTCTCATTCCACTTTTGGCATTTTAGGATTAGGTTAGTAAAGAAAAACATGTCAAAATATTGTCAGAAAATAAATTTTCTGATCACGAAAGCAGATCTTTTGTACGTTTACTAAAGAGAGCTGTTTCTGCTATTATTATTTACAGATTCTAAAACCAAGACAGAAAAACAAACCTTTTTACTGAATTCTACAATACTATGCAATAAAAGCTTTACTACAAATGTCAAATCAATCTTCTTTCAGTTGAAGGTAAAAGATATTATCTGAGTATTTGTATTCTTATGTGTCTATGTGTTATAACGTGTTATGGGCTAAATTGTGTCCTCTAACCCCAAAATTATACATTGAAGTCCTAATCCCCAGTACCCCCATAATGTGACTGTATTTGAAGACAGGGTCTTTAAAGAGGTAATTAAGTGAAAAATGAGGTCATGGGGGATTTCCCTAGTGGCGCAGTGGTTAAGAATCCACCTGCCAATGCAAGGGACACGGGACGAGTCCTGGTCTGGGAAGATCCCACATGCCACAGAGCAACTAAGCCCGTGCGCCACAACTACTGAGCCTGTGCTCTAGAGCCTGCGAGCCACAACTACTGAAGCCCAACACCTAGAGCCCGTGTTTCACAACACGAGAAGCCACCACAATGACAAGCCCACGCACCGCAACGAAGAGTAGCCCCCACTTGCTGCAACTAGAGAAAGCCCGCGTGCAGCAATGAAGACCCAATGCAGCCACAAATAAATTAATTAATTAATTTACAAAAAATGAGGTCATGGGATTCCCTGGTGGTCCAGTGGTTAAGACTCTGCGCTTCCACTGTGGGGGGGCATGGGTTCGATCCCTGGCCAGGGAACTAAGATTCTGCATGCTGTGTGGTGCAGCCAAAAAAAGAAAAAAAAAAAAAAAAAGAGGTCATTAGGGTAGTCCCTAATCTAATATGCCTGGTGTCCTTATAAGAAGAGAAAGTTGGACAAAAACGCAGGACAGGGAGAGACCATGTGAAGACACAGGGAGAAGATGGTCATTTAACAAGCCAAAGAGAGAGGCCTCAGAAGAAACCAATCCTGCTGACACATTGATTTCTGACTTCTAGCCTCCAGGATTGTGAGAAAATAAATTTCTGTTGTTTAAGCCACCCAGTCTGTGGTACTTGTTATGGCAGCTCTAGCAAACTAATACAACGTGCTAACCGTTTACTACTTTTAAAGACTATTACAGCAACTAGATCAAAGCCTTCCCCTTACCATGAGAGTGCCTGAACAAAGAATGCCCTGCTTTGTCTTATCAGTCTGCTTTTTCCAGCAACACTATGTATAGGATTATATAAAACAGAATGGTTTTGAAACAGTTTTGGAGATTGTAAATTTCAGGATCCTGAAATATAATATGAATAATGCACTTACAAAGAAATTACAACAGTGCTAAAGGACTGAGGTGCTTGTTTATCTAATACTGTCAATATGGATTTTGAAGGAGGTCTCAAGAAACCAGTTCTGTAATAAAGCTGATTATTCTTTAAGATCAATACTTAAAATGCTTTCAGTACTCTACTCAAAGCTGATTCTAGGATACCAGATATTCTAGATTTATACTTAGTACAGAAATTAGTAATATAATTGAGCTTACCAATGTTAATCACCACTTCCTCAGAGTTTTATTTTTATTTGATTATTTTTTTCCTCAGAGTTTTCTAGAGTAGTTTTCTAAGAAGAATTTAAGCCTTAATAGCAATAATAAAAAAGATACACACTTTTTGAGCTAAACATAAACATGTTCCAGGCAGTGTTCTAAGTACTTGACATGTATTAATTCCGTCCTTACAACCTTAGGTGATAGATGCTATAACCATTATCAACAAGTTCATCATCATCATCATCCCCATTTTATACAGATGGGAAAACTGAGGTACAAAGGCTAAATAACTTAAAGTTTCACATCTAGTATGTGGCAGAAATAGAATTTGAACCTAAGTAATTTGATTCCAGAGGCTTCCTTAGAAACCACTGCTACTTGGTAACCACTGTTCCCATCAGATTTTCTCATTTTATCAGCTAAAATGTGATTCACAGAGCTGGAAGGGACCTCAGAAATAATCTAATGTAGCACTCTCATTTTACAGATGAAAACTGAGGCCAGAGTTGTTAAGTGAATTACTGAAGATTATAGTTAAATAGTAAAATTATTAAGATCCAGTCTAATCCACTTTCTGGGACACCATGATGGATATCAGGGTTTTGTTTTGGTTAGCTCTGTTTTAAGCCTCATACATCTCTAGTGTGTCTGTGTGTGTGTGTGAATGTCCGTCTCTCTTACTATGTGTGTACATCTGTTTCTATCATTGTCTCTTCTACATGTTGCCAACAACATTTATATACATCCTGAAGAAAGGGAGGAAGTGGCCTCATGCCCATAAACAAGCATTCAAACATCTCTCCCCCAAAATGAGGACATCTGGCACAACGCTATTAAAAACAGGTCTGTCTACCTAGATATCCGTTTACACCTTTTCAAGTATTCTCATCTGAGACAAGACCAAACCAGAAGAGCTACATTAGTTAAGCTACTGGAATGTACGTTAATGAAAATGAAGAATAGTTTTTACATTAACACATTTTTTCATTAAAATTAAAAATATGTCTTCTAATATCAGAAAATTACCAGCAGTATTTACCATTTCAGGTATATGTGTCAGTGGCTTTATTTATTTCAATGAAATTATAACATGATTTCATTGAAATACGTATATCTGTCTATATCATCTATCTGTCCATCATTCCCCTAAATTTCTGCTTTTCTGAAATAATGTCACCATGATTTGTAAAATACCACAATGAGGGAACAATAATATGTAGATTGATTTTATTTCCAGTAAAATGATTCATGGGCCTCAATTCTACAGGCAGTCTGGAATACAAGAACCCTTCAAATATTCAACCTTAATGTTGGATGAAGTCGTTGACTCCATCAGGATTTCAAACCAGGAAGAAACAGAGCATATGGTGTGGAGGATGAACTGTAATACAGTCAAGGTATCTGTGTTTTAGCTATGCCCATAACCTGACTCTCCCTGAACTGTAAAAAAATTTCACAAAAACCTGTAACAGAATATCGTAACTGATGATCTTGTTTTGCCTTTTAACTTCTGTCTTCTAAATCAGACCACTGATTTTTTAAAAAGTTTAACAATTTGATATCAGTTGAAAATGACCAACAGACCTAGCAATTGTTTTTGCTCCAAGGTTTTTTGGGGACAGTAACTCTTCTGGGAGGCAGTGTGTTGCAGTGGAAAGTGCTTGGACTTTGGAGCCCTACAGACCTAAGTTTGCACCCCGGCTCTACCACTTCATACTTCCTTGATCCACGTAACCTTTGAGCTTTCAGTTCTTCATCTATAAAATGCAGATGACAATACATACTCTAACAGGATACTGAATGGTTTAAATGAGTTAGTGACTGGTCAGTTCTCTCATTTCTCATCCCTGGAGAGCATATATTTGGTTTCATCTATAAGGATAATGAAGTTTTCCTTTTTCCAATGAGTTCTCACTTTCTACCACTCATGTGTCTAATTTAGAAATCAAAACAAGTTTACTGCTTCTAACCTGGTAGGTTGATCTGCTCCAAGAAGGAGATGGCCTGGCCAGTTCCTGGGAAAGGCAGCTTAGGAACACACACAACACTTATTCAGGCCAATGGTTATCTGCACACTACTTGGGAAAGAAAAAGGACAATCTTCTGCCTAGAGTGGCTTTTTGTGACTTTAGGATATAAGTGAAAAGATTGCTTTTGCTTCCACTGAATTTCTACAGCTTTTAATCAAGTTACAATTTTAACTCATAATACTGATAAACGCATTTTCTAAAAATATCACAGCTATTTTGAAATCATATTAAATGCATAATGGATATGTATCTTATTCATAACCCAAGAGCAGTTATCACATTCTATTACATCAATTCATCTCTCTACATAGCTGTCTTTTGTCTCATAAGATTCTGCTCTTCTAGACAAATACTCTGTCTTATTCAGCTTGATAAACTTAGCACCCAGCAGTCTCTGGTTCAAAGGGGTAATCAAAACATGCTGGCCGGAAAGAAATGTACAGTGCAGTACCTTGAATTACAGTGTACAAAACTGGACTTTATCTTCTGGGAAATAAGAAGCCACTAAACATTTTTAACTAGGTGAATCTCACAATAAAAATATAGTTTCAGGAAGGTTAAAGCTTGACATACAGAGTTGATTTGAGTGAAGAGAAACTGGAAGCAGAAAAAGCAGTTGGGAGAAAACTTTAACAGTACAGGTATGAGGTTAAAGTGTGTGAACTAGGATGGTGGCAGTAAGAATAGGAAAAAAAAAAAAAGACCGATGCAAGAGACTTTATAAAGAATGTATAGTAACTTGGTACTGGTTTTTTTAAGGAGGTTAAGAGGGGAAATAATCCCAGATCAGCTGAGGTTTCTAAGGCTGGGTGACTATAATGATGATGCCATTAACAGAAACAGGGATGTTAGAAAAGGAGCGGGTTTTGGGGGGGGAAATAATGACTGTGATGCGAGACATGCTGAATGAGAAGTAACTAGACCCCCAAGAAGAACGTGTTCAGACTCAGTGAGTGTGGTGAAGGCTAAAGGTTTAGAAGCAGAGAAGTCTTTAGGGGTGGAGCCTTTTCCGAAAATTTCTTCCGTGTCTTCAATTTAAGAACAAGAGGCAATAAGAAGAAGCTGATACATAGGACTAGACCAGATCTTGTTTGTACCGTCAAATATTAAACCAGTTAAGAACCAGATTGTTTGTGTTCTCACTGCTGTTCAACCCACTACAACAGAAAGGACTACTTAGCAGACACCAAGGAATGGGGAACACCTTCCTTCAAAAACCCCCAAACTTAGTGCTCCTTTTTTCTACAACTTACCCGTCAGTTCATTCTCCTCTCTGTTATAATTTATAGATCTTATTTCTCATTAAAACAACTCATCCCTGCTTGCTTCTCCCTCTGCACTCCTTCCTCCCTGGCTCACCTTTCTAGGCGAGCAGACCCAGAGAACACTGCAGCCTCTCCTTCCCCACCAGCTCTGTACAAAGGATCCATGCAGATGCTCCCAAGGCTCAGGGTCAGGAATCTTTTTTGTCTGCAAACCCCGTCGTCCTGTGCTCTCCTATTTTCCTTCCTAGCTTCTATTTGAACTCAGTAACAGTTAAGGATTATATTCTTTAAACTCAGTAACAATTAAGGATTACATTCTTTGTGGCTCCAAAAGGCAGAAACGATCCATTTAGCAGCAAAGCACACATTTAGAGTGGAAGCTCTGGCTTTGGACCTGAAATACAGTTTGGAAATAGTCGGCAGGGAGAAACCATATTACTACATTCTTTACTTCGATGCCTGCTTGTAGTCCTGTTTTCCTCAGCCCACAAACCCCTGTCCTCCACTCCCCCACCTCCACTCTTAACTTCCCTATCCATAGTTTCTTCTCACCCATTTGAGTTGTTCTTATGCTTGCTCCTTACTTTGGGGGTAGTAGAAGAGTTGTTCAAAAGGCAAAAATCACTGTCAATCAAAATTACCATTGAAAATCCCTTAAATCTCACAGAAGGTACAACCCTGCACCATAATCACGGTATCCACGAAACCATTTATATGACACTGACGGTGAAGGTACTTAAGGCACTGTGGAGTGAAACAACTGACAATTCAGAGAGAAGACATCAGATGGTTGAATCCCTTGCCTTTCCTTTTCCAGGGCCAAAGAGTTTAAGGAAGATAAGGTACATGACAAAATTATGAAACACACACAACCATAAGACACATGGGCTGCCCTAAAAACTCTTCTGTCGGATGTCTGAGATCATGACATATACAAGCTTTGTTTCCCTCTAATTAGGAAGCTTAGCTATATATTCAAATATTTAAAACAAAACCAACCAATATGTAAACTCAGACACTAATTCTTCACATTTGTTTAAATGCTAAAGGAGTAAAAGAATATTTAAGATTAAATTCTTTAACTCACATGCAAAGTGCTAATAATAATGGCAATAATACCTACCAATTACTGAGTGCTTCCTATATGTCATGTTCATGTAATCTTTTAAAAAAAATCTCTGAAAGTCATTTTTAAGTCACAGCTGAGGAAACTGAGATATGGTGAAGATAAAAAACTGCCATTTCCCTGGGTCATACAGCAAAAGAGCAGGGATTTGAACTCAGGTCTGCCTTTAAAGTCTGTGCTGTAAATCAGCACACTTTAGAGCCTCACCATAAATAAGCCACGTTCTCACTGAAATGCTTTGAACTAAAACTACGAAGATTTGATTTTTAGTTATTATCAGCAAACATCCAGGAAATAAGAAAAAATGGCCTTTAGTAACAGGCTGACAAGCTATTCCTGGGGTCAACCACGACAGACTGGACAAACTTCCTCTAGAAATAAATCTCTGCTTCTTGTATCATGCCACTAAACACCAATTCAGTGGCCTAAAAATCCTTGTATCAGATGTCTGAGATCATGACATATACAAGCTTTGTTTTCCCCTACTTAGGCATCTTAGCTATATATTGAAATATTTAAAATAAAACCAACCAATAACTAAAATCAGACACTAATTCTTCACCTTTGTTTAAATGCTATAGAGGAAGAATATTTAATATTAAATTCTCTATGGACTGTTTATACTAACAAGATGCGCCACATCTTATCAGTAAATTATCTTTCTAGTCTACCCGAAGGGGTCAGCTTCAAACTAAGTTCAACAAATGCTCATGAAGTCAAACTATATACTAGGCATTGTGAAAGGTACAAAGATGGAACATACTAATATCTCTCTCAAAGAATTTATAATTTAATGAGGCAGATTACAAATATACCTTAAAAAAATCTCTGCATACAAATGTTTTTCTTCATCTGACATAACCAAACAGGTGTTGAAAAAGTTAAAGGAAAGATTTCCAAGACCCAAATGTGTATCAAACAGATCCTGCTTATTGTGCCAAGTAATCAAAGAGCATTATTTGCTTTTTCCTCTCTGCTCATTAAGGCCCTGGCAATCACCACAACTTTGGTTTCCTTAGTCTCTTACCTCAGTTTATTTTCTGTTCTCTGCTCATGTAATAAGATATATCTTTTTGGGAATTCCTGTTCTGCTTTTAGTTCTTTTCTGCTGCTATTGCTAGGGGCCCTTATCCACCTATCGCAGTACACTTTGTGTTTGCTGGAGAGACCCTCCACAGTTTCTTCTTTGTGCCTTTTTATCGGAGATCTGGAAACAATCACTGAGCAGATCTGTGAGCACTGAGACTGGCTCTGAAAACTTCAAACCTAACTATTCAAAATTAATTACCTTCAGAAAGTCTACCTTCAGAGACTCTAATCAGGAAGGTAAAAGACAGCTGTTATAATTGCCCCCATGATTCCAACTCCTTGCATCCCATGGTTATTATCTTTGGCTATAAATAGCAGTAGTAAGACTTCAGACCGAAAGCAAAAGAAACAATGCTAAAAAAAAATATGGCAAATTTAATATATGAAAGTGCTAGCAATAGATGATTACTAGGGATTCAATGGCATTAACATTACGCCAAAAGCATCAATATTTCGCACCTGCTGAAATGAAGGCCTTTTTAGCACACTATAGGGACACTCTCTGGTAGTCACATGTGTGTGAATAGCTGGAGTTTACCTTGCTTTTATTTATCCTTATCGCTGAGATTTAAAATGTGCTTTTAATTTTCATCCCCTGAATTTTGGTAGATGATAGTGGTCTTGTAAAACCGATCAACAACATTTTATATATATATATATATATATATATATATATATATATATATCAGTTTCACCTGGAGGGAAAAACCCACCATAAAATAGGGGCTAGAGAGTAACCAAACGCCACCGGACCAGATTAATCATAAACCTAGACCACTGAACCTGAATTTTCTTCAAACACTTCCTGCCTTTTGTTTCAACAGAACTATACCTTCCAGGTTAACTGCAGTCTCCCTGAGCAACAGACCAGCCTACCCGAGACTAGGAGATACTCATTCCTAATCTAAAGCTCTTTATTTACTTATCTGTACTGTTTCACTTGAAAGCAGGCTGTTATTCACTGACAGTCCAACAATATACAGTGCATTCCTACCCACACAAGACCAACTCTGTAGATATCCAACACGCCCACCTCACTATGAAATACCAAAGGGTGGTTTTTCATCCAGTTTTCAGGGAAGAAACAGGGTGGAAAGCAAAAATGAAACGCAACTCAAACCTAAAAAAACCCTTAGAGGTTGGGTTCTCCCTCAAGGAATAAAGGTACAAAGGGGGGCGGGGAAGGTTACTATTTCTCCTTCCTCCAGAGACTAAAAAGATCCCGAAGCAGGTGAGCCCTCGATGCCCCACAGGAGAAAAGAGGATCCTAGGGGCTTCAGGCGGAAGGCTGAGGATCAGAGAATGGGGGATGGGAAGAACCCAAGTGGGGGAAGGCCGTTTCGTCCGTGGAGCTGGCAGTCTACGTCGGGTCTCTGATTTTTGCATCGCCCCATCTCTCTTTTTTTCTTTTTTGAAAACACTGATTTTTATCTTACGGATGAAACTAGCTCTGGTCCCACCCTAGCGAGCAGGACAGGTGTAGGAAGGGATGTCTGGCTTCCCGGGGGCGGCCAGACAAATGGGGGTGGGGACAGCAGTCTACAGAATGGGAACCCGTACGCCTTCTCCCAAGGTTGAGGGGCCGGGCGAGGGGGCCCTTTATACGGAGGGTGTCAGGAGGGCAGCCCCTTCTGGGGAGCTGGGGTTGACGGGGGGCAATAAGTGGCTGCGAGCACCCTCGAAGGTTGAGAAGCCGCCTCCTCAGGGAATACCGGGAGGTAGAGGAGACGGCTCCGCCCCCTCAGGGGATGGGCGCGAGCGGCAGTTGGGACGGCGGCGGGAGGACACCGGTGGTCCTACCCCTGCTTTTCTCTCGAGAACCCGGCCTCCCAGCCGCCGCCAAGCCCGGGCGCCAGCGGCTCCTACCTTTTCCCAGCGCTCGGGGCTCCTCTCCCTGCCGCCTCCGCCACCCGCTCCATCCACAGCCCCCCGAGGCCCCGCCCCTCGACCGCCTGGCGAGGGCCCTGGCATTCGGCAGGGCCAATCTCCTTCTCGCCTCTCCATCCCTGACACCAATCCGCTCCGGCTGGAGGAGGAGCTTCTCCAATGTCTTTTAGGCTCCTCCCGGGGCCCCAAGATCCCTTTTGTTTGGGGAGAGCCTAGCTGGGATTGAGCTTGCGTCACTTCCGGGAGGAAGCGTAGTCCTCCGGCCCGGGCTAGGGGGTGGGCTTACGACCCTCACTGCCAGGCTTCTGCAACTTTCCACCTTCTAAGCTATTTCTGGACCGGACGGTGGCGAGTGCTTCGTGTTTACCCTCATGGTACGGGCAGCTTAGGAACGGCGGGTTTCGGGTGCCCTGATTGATCAGGCACATTAACGTTTCATTTCATCCAAAATGTTAATAAATGAAGTGCGCTTTGGGTCTGCTTTAGAAAACCGGTTGTTGAAAACCTGGTAACGTGGCTTGCCTTCTCTCTTTTTTTTCCAGTACGAAGCCTGTGCTAGAAACAAGGGCGCAAAGATAAAAAACCCGGAGACGCCCCCCCTTCTCTTTTCACATTACATTTGGAAGAGAATAGTAGCTCTGGAGCCCCTGGAGCGGGGACACCGGGTAGCCCAAACCCAGCCAGACCTGCCTTCCAGGTAGAAGTCGAATGAATAAAATTCGTGTGTCATGGTTTTCTACGTTATGTTTTACAAATGAGGGGACTTTTTTGTGTCCTTGGCCCCATTATACCGTGGGGCCACGTTCGCAGTGACGCTGGGACACAGGACAGTAGAGGATGCAAGGAATGCCTGTCCCTCGTGAACACAGGAATGCAGATCTTGCTGGTGGTCGCAGCAAGTCTTACCAGCACCAAATAACCCAGAAAAGGGAGAGGACCCTTCCTTAGGTCAAGGTTTCTGGATCCTTTTCCAGTTCACAGATTGATTCAACTGGTTAAGAGAATAGTAACCACATTGTTTTTAATATAATATAATAAATACTTACAATTAAATATTTATAATGCATAAATAATGGAAATTAATTTTAATATATTATTTCTAATATTAACAATTCTTATTAAGCAAGACAGTACTAGGGGCCTAGTACTCACCTAGGCAGACTATCTCAGGACAGATGCAGCCCTGTCCTCATGCAGTTTATGGTCTGGTGGAAGGATGTGGTCAGTCTGCAATCATTGATATGTTTGAAGGAAGTAAACCGGTATTAATGTCATCACTGTGCCAGGTACTTTCATATAATGATTTAATCTTCACTACCAAATGAAAAATCTTTCCTAACCTGTAAGATAGACATCATTGGTGCCCATTTTACAGATGAGAAGATAGAGATTCAGAGAAATCAAGTAAAGCCATAGAGCTAGTAAATGGTAAATAAAGAACTTCCAACAAGATGTGTGATTTCAAACCTGTGCTATATTCTGCTCACCATACACTTGGCTCTCACAAGGAGAGCTGGTCCAGAGTGGGCCTGGATGACTGTAAATCCAGCATTAGAGACCGAAACAAGCTCCATGCCTCCCCCTATTGACTGCTGGCTGGAGAAGTTCATCTCTATATATGAAGGACAAGAAGACTGTACTGAGGTGCTCAACAGCAGCCCAAGTGCTTCTGAAGTAACAAATAGGAAATACAGAACTTCAGAAAGACATCATTCCCTGTGTTCAGGAGACTGATGATCTGAAAGGCGAGATGAAGGGCCAGGCACATAGTAGGTGCTCAACAAATACTGACGTCACTTGAAACAAATGTCTGAAATGGTTAAAAACACAGAGTTTAAGTGCTGGACTAGGCCCATGAATTTGAAAAATTCCGTTTCCTCCTCCTCCCTTTTGCCCTGCCTTACGGGTGTGCAATGAGGAAGTGCCTCATTGCCCGACAATGAGGCAGACGTGGGAGAACAGGCTATTTTCTGCTGGCTTCTGAGTCACTCTAAGAGTTGTCCCAGTGAATCAGCTCATCCCTCCTCCCCTCCTTCCCTTTGTTAACCCACCACCACCCATTCTACTCCCAGGCTGACCTGGTGCTTTCTTCCTTTACAGCAACCGGCAGCTCCCCTGATTCCCTGAGCTCCCACTTGTCCATTCCTCAGTGAGTGTGGGAGGACCCAGCAAGAATGAGATCATCCCCACCATCTAGGATTGAGTCCTGAGGGTATTCAGATTACTCTCTTTTTAATTCATCACCCCAGGAGCTAGTGCATGGGCAGGGCTTGTGAACCTGAAGTTTTGTGATTCTTCAAATACATAAAATGTGTAAATTAATTTAGAGTCTGGCACACTGATGTACATACACAGAGGTAGAAAGTGGGTTTGTACTAATTTCTTAAATTTGTATAACACAACATACCATTTTTATATCTATTATTTTATCAACTTGCCAGTAAGTGTTTATTAAATGCCTACTGTGTATCAGGTAACAATTTAGTAAGAAGTGCTAAAGATTATAGTGTGTGTTAATTTTTCTCCAAATAAGTAAACTTCCTAGGTAGGTCTACCGTAAATGTTTATTGCTGGTTTGGGGAGGCAATGATGGAGTAAAAGAGGGCTAGACTGGAAGAAAAAACAAAAAACTGCGAGTTCTGCTGGAGGTCTCCCTCTGTCACAAACTCTAGTTTCCTAGGGCTGCTGTAACAAATTACCACAAACTGCGTGGCTTAAAACAACAGAAATGTATTCTCTTTCAGTCAGGAGGCCAGGAGTCTGAAATCAGGGTGTTGACAAGGTCGGTTCCTGGGTGAGGGGTGTTGGTAGGGGTGGGTTTATGGCATTTAAACTGCTCTCCTAGTTTATGGGGGTTCCTGGCAAACCTTGGCATTCCTTGGCTTGTAGCTGAATCGCCCTAGTCTCTGCCTCTGTCTTCACATGGCTTTCTTTCCTCTGTGACTTGATGTCTCTATATGTCCTGTCCTCTTCAATTTTTTTTTTTTCCCTGCGATACGCGGGCCTCTCACTGTTGTGGCCTCTCCTGTTGAGGAGCACAGGCTCCGGACGCGCAGGCTCAGCGGCCATGGCTCACGGGCCCAGCTGCTCCACGGCATGTGGGATCTTCCTGGACTGGGGCACAAACCCGTGTCCCTTGCATCGGCAAGTGGACTCTCAACCACTGTGCCACCAGGGAAGCCCCCTCTCCTCTTCTTATAAGGACAGCAGTCATATTTGATTTAGAACTCATCTTAATCTAGTATGACCTTATCTTAACTCATTACATCTGCAAAGATCCCATTTCCAAAAAAGTTCACATTCTGAGGTTCCAGATGGACATGGATTCTGGGGGGTGGGGATGAGAACCATTCAAACCAGTATGCAAAACTACTTCGCACAGTAATACCCCCACTTAACTCCGTTTAGCTTCATTGGTAATGGCATGAAAGTAGTGAACTAATTCCTAAAGATCATTTCAGTTCTATAATTGTATGATGATTATATATGCTAGAAGCATTTCTCAAGCCTTTACTATATGCCAGGCACTATGAAATTGCTTCACAGTACATCTGAGTTAACCCTTAAGAGAATTCCAGGAGATAGATGTGAATACTCCCATTTTGCAGATGAGGAAATTGAGGTACAAAGAAGTCCATAGTCATGGAATTCATAAGTGATGAAGATGGAATATATTCACTCAGGTCTGACTCCAAAGTCCACCCTCACAATTACTATGCTCTGTCATCTCTCCATCATACTAGATGGGTTAGGAAGATGGGGAATGCAATAAATCTTTAAAATTTTGATTTATGTAATACATGGAGCTGGGTAGCAATCTTCCTGGGGAAAGCAAGAGAGAAGGGAACAGTGGGTGGCAATGAAAACTTAGTAGGGAAGAGGAGAGCTATGGACACTTACCTGAACCTCAGTTTCCTCATTTGTAAAATGCAATAATCGTTCCTCCAGGTGGTTGTGAATATCCAAGCGAGATAATGGACGTGAAAGTATTTGATAAACCCTATGAGGGGTGACGATAAACTACCTGGGAGATCTTGCTCAAACTCTTCCTCCTCTCTGGGTCCTTGCCCTCCAGCTGAACATCTAAGGGTTGAGCTATCTGGGGCTCTATAGGACTCCTTCTAGCTGTGACCCACTGAGACTTACTAAGATGCTGGGTGGGCTAGATGTAAAAGTTGGAGTGACTGGGAAAAGTGACCTGGCCTGGCTCCCTTACCTCTTGTTCCTCAAGCCCCCACCTGGCTCCTCCAGGAGGGGATCCTGCGGTTGCAGTCTAGCAGCGGCAGAGAGCTCTCGAGGCCGGGACCAGGCTGAAGTGGGAAGGACAGTGTGCTCTCCGTGGCTCCCTACATTTTCTCTCATTATTTGCTCCCAGGCCTTTCTGAGTAGTCCTTAAGGTTCTCTTCTAGCTTGGATCAGCCCGACCTGGGCGACTGGGGCACAGGGGAAGTTGAGATTTCTGGGCGTGGCCCTCACTGTGTTCTCGATCGTATTGCTCCCCCTAGTGCTCAGCGACGAGTCCTGCAGCTGTCAGCTTCCCTCTTGGCCGTCCCCGCGCGTTCCGCGGAGGCCTCTCCCCAGACAGTTTTTTCTTTTAAGGGTGTGGGCTGAGAGCGCAGCAGGTAGGGTGCTCCAAGGACCAGAAGTTCGGAAAAACCACCTTCAGGGACAGATTCTTCTGGTTTTTAGCTAAGTGTTGGGGCCAGCTTGACCATGAGGGAGCCGGGAAACTCTTCTCCTGGATTTCACAGAGGAAGGTTGGGAAGGAAAGGGAAAGAAATCTAACATTGCGTGTCCACTATGTATCAGGCACTGTGCCAGGTGCTTTACATATATTACATGTGTTGCCCTTGTAATCCTTACATATATAATCTATACATTCCTTTACATATATAATTCTTGCGATCATCCTAAGAGATAATTCTTATTACTTCTAGTTTTTCACATTAGAAAGCAGGTTCAGAGAGGTTAAGTGTCTTGCCAAAGGTCACATAATAGTAACAATGATAATGACATCAACCAGTTATTTAGTGCCTGCTTCACACCAGGCACAGTATTTCTTTTCATCCTCCTAGCAAATCTTTAAAATAATTACGATAACCTCCATTTTACTGATGAGATCACTGAGGTTTAGCTAGTTTAAGACAGGGGTAACTGAGAAGCTTGCCTGAGATCAAAGAGGTAGGTCTTTCTGTCTCTGTTTCCATTCCACCACTGCCTCATGGAGCTGTGGGTGGTAGAGGTGGACTGAGCCTAGGACTGTGTGATTCACTGTTCTTGCCATTACTAGCATTGCCTGGCAGCCCTTCCCCAGGACCAGGAAACTAAGGCCATGTGGTGTTTTGGATCTTCGGATCCAAAGATAGGCTCCTGAGATACAATGGCAATGAAAAAACCAAGGCTGAAGGCCATGGGATCCTGGGACAGTTTGCTTGGGGAAATGCATAACAGGGCAGCACCCTGGGAACTGCCCAACAATATTGCTGTTAGGGTCCTTGGGGAGAGCACCCAGAGGACCCTGAGTCCTGTCTCCCTCATCCTGTGTGGAATACACATGCTCCCCTGAAGTTGGTGGGCCAGGATGGGGTACACAAATCTCACTGAGGGACAAAAAGGAAAGGTAAGTGGGGTACTGTCTAGCTGAGGTAGAAAATTCCTGGAAGTAGATGAGAAAAATCATGGAGTTCCCAAATCACCCAGCAAAGTTCCCAAGGATTTGGGTCATTTTAAACTCCTCCTCTTTCCCCAAAATACAGATTAGTCATAGGTCCCTGGAAGAATACTCTATGTCCTTTTGGATGAGTCTCAAGTTTTCATTTTCATTCTAACCTTTGAAATTATTCAATTATAATTGAAAAACACACACCAGATGATGAGTTGATGAACTGATGTTATGTTTGTTATTTCCAAGTGTTCGTTCAGGCCCATGGGGGCGGGGAAGCTATCAGTTGACTACTGTTTTTTATTTGTAAATTGACTTATTTCATTAAAGGTTAACTTTTTTCCCTCTCTTCCAACCCCTCCCTTTTCTGTCTCTCTTCCTGTTCCTTCTCTGCCCCAGCAGCCTTCTTCCCTAAAAGTCTGGAGCCAGATACCCTTCTGTCTCTCTCTTCAGACAAAGCTCTGGGCTGAGTAGCCTTGCCAGAAAGGCTGAAGCTAGCCGGAAGGCTGGTCTTCTTTCCTTTCCCCTTCTATTCCCTCTTCTTCCTCACACATGGCCTGACATTAAGCAGTAAATAATTTCTGTGCTACGGCCAGAGACAGAGCTTCGGCTTGGCCAGGCTGTGCTATGGTTTCAATCTGATGAAAGCCCATTACACATTCCCTCTGGTCTGTTACTTCAGCTGAGGCACCACACAGTGGGCTGAATGGGTCCTTGCTGCTCACAAAAGGGAGAAATATTTGTAGGGAAAGTAATGACCCAGTTATGGCTGCGCCATCATTTCTAGGCAATTTCCTGGTAAGTGGCCCTTTGGAGGACCCTGATGCCAGAAGCTTCTATGCCCTCATTTACTGCTTCATGGCTTCTGCTGGTCCCCTGCAGGGTCTAGTCTACCCTGAGCAGAGTGACCGGGAGACTGAGGGTTCCTGCACCATTGGGAGAAATCTATACATTTCTCGTCCCCTTTTCTTTCTGCCACCCTGCCTTCCTCTCGTCCCCCGCTTTATTCCTAAAACAATCATTGAGTGTCTGTTATCATTACCCCAAGAAATAACACACAGTTCCAGACCCCAGGGTACTCATAGTCTTGAGGGGAGGTAGATTTGTGTAACTGGTTGACCCAAGTTCTCCTGCTTTCTGTAGCCACAATATCCATATAAAATAACTCAACCCACTGTACTATATCAAATTCAGGACTCCTCCAGATGTAAAGGACAGAAAACTCCATCCAAACTAGCCGAAGCTAGTTTTTATTGGCTCATGCAATAAAAAAGTCCAGGAGTAGACTGCCCTCAGATGAGGCTTGAACTGGCTTCTCAAAAATGTTACCAGCACCAGGTTGTTCTCTCTGTATTTTTCAACTCTACTTTTATAGAGTTGGTCCTGTTTTCAGACATGCTTTCTTCCTCAACTGGCAGTAACATAGGAGTTCCGGCATCATATCCAGTCATATTCAATAGGAAGGAGAACCTCCCTTTTTCCCAGACGTCTGAGAAAAATCCCACTCTGTCTTCTTGGCTCTGCCTTAGACTGTGTGTTCAACCCTGAACTCAATCATTGTGGCCAAGGCATGTGCTGCTTTGATTGGCTAGATCTAGGTCATGTGCTCTATCTAGAGCTATGCATTAAGTGTGGGGAAAAGCTATAACCACAGATGAAAATTCATTCATTCATTCATTCATTCATTCATTTATTACCGAAAAAAAATGAGGATGGATATTTGGGAAGCAAATAGTGAATGTTTACTACATATTTGAGGGTTTGTCTCACATTTGCTCTTGGGACCGCTCGAGCTGCAGCTGCTTCTGTAACTTGGCCCCAACTCTGCCTTGGCGTGGACTTGCCTTGCTGCTGGTCATTATCAGAAGCTCTGGAATGGCTGGTCTTTGTCCTTTGTAATGCTTGGGCACAAAGCATTACTAACAAAAGACTGTTGTGTATAACAGCTGTTCACTGAGGATTTGGGGTCCTGGTATGGTATGGGCAGTGTTAAAAAGGTTTTTAAAGATTTGAGGTTCTCAGATTTGAGGGTGTGTCAGAATCACCTGAAGGTCTTGGTAAATCACAGATTGCTGGGCCCTACCTCCAGAGTTTCAACAAAAATACACACTGGCTCTTGTGTGCCAGGTGCTAAGGTTACAATGATGGCCATGGTACTTGCTGCAAAATTCCTCTTTGTCATCCTGAGCGATTTAATTCCTTATTGCCAAACTTTTCTCATCTCAGTTCTCTCCGGGGACCCGCACTCTTCATAGCCAGATAAGCCCATGAAGATACTTTCTCCAACAGAGGAATCTATTTGTACTGTCCTTGGAGGTCAACTGACTCAAACTGCATCAGCTTCTGTGATAATATTTTATTTATTATGCTATTGCATAAGCAAACAGAGAATGTTGAGGGTGAAGTACAAATGCTCGAGGTATTGACTAGGTGTAGCTTTCAGAGGCACAAAAAGGAGTGGAATCTTCCACAAGGAACAGCTTGTTGACTCCTGTGTAGCATCATGGAAAGGGAGTAACTTGAGAGCCAGACCTACTAGCTGTGTGACCCGGGCATGTCATTAACTACTATGAGTTTCAAATCCCTTATCATAAATTGAGAAAATAATAATGTGTTTCACAGGGTTGTAGTAAAGAGGAAGCGAGATAATGGGAGACTTACTGATGCTTTTTCTCCTTGCCACCACTCTATCACCCAGACCTGTCAATTTCACCTCCTGAATACCTCAACTCCATAACTTCTATTTCTACCTCCATCACCACCTTGGTCTGCCCATTACCTTGTTTCTCCAGGGCAGTGGCAGCCTTCTAAGTGGTCTTCTAGCCTTCTTCTTGTCCCCTCCATTCCATCCTCCACAGAGCAGGCTGAGTAGATCTTAAGAAAACACAATCCAATCATGTCACAACCCTTCCTCCCCATTAAAACTTTTCAGTGGTCTTAGGATAACCCTATTCACAAAGCCCTCATTATTTGGTTCCTTCTTCTCTCTCCAGAATCATCTACTACCACTCTTCCCGTTGCTTTCTCTGCCCTAGACAACTGGGGTTAAAGACTCTCTCCTTGACCAAGTTAGGTTTGGTTAGTTTAGGTCTTGACGTTGGTCCCTCCCCCTCACTTCCTGGCCTTTCTGGGCCTGCACAGCCCAGTTTTAGCAAGAATCCTGCTAAGTCAGTTCACACCCATCATATCTGATGAAGTGCTTCATCCCTCACCTTTGATGTCTAAGTCCTTGGCCTGCCTTCAGCAAGAATCCTGTTAAGTCGGTTTAACAGGAATCTCCCTGCCCTTGATATCTCCTCTTAGTGATTTTCCATCCACTGAGGAGTTCCTCTCTCTGCTTTTGGGCTATAAATCCCCTTTCGTCCGTTTGCATTTGGAGTCGAACCTGATCTCTCTCCCCTACCGTGACAGTCTTGACACTTTTCCAGTAGTCCTGAGGGAAGTCTTGTTACCATTTTAACAAGTGTCGGAATAATTTTTTTCTCCAATGATGGCTGCTTTTCTGTTCCTCAACGTCTCTGCTGATGTTCTGTGCTCTTGGGCTGTCCTTCCTACCCTCTACCTAAAGTCCATGCAGCCTTCAGACATCATCTCAATGTTACCTTGTCAGGAAAGTTTCCGTAGCCCAACAGAGTGAGCAGGTGCCAATATTTTGCTTTTGTAGCATGTGTCATGATTTGTAATTATACATTTGTACAGTTATTGTGATTAATGTGTCTTTTCATAACTCTTTTGTGTGCACCACGAGGACGGAGGTCATGTCTATTTCGTTCATGATTCTTATCTCCAGTATCTTAACACAGTACCTGGTACACAGTAGTTGTTCTATGAATGTTTATTGATTGATTGCATGCATGCATGAATGAATGAATGAAAGTGCAGTATTTATAAAAGTGCTCTATAAATAATTTCTCCTAGTGTCCAACTGTGGTGACAATCCTGAGTTCTGTGGTGGGACATATAACATTTTATGACCTATTTCAACCTACTGCAAACCCTTCTAGGGGAAACCTAGGGGCATACCCTTGGAGGTGCCTGGAAAGCTCAGAGATTTCAGGGGCCCCTCCTGAAAAATCCCCTTAGGGTGATCCTCTAGGACCATGATTTACTCCTCACTTTTTAACCCTCAGTTCCTGGAAGAGTGCCTGGGCTCTGGTAGTTACTCAAATAAATGATCTTGGATTGAGGAAATGTCCAAAAGGGATCCACGGACCCATGTGGGAGGTTCTCAGGAATACAGATAACCCCCTTGAGACAGATGGTCTCCTGGATGGATGCTAATGGAGATGAATGCTACTTCTGCCCTCATGGCTGCCGGCCTAGCAGAAGATGCCCTCAGGAATAAAGCCCATGAGGGGCTTCTCCAGGTGACTAGTACTATAAAATACGGAAATGGCAATATGAACTTAGTGAGATTTCTTAACTATTTCTATTAAGGCCATCTGTTCTCCTACAGTATTTGTCAGCAGAACTGGTGGGCAGGATTAGGGAGGGAGAGGACACAGTAAGAAAGCAGGGAGCTGGGTGTCTGTTCCAGGACCTGACCCCACTTCCACCTCCCCCACTCTCTCCCTTCCCTTAATGCCAAGCTTTCTGAGACTCCTCCTCACCTTCCACCCTGTCCTCATCCCTTTGTAGCCTCACTCCCGCTTGCACTGTGCAAGTGCTCCCCTAAGATTTCCAATGACCATCTTGTTGATAAACCTCGTGGATGTGTCTGGGCCCTAACTTGTGCTCCCTGCAGCCTTAGACACTGCTTTCCTTTTCTTTCTTCTCTTGGTGGCCATGATGACAACATCCTCTCTCGGTTGGTCTCCTGCCTCTTCTTCCCATTCTTCTTATGGCCATTTCTTTCTCTTCCCACTTTACACTGTCCCCTGGGTGAGCCACCTGATACAATGGTTCAGTTACCACCTCCGCTCAGAGGACTCTCAAATAAATCTATGACTCGAGCTCCAGACCCCAATAGGATAGGACAGCTGCCTGGCATCCATGACTCTCCTTTCCTCCCACTCACCACATCGTGCCAATCACCAAGTCCTGCCTGTTCTTCCTTCCTAATCCACCCCATCTCTCCACGTTTCCCATCACTACCTTAGTGCAAGCCACTTTCCCCTCTCCTGTGGATCCTGACAACAGCCTTCTGTCTGGGTTTCTACTCCAGCTCTTCCCTCTTCAATTCGTTTCTACACAGAAACCACAGTGATGTTCCTAAAGTGAAAATTTGATCAGGTCACTTCTCTGCTTAAGTTCCTAGAGAGTCATGGGTTTCCCATTAACTTCAGGATAAAGTGTAACGTGAGGATGTCAACGACATCCCTTCTTGGTCTGGCCTCCGCTTACTTGAATTTTCAGCTCCAACTTTTGCAACTGCCCTGGCCCCAGGCAGTACTAGAGCTTTACTGAACTACTTGAATTCCCTTACTTCATCATGATCTCTTTGGCCTCAGGACCTTCTGATGTGCTGTTCGGCCTGCACGGCCTTTTCTTCATTCTTCCAGCCCAGCTAACTACTCTTTCTTTAGGACTCTTCTCAGAGGTCACTTCCTCCAGGAAGCGTTCTGTGAACTTTTAAGGCCAGATTAGATGCCGCTTGACCCCCCGCCCCGCCCCATTCTATTTGTTCTCAGTGCACCCTGTACTTCCTGTCCTTTTACTTGTGTCTGTGTCTCCCCCGACTAAAAGCTCCTTGAGAGCAGGGACTCTGCCTGGTTCATGGTTGTATTCATGATTTGTAGCAGAGTGTCTGCACATAGAAGGCATGAACAATATTTATTAAATGAAAGAGCAAGTGATTTCTTAAAGCTTTTTCATAGCTAGCCTACCATCGTGGTTAAGAACAAGGACATTGAAGCCAGACTGCCTTGACTGAAATCCTGGCTCAGACACTGACTCTCTGTGTAACCTCGGGTAAGCTACTCAACCTCTCTATGCCTTGGCTTCAGTATTTTAAAAATGTTTTTTTACCTCATAGAACTGCTTTCAGGGTTAAATAAGTTAATGTTTATATGCTTGATATAAAGTAAGTGACTGCCATGTAAATAGAAATACTTATTCTACCCTATGACCACACATGGATAATTTTGAGAGCAAAAGGGATGCTATTAATCATGACATCAGGACAACAGGTGTAAAATAGGACTGTCCTGTGCAAACAGGGACATTTGGTCACCTTACATGCAAGGGCTCATTAGGTAAATAAACGTCTTCATTTCTGTTGGCTTTGTTTCTCCCTGTACATTGTCTTCTAGTGATTAGCAGCAACCTCTTCCAACTATAAAGGCCTGTGTGCTTATCTTTAGGGACAACAGGGAAAGGAAGAACAGGGGGGACAGTGTCCTAAGCAACAGAGTTGGTAGGGCAGCATTAAAGAAACAGAAATGGAGTGGAATTCTTGGGGTGTGGGTACAGGATAAAAGGGGAGCCTTCCCGCATTCCGCCAAGGCCTGTGGGTTTGACAGAAGGTGCATGTGCTCTCCTGATGGGTGGTATGATTTCAAGGGGTCCAGCCTTTCCTGGAGCCTTGTCTGTGGGGAGTGTCTGTGAGCAAGGCAGCCTGTGCTGACCCTGCTTGACATGCATTTGCTGTCTGCTCCTTGAGTTTGCTATTTTCTCTCAAACTGTTTCAGAAACATGTGGTTTCATTTGCTTTCCCAACAGGGAGTTTTTTTTTTTTCTTCATTACCTTAAAGTAGTTTTTTTTTTTTCCTTCATTACCTTAAAGTAGTTGTTTTTTATGAACTGGGATAAACACCTGGTGGGCAGGAGTTTTATCTCATGTTCATTCCAATTTGAATTCCATTATTTCTCCTGCTTACCTGGGGAAGGGAAAAATATACTTTGTAAACACAGTCTCTCTTTTTCTAGTTTCCCAGACAGATGCATGATCAGAAAACAGCACCTCTGCAGCTGGCTGCATATTCCCGGAACACCAATTGCAGGCAGTTCTGTTGGTGACAACAGTGCTCGAGGGGAGGGGGAGGGGGAGAGCATCTTTCCTTATCTTGAAATAAAGCCTGTCAGTCTGAGGAGGTACCATTCAGAGATGTGTACCAACTCCATTCTCCCTCCCTCTCCTTCTGGGGTGGGAGTAGAGGTGGTAGTGGGGCGGGGGAAGGGAATGCACTAACATATAGTGACACTTCCTATGTGCACAGTGGTAACCTTGCATTTTATTTAATACTGAGAACAACCTTAGAATACAGATATTAGTCTTTCTCCTTCATAGATAAGGAAAGTGAAGTTCAAAGAATAAAAAGAACATGCTAAAGATATATCAAAAATAGGCAGGAATTTGAATCTGCCCCTATCTAATTCCAAACCCATGCTTTTTATATTATGTCTCTGAGCCCCCGAGAGGAGTGAGAATTTGCTTAGTGTCACACAGCCAGCCTAGAAGAAGGTTATATCTTTCTAGCTTCCCAAAGGGAGGGAAAGGCAGGGTTAGGCAAAACAAGTTGGTCATGTGCTTAATTAATATAGGAGAGGGAGAACTGCAGGAGTTTTTGACTGTTAGTAATTCCATCTTTCATTCATTCAACAAATATATATGCAGTGTTTACTGTGTCTGGTACAGTGTATTAACTTAATGAAGAATATAGTAGAACACAACATTGTAAGTCAACTATACTTCAATAAAATAAACAAAAAAAAAGAATATGGTAGAAAAGGAAGGCTTGAGGTTATGTGTAGTAATTGATCTCAGTTTTGAACATGTTGAGCTCAAGATAAAGGATTTTTATTAAGCATTTTGGATATACCTGTCTGGAGCTCCGGGGAAAAGTCTGTGCAAGAAATATAGGTTTGAGAATGACCCTCAAATAGGTGGTAGTTATACCATTAGCAATGAGGGAACTAACTAGGGTTATATGAGAGACAAAAGCACGGAGGATGGAACATGAGGTAATCCCTATGTTTCAAAGGCAAACCAAGTAAAGAGTTCATAAAGAAGATTCAGAAGCACTGTTTAGAGATATAGGCAGAGAATCAGGAGAGAGGGATGAATTTAGTTAGACTTTTTTCTATTTCCTTTGAAAAAAAAACTACCTAATAAGGTGGAAAATACATATAACCAGTGCACCCATTTTGACTGTACAGTTCCCAGACATATGCCACAATCAGATGCTACAACCTCAGCAGCCCACAGGGAGTTCTGGTGAAATACTGACAAATGTAGACACCCATGTAACCTCCACTCCATTCAAGATATAGAATATTGCCATCATATTAGGATTCCCTTGTGCCCCTCCTCAGTTATTCCCCTGCACTCCCGGCTCCAAGCCACCACTGATCTGATTTCTATCACCATAGACTATTTTAGAACTTCACATCAATGTAATCACACACTATATACTCTTTTGTATCTTGCTTCATTAGTGTTGCTGCCTGGGTCAGTGTTTTTATTTCTGAGTAAAATTTCACTGTATGAATATACCATGTTTGTCTATCCACTCACCTGTTAGTAGATGTTTGGGTTATTTCTAGTTTGGGACTATTATGAATGAAGTGCTATGAACATTTGTGTACAAGTCTTTGTGTATATATATATTTTCATGGTCAAATGTTAAGTGTATGTTTAAGAGAAATTGCTTGCTTCTTTCCAAAGTGGTTACATCATTTTACACTCTAATCAGTTTTATATGAGATTTCCAAATGCTCCGTATTCTCACCCCAATTGGTATTGTTACTAGTTTTAATTTTTTAGTAATTCTAGAAAATGTGTAGTAGTACCTAACAGTGGTGTTAATTTGCACTTGTCTGATGACTAATGATTGAATATCTTGTCATGTGCTTCTTGGCCATTCTTTGGGTCTATTTCTGGTCTATTTAGTTTCTTTTGTATGTTGGTCTATCCGTACTCCAATATCACATTATAATGATTACAGTACTTATAATAAATCTTCAAGTCAAGTTATATAAGTCCTCCAGCTTCTTTTTAAGAAATGTTTTTGGCTATTCTAGGTCCTTTGAACTTCCACATAAATTTTAAAATCAGTTTAATTTCTACCAAATAGAGCCTGCTGGGATTTTTATTGGAATTATGTTGAATCTATTGATCATTTTGGAGAGAGTTGACAATGATATTGTGCCTTTCAATCCATTTATTTAGGTATTTAGTTTCTCTCAGTAATGTTTTCTAGTTTTCCATATATGAATTTTGTATATATTTTGTTAAATTTATCCCTAAGCACTTTATGTTTTGATGCAATTTTATGAGGCGTTTTGGCTTTTCATGTCTCTTGTGCTTGAGGTTCATTGAGATTTTTGTATCTGTGCACTCATGATTTTCATAAATTTTTGTTATTATTTCTTCGCATATTTTTTCTGACTTCTTCTCTGCCTTTTTTCCTTTGGGGTCCAATTCCATATATAATAGGTCATTTGAAGTTGTCTCATTAATGCTCTGGTAATTTTTTTTTTTTTAGTCTTTTTTCTTTTTGTGTTTTTTTTTTTTTTTT